>NC_090653.1:40790615-41090615 GCF_040937935.1 Hyperolius riggenbachi | reverse complement strand
ATCATCGGAATGAATTTCTGGAATGTGATGTGCTGACATACGCGTATGTTAATCAGCAGGAGGAGTTAGATTTCTTTCTTTGTTCTAACATTATAAAGATAGGTAACGAGAGAGAGATTTTTAGGCTGCTGCTCTTGCTTAAACGGTCTCTAGGAACTGGTAATGTATCTCATGCAATATCTTTTTTGGTGGACCTTATAATATGTTAGCAGATATCTTAGTAATTGGCATCTTAATCATAACTTGCTTATATGTAATTTTTGTATATTCTCTGTATATTATCACAAGAATACATTATATTTAGTGATAATTCTCTTGTCTGCGTGTTCTGTTTATTTCAACCTGGGATATGCTAAAAACAAATATATGCAAGCTTTCAGTGGCTTAATACCCATTGATATTAACAGATTAAAGTAGTAACGCTAAATGAAGAGTTGCACTTCTTTCTGTTAATAATCCTACCTAATGTGTAGGAGCTGGCACAAGGCCCCTGAACAGACATGTGACGCGATGGGTTTAACATGGGCATGTACAGCGCCATCACTGCGTAGAACCACAAAACACTGGTTCACCCGACAGTCAGGGGTCCCGGAATCTGTGACAGACCGGGACCCCTAAACTACCATGTGATACCTAGAGGGAGATACAGGTGAGCCCTGGACCTAATCATCATCTAGGTATCACATGGTGGTTTATGGGTTCTGGCCTGTCGCAGATTCCAGGACCCCTGACTGTCGGTTGAACTCCTTGGTCACGCTCCCATGACAGTTATACGCATGAGCAGTCAGTTAAAGCTCATAACTGCGCAGGCACTGATCGCTATGGCCGCGGGAGTCTGACCAAGGAGTCAGCCAGGGCCGGGCATGTGCATTACCAGAGCTGGCTGTGGGAGTATAGATGGGACCGGTGGACACAGAGGGGAGCCCACAACCTACAGGAGGATGCCCCAGGTAAGTATAAATCATTGCGTGTATTTGGTCTCAGGTACACTTTAAAAGTGCTATTTAGGAGTAGGAGGATAGATAACATTTTATCAGTTCATTTTCAGTTCAGGTTTGCTTTAAAGATAACCTTAAGTAAGGATAAGGAAGCTTCTCTATTTTCTTTAGCATGCAGCCAGAGGAGTCACACCTTGAACAAGCATGCCGCCAGAGGAGTCACTCCTGGAACAAGCATGCCGCCAGAGGAGTCACTCCTGGAACAAGCATGCCGCCAGAGGAGTCACTCCTGGAACAAGCATGCCGCCAGAGGAGTCACTCCTGGAACAAGCATGCCGCCAGAGGAGTCACTCCTGGAACAAGCATGCCGCCAGAGGAGTCACTCCTGGAACAAGCATGCCGCCAGAGGAGTCACTCCTGGAACAAGCATGCAGCCAGAGGAGTCACTCCTGGAACAAGCATGCAGCCAGAGGAGTCACTCCTGGAACAAGCATGCCGCCAGAGGAGTCACTCCTGGAACAAGCATGCCGCCAGAGGAGTCACTCCTGGAACAAGCATGCCGCCAGAGGAGTCACTCCTGGAACAAGCATGCCGCCAGAGGAGTCACTCCTGGAACAAGCATGCCGCCAGAGGAGTCACTCCTGGAACAAGCATGCCGCCAGAGGAGTCACTCCTGGAACAAGCATGCCGCCAGAGGAGTCACTCCTGGAACAAGCATGCCGCCAGAGGAGTCACTCCTGGAACAAGCATGCCGCCAGAGGAGTCACTCCTGGAACAAGCATGCCGCCAGAGGTGTCACTCCTGGAACAAGCATGCCGCCAGAGGAGTCACTCCTGGAACAAGCATGCCGCCAGAGGTGTCACTCCTGGAACAAGCATGCCGCCAGAGGAGTCACTCCTGGAACAAGCATGCCGCCAGAGGTGTCACTCCTGGAACAAGCATGCCGCCAGAGGAGTCACTCCTGGAACAAGCATGCCGCCAGAGGTGTCACTCCTGGAACAAGCATGCCGCCAGAGGAGTCACTCCTGGAACAAGCATGCAGCCAGTGTAGTCACTCCTTGAACAAGCATGCAGCCAGAGGAGTCACTCCTGGAACAAGCATGCCGCCAGAGGAGTCACTCCTGGAACAAGCATGCAGCCAGTGTTGTCACTCCTGGAACAAGCATGCAGCCAGAGGAGTCACTCCTGGAACAAGCATGCAGCCAGAGGAGTCACATCTGGAACAAGCATGCAGCCAGAGGAGTCACATCTGGAACAAGCATGCAGCCAGAGGAGTCACATCTGGAACAAGCATGCAGCCAGAGGAGTCACATCTGGAACAAGCATGCAGCCAGAGGAGTCACATCTGGAACAAGCATGCAGCCAGAGGAGTCACATCTGGAACAAGCATGCAGCCAGAGGAGTCACATCTGGAACAAGCATGCAGCCAGAGGAGTCACATCTGGAACAAGCATGCAGCCAGAGGAGTCACATCTGGAACAAGCATGCAGCCAGAAGAGTCACATCTGGAACAAGCATGCCGCCAGAAGAGTCACATCTGGAACAAGCATGCAGCCAGAGGAGTCGCACCTGGAACAAGCATGCAGCCAGTGACTTTGTGGCGGTTTACTGAAACCGAACTCCAGGCTCAGCTATAAATCTATCTTTATAGTCAAAAAGTGTTCAAGCGTTGTGTTGTGCCAAAATGGGCCTACTGAGCAAAATAAATAAATATATAAATAAATAAATCTTACTGCTAAATGTTTGGTTGTATAACAGCTGAAGAAGTTAAAGCAAGAAGGCAGTCAAACTTTCCCCTCTGCTTCAATATATTTGCCCCACTAATAAAGATTAGAACAGAATCACATTAAACAAAAAGGACCTGAAATTGTTAATAGGTTTATTTTCACTTTCCCCTGAAGCCTAAACATGTAACTGCACAGACAGGAAGCTACCCTGAGCTCAGCTCTTCCTGATGGATTAAAAAATTTAAAGGAGAACTGTAGGGAGGCTGACATATTTATTTCCATTTAAGCGATACCAGTTACCTGGCTATCCTGCTGATCCTCTGCCTCTAATACTTTCAGCCATAGCCCCTGAACATGCAGCAGATCAGGTTTTTCTGACAATTTTGACAGCTATGACAAGATTAGCTGCATGCTTTCTGGTGTGATTCAGACACTTCTTTAGCCAAATAGATCACCAGGGCTGCCATAAACATGGCAGCCTCCATATATCTCTCACTACAGTTCTCCTTTAACCAGTTCACCCCCAAGGGTTTTTATCCTAACGGACCAGAGCAATTTTCAGTTGTCAGCGCTCCTCCCTTTTATTCCCTAATAACTTTATTACTACTTATCACAAGAAAATGATCTATACCTCGTTTTTTTCGCCACCAATTAGGCTTTCTGTGGATAGTACATTTTGCTAAGAATTTTTTTATTCTAAATGCATTTTAATGAGAAAAACAGAAAAAAAAAGAAAAAAAATCATTATTTCTCAGTGTTCAGCCTTTATAGTTTTAAAATTAAACATTCTCCTGTGGATACAACAAACATGTTTTATTTGCCCAGTGGTCCCGATAATTAAACCGTTTAGATTATGTCCCTACCACAATGTATGGCGACAGTATATTATTTTGAAATATAAGTGGTTATTTTTCTGTTTGTTCTGGCCATAATTACAAGCCCCTATGTAATAAATTAAAATTAATTTCCCCCCATAAAATATAGAATAAAAAAAGCTGAGTCCCTAAGGCAACTATTTTTTTTTTTTTTTTAAGCTGATTTTTTTTTTTTACAAGTGTTTTTTTGGGGGGGGAGGGTTGGAAGTGTAATTTTATTAATGATGTGTATATACTTGAAAATGTATGTATTTTGTAAGTGTAATATACTTTTTGGCCACAAGATGGCGCTGGTGAACACTCATAGGACGTGTTCACTTTTTTTTTTTTTTTTTTTTTTTTTTTTTTTTTTTACACACTTTATTAAACTGTTATATTTCCTGTTTATGTGAATGGACGTAGCCGCTGTTCGCGGTCACGTCCATTCACTCCAGGCACTGCGATTGGGTAGAGGACTGTTCAGTCCTCTTCCCCAATCGCCCAGCACGGGATCCCGACGGTAATGGCGGCGGTAGCGGCGGACACACGGCGGTAGCAGCGGCGGGAATGCGCGACGTATTAAAACGTCATGTTGCTGTTAATAGCGGTAAGCATGACGTTTTAATACGTTAGGATGGCGGTAAATGGTTAAACGTACAGAGAGGAGTAGATAAGGATTGGTATAAGGAGAAAGCTTGCAACTGGCAGCTGCACTGATTGTGTGCAGCAGAGTACTTCTTCCCTGACACGTACAGCTCCTTGACTGCACAGGAATGACAATAATTATGCATGATGGCTGCTTCAAGCGCTATGAAATGGTGAATAAAGGCAACAAGGAGCTGGGAAGACATTTTAATGTTAAGTTAAGCCAGACTAATTCTGCTTTAACCACTTAACGACCAGCTCACGCCAATGGGCGGCGCCTGGTCGTTAGTGGTATAGCATGGAAATGGCCGCTCACACGAGCGACCTTTCCATGCCAGTTCACGGAGGGTGCCTCTGTGAACAGTGTGCGAGCCACCGATCGCGGCTCGCACACGTAATGTAAACAAACGGGGAAGAAATCCCTGCTGTTTACATCATACGGTGCTGCTGCGCAGCAGCGCCGTAATGCAGATCGGCGATCCTCGGCCTCTGATTGGCCGGGGATCGCCGGCATATGATAGGCTGAAGCCTATCCCACAATGCGCAGGACAGATATCCATCCTGCGCCACCTAAGGAAAGGAGGGGAGGGAGGTAAGCGGGGAGAGGACGGAGAACGCTGCGCTGGGGGGCTTTGAAGAGCCCCCCCGCAACTCACTAATGGCCGGCGGCGATCAGACCCCCCCAGCAGGACATCCCCCTAGTGGGGAAAAAAAGGGGGGGGGGGGGGAAGTCTGATCGCCCTGGTGTAATCCTGATCGGTGCTGCGGGCTGTAGAGCCCACGCAGCACCGATCATTAGAAATTCGTCTGGTCCTTAAGTGGTGGGCCCAAATTAAAAATACAAGATTTCAGAAATAAAATCTATTTTCTAAATTATAATAAATAGCAGCCTTTTTTCAGCTGCATGATGACAAATATAAAATATTTTACAGTTATTGGAGGAACCCCTCCCTTCCTTTCATATAGTGCGTCACACCAGAGTAACAGCATCTGATCTACATGCTCCTCCTGGGCCAGTGAGGCAGAGCATCGGCACCTGATCTACATGCTCCTCCTGGGCCAGTGAGGCAGAGCGTCGGCACCTGATCTACATGCTCCTCCTGGGCCAGTGAGGCAGAGCGTCGGCAACTGATCTACATGCTCCTCCTGGGCCAGTGAGGCAGAGCGTCGGCACCTGATCTACATGCTCCTCCTGGGCCAGTGAGGCAGAGCGTCGGCACCTGATCTACATGCTCCTCCTGGGCCAGTGAGGCAGAGCGTCGGCACCTGATCTACATGCTCCTCCTGGGCCAGTGAGGCAGAGCGTCGGCATCTGATCTACATGCTCCTCCTGGGCCAGTGAGGCAGAGCATCGGCACCTGATCTACATGCTCCTCCTGGGCCAGTGAGGCAGAGCGTCGGCATCTGATCTACATGCTCCTCCTGGGCCAGTGAGGCAGAGCGTCGGCACCTGATCTGCATGCTCCTCCTGGGCCAGTGAGGCAGAGCGTCGGCATCTGATCTACATGCTCCTCCTGGGCCAGTGAGGCAGAGCATCGGCATCTGATCTACATGCTCCTCCTGGGCCAGTGAGGCAGAACATCGGCATCTGATCTACATGCTCCTCCTGGGCCAGTGAGGCAGAGCATCGGCACCTGATCTACATGCTCCTCCTGGGCCAGTGAGGCAGAGCATCGGCACCTGATCTACATGCTCCTCCTGGGCCAGTGAGGCAGAGCATCGGCACCTGATCTACATGCTCCTCCTGGGCCAGTGAGGCAGAGCATCGGCATCTGATCTACATGCTCCTCCTGGGCCAGTGAGGCAGAGCATCGGCACCTGATCTACATGCTCCTCCTGGGCCAGTGAGACAGAGCATCGGCACCTGATCTACATGCTCCTCCGGGGCCAGTGAGGCAGAGCGGCAGCATCTGATCTACATGCTCCTCCTGGGCCAGTGAGGCAGAGCGGCGGCATCTGATCTACATGCTCCTCCTGGGCCAGTGAGGCAGAGCGTCGGCATCTGATCTACATGCTCCTCCTGAGCCAGTGAGGCAAAGCGTCGGCATCTGATCTACATGCTCCTCCTGGGCCAGTGAGGCAGAGCGTCGGCACCTGATCTACATGCTCTCCTCCTGGGCCAGTGAGGCAGAGCATCGGCATAGAAGTCAGGCAACTGGCATTGTCTATTAGAGGATAGCAGCCTCCATATTCCGCTCACTTCAGGTTCTATGTAAGTTCAGTTAGGTCTGCGGCTACCATCAGTATTGAGAAGTCATAGCAAACCCGAAATGAGGAAATTAAACATTACAATCGCAGTAAATTTATTGCAAACTTCTGTGCAACAAAAGTAAAACTTCACTTAAAGGGACACTATGGCGAAAAAATTGCTTAATCTAAAAATATGTGCAAACATATACAAATTAGAAGTACATTTTTTTCCAGAGTAAAATGAGCCATAAATTACTTTTCTCCTATGTTGCTTTCACTTACAGTAGGTAGTAGAAATCTGACAGAAGCGACAGGTTTTGGGCTAGTCCATCTCCTCATGGGGGATTCTCAGGGATTTATTTATTTTCAAAAGCACTTAGTGAATGGCAGTTGCTCTGTCCAACTGCCAAAAAACTGTGTAGCGAGCAGGAAGGCTGGCCAGCATCATTGTTTAATATATATATGTGTGTGTGTGTGTGTGTGTGTGTGTGTGTGTGTGTGTGTGTGTGTGTGTGTGTGTGTGTGTGTGTGTGTGTGTGTGTGTGTGTGTGTGTGTGTGTGTGTGTGTGTGTGTGTGTGTGTGTGTGTGTGTGTGTGTGTGTGTGTGACAGCAACATAGGAGAAGAGTCACTTATGGCTCATTTTGCTCTGGAAAAAAACGTACTTAATTTATGTTTGCACATATTTTACAATTTTTCCCCATAGTGCCCCTTTAAATAAAAAAAAAAAAAAAAAAAAACTATTTTCATAAAATTTAAAAACACTGTCCAGTTAAACAGCAGACCTCATTTCACAGAGACCCCTTTAAGTACTTTCAGACACAATGGGTCTGAGTCAATTCACTGTTTTTCCTTAGGTGTCTCCTAAGTGATATTTTAACATTATAAATACCGTATATACTTGCATATTAGCCAACCCGCCTATAAGCAAGGTACCCACTTTTTCCTCAGAAAGCAGGAAAAAGTGATTGACTCATGTATAAGCCCCCTACCTAGTATAGCTCCCTCCACAGTAGCCAGATGTGAACCCAGTACAAGTCAGCCCACCTCCCCATAGGCAGTTGTGCCCCAAGGATGATACAGCTGTGCCACTAGATGGCGTCATAGATATGAAAGTCAGAAATTGCCACACAGGAAGAAAACTCGATCATTGCACCGCTGACATGTTGCTCTGCAAGTCAGGGGACACAGCTGGTCTTGAGCAGTGCATATTGCACACCATATTGCAGGGGATGGGGGGGGGGGGGGCACGGACACAGCAGGGAGCCAGCTGGCAAGAGCAGGATCACCAGCGCATGATCCTTACCCTCCTCTGCCAGTAACAAAACCTGCTCCACCATCAGTTCTGCTGCACTGACTCGCATATAAGCTGAGGGGGTAACTTCTCAGCACATTTTTTGTGCTGACAAAATTAGGCTTATACGAGAGTATATAAGGTAAAATGTCTTAAGCCACCAGAAAGCATGGAAAATACTCAGAATAATTTTGACTGTACTTTTCACCAACTTTTTGATACTTTTTTCAATTGCAGAGTGCTGACATTTTAAACCAAAGATGAAAAATGATCTCCTAAGAGATAACTTAGGAGACAAAGTGAATTGGATCATGAACAATGTCCCTTCTGCCACAACAAGATCACCATGTAGTACAAAGAGCTAAAATCCAGCTACAAAGATAAAATAGCCCTCAAAGAGACACTATGTATGGTGTGTAGTGTAGTGGGGGTGTCTCAGCACCTTGCAGGGAAAAAAATATAGGAGACAAATACGGGAGCCCAATAGTGTAGTATATTAGTATGCAATTGAAAAAAGAAATTTCAATAAATTACTACTCACAAAAGGAGGTTGCAAGGGCAACCAACCGTAGGAAGCAGGTGGAGACCATAAACCCGACTCCACTCGGGGTAGTCCCAGCCGGGACCTGGATGTGGTCGCTCTCCTTGAAAAAGTAGGGACAGGTGTCCACTGTGGGGCACCCACAGGTGGTCTGTCACCACCCCTCAAACACAGATTGTTTGGGGGTATAGCTATGCACAATTGAAGGTAAAGAGGCGCCCTGGTTGAAATAAAAGCATCTAAAAACAGCTTAAAATCGAGGAAATAATATGAGGTGGCTTACCTCAATAACGAAATCCTTGTATATGACAAAAGATTTTTATTTAGCACAGGCAACGCGTTTCGCGGGTCCAAGCCCGCTTCATCAGGCCAATAAAAGTGCCTACAATAGTGAAAGAGCTCCTCAGTATAACTATATCGACAGCGTTATAGGTTAATACAATGAATACTTATGCATTATACATTTATATCCCAATAGTATACATACCACTGGGTTAAATGAAAACGATCGAATGATTCGATAGATCCATCAATCAGAAAAACGATTTTTCGAAAAAGTAAATTTAACCTAATTTAAGGATCTAGACTGCCGATCTAAAATGGGAGATGGTAAATATGCAAATGCAGTGTTCAGCTGCATTTGAAGGTATTTATATAATGTTCAAAAATCAACAGTCCATGGGCCTGATTCACAAAGCCGCGCAAACCGTCCAGCACGGGTGCGGCAAACAGCCAGCACGCGAAGCGCCGCCCGCGGCCTCCCGCGCGCGCAAAACGCCGCGACCCACGCGACCGCGGCAAAACGCGTTTGCAATAGTCCGGATGCCCTAAACCAAGATGGCGGCGCCACAACTTCCTGCGGAAGTCATCATCTTATGTGATGTCATCCCACCCTCTGAACATCTGATCCACCCCTCGTTGAGCTCTCATTACTGCAGCTGCAGAGATTAGCAAAGCTAATATATATTGCAGCTCTTCAGAGTCTCCATTAGAGGCTCCCTTTGCCATATCGACTTGTTCATTTGGTAAGTCAAGCTTACTCCCATTATTACAGTTATATGAAGCGCTCCCCCTGCTGTTTAAACTATGCACAGTTTTTTGCTGTTTTTATGATATCAATGACCAGGTATTCTTAAAGTGTCAGTTAGTGTCAGACACATGTCTATTTATACCTGGCCAAGTCTTGTGATAATTGTTCCCCCTTTTTTTAGATTGATATATGCACTTTAGTCTATCTTATAAGCTATATATTCACGGGCAAGATAAATATCTCCTATACTGTACTATGAATGCTGGATTCTTGCATATGTAATTTGTGCATTATTAGTACTATTATTACTATTTTATTATTAATTTAATTTGTGGCTGCGTGTATATGTATATGTGTGTATATATATATATGTATGTATGTGTATGTATATCTGTATATATATATATATATTTTATAACTTTAGTTTTTAATCAATTTTTGTTATAAAAACCTCCTCCAGCATATGGAAATTTTGGGCATGTGGGCTTGGTTCGCGGGGGCGTGCGGGCTGTTTGGCGCGGGTGTGCTGGGTGGTTGGCGCGTGGGGTGCCGTTCGCGGGCTTTTGCGCGAGTGGGGTGCCGCGGTTCGCGCGGTCGCGGACTATTGCAAACGCGTTTTGCCGCGGTCACGTGGGTCGCGGCGTTTTGCGCGCGCGGGAGGCCGCGGGCGGCGCTTCGCGTGCTGGCTGTTTGCCGCACCCGTGCTGGACGGTTTGCGCGGCTTTGTGAATCAGGCCCATGGACTGTTGATTTTTGAACATTATATAAATACCTTCAAATGCAGCTGAACACTGCATTTGCATATTTACCATCTCCCATTTTAGATCGGCAGTCTAGATCCTTAAATTAGGTTAAATTTACTTTTTCGAAAAATCGTTTTTCTGATTGATGGATCTATCGAATCATTCGATCGTTTTCATTTAACCCAGTGGTATGTATACTATTGGGATATAAATGTATAATGCATAAGTATTCATTGTATTAACCTATAACGCTGTCGATATAGTTATACTGAGGAGCTCTTTCACTATTGTAGGCACTTTTATTGGCCTGATGAAGCGGGCTTGGACCCGCGAAACGCGTTGCCTGTGCTAAATAAAAATCTTTTGTCATATACAAGGATTTCGTTATTGAGGTAAGCCACCTCATATTATTTCCTCGATTTTAAGCTGTTTTTAGATGCTTTTATTTCAACCAGGGCGCCTCTTTACCTTCAATTGTGCTATGTATGGTGTATTTAGGTCCTGTACTACATTTCACCAGCAGGTGGCGCTGCAGGTAGTTACAAATTAGCATATTTGATTTGGGAACTCCGGTACTACTTAGAATGATCCCAATTCTCCTACAAATTTCTATGAAATATTTGAAACTACATTTTTTTTCCACCAGTATCACCATGAAAGATCTCCCCCATCAGATGATCATTCCATGTCCCATACCTGAGCCAGGCTTCTCTCTGTCCCGCCTCTTCCTTTTCCTGGTTGGTTTGAGCCAAGCCTTGTCCATCTTCCACTTCTTCTTACTTTTCTTTTTTAGACTGCTTGAACTCTGGGCAGGGGGGAGACAGACAGCGTCTTATGAAATGATACAGAGTTTGGGCTGGTGCACACTGCAAAAAGCTTTTTAAAGTGCTAGCGATTTGAAAAAGCTCTTGCTAATGTAATACTATTGGCGATTTTTATAAAATCACATCGCTCCAGTGTGAACTCACACATAGCATTACATTAGCAAGAGCTTTTCAAATCAAAAAGTGCTCAGGAAAGCTCTTGCAGTGCGCACAAGCCCTTACGAACCCCACCATCACATGTGAAAAACTATTTGCCCCCGTTCCCGATTTCTTATTCTTTTGTATGTTTGTCACACTTAAATGTTTCTGCTCACCAAAAACCGTTAACTATTAGTCAAAGATAACATAATTGAACACAAAATGCAGTTTTAAATGATGGTTTTTATTAATTAGTGAGAAAAAACTCAAAACCTACATGGCCCTGTGTGAAAAAGAAATTGCCCCCTGAACCTAATAACTGGTTGGGCCACCCTTAGCAGCAATAACTGCGATCAAGCGTTTGCGATAACTTGCAATGAGTCTTTTACAGCGCTCTGGAGGAATTTTTGCCCACTCATCTTTGCAGAATTGTTGTAATTCAGCTTTATTTGAGGGTTTTCTAGCATGAACCGCCTTTTTAAGGTCATGCCACAACATCTCAATAGGATTCAGGTCAGGACTTTGACTAGGCCACTCCAAAGTCTTCATTTTGTTTTTCTTCAGCCATTCAGAGGTGGATTTGCTGGTGTGTTTTGGGTCATTGTCCTGCTGCAGCACCCAAGATCGCTTCAGCTTGAGTTGACGAACAGATGGCCGGACATTCTCCTTCAGGATTTTTTTGGTAGACAGTAGAATTCATGGTTCTATATCACAGCAAGCCTTCCTGGTCCTGAAGCAGCAAAACAACCCCAGACCATCACACTACCACCACCATATTTTACTGTTGGTGTGATGTTCTTTTGCTGAAATGCTGTGTTACTTCTACGCCAGATGTAACGGGTCACGCACCTTCCAAAAAGTTCAACTTTTTTGTCTCTTCGGTCCACAAGGTATTTTCCCAAAAGTCTTGGCAATCGAGATGTTTTTTTAGCAAAATTGAGACGAGCCTTAATGTTCTTTTTACTTAAAGAGACACTGAAGCGAAAAAAAAATGATGATATTAAGATTTGTATGTGTAGTACAGCTAAGAAATAAAACATTAAGATCAGATACATCAGTGTAATTGTTTCCAGTACAGGAAGAGTTGAGAAACTCCAGTTGTTATCTCTATGCAAACAAGCCATTAATCTCTCCGACTAAGTTAGTCGTGGAGAGGGCTGTTATCTGACTTTTATTATCTCAACTGTTCCTGGACTATTTACTTTTCCTCTGCTAGAGGGGAGGTCATTACTTCACAGACTGCTCTGAAAGACTCATTTTGAATGCTGAGTGTTGCGTAATCTGCACATATTATAGAATGATGCAATGTTAGAAAAAACACTATATACCTGAAAATAAAAGTATGAGAATATTTTCTTTGCTGCTAATCTTCTAGTAATTATTCATAGTACACAACCAATTCACTATATCATATTTTTTTTTTCGCTTCAGTGTCTCTTTAAAGGGACTCCGAGCTCATCTAAAAAATAAAAGTTGTACTCACCAGGGGCTTTCTCCAGCCCAGTGCTGGTCGGGAGGTCCCACGCCGGCGTCCTGGCTCCTCTCCTTCTCCCCGCTCCGGAATGGCTGACAGGGCGCAGCCCGGGCGACACTCTCCCGAGTGTCGGGCTGCTCCTTCCGCATATGACGCGGATTACGTCACACGCCGGCCGCCTCGCGTCATCACGGCGGCCGGCGTGAAAGTACTGCGCATGCGCGATTAAAGCGCGCATGCGCAGTACTTTCACGCCGGCCGGCGTGTGACGTAATCCGCGTCATATGCGGAAGGAGCAGCCCGACACTCGGGAGAGTGTCGCCCGGGCTACGGCCTGTCAGCCATTCCGGAGCAGGGAGAAGGAGAGGAGCCAGGACGCCGGCGTGGGACCTCCCGACCAGCACTGGGCTGGAGAAAGCCCCTGGTGAGTACAACTTTTATTTTTTAGATGAGCTCGGAGTCACTTTAAAAGTGGTTTGCGCCTTGGATATCTGCCATGCAGGCCGTTTTTGCTCAGTCTCTTTCTTATGGTGGAGTCATAAACACTGACCTTAATTGAGGCAAGTGAGGCCTGCAGTTCTTTAGATGTTGTCCTGGGGTCTTTTGTGGCCTCTCGGATGAGTTTTCTCTGCGCTCTTGGGGTAATTTTGGTCGGCCGGCCACTCCTGGGAAGGTTCATCACTGTTCCATGTTTTTGCCATTTGAGGATAATGGCTCTCACTGTGGTTCGCTGGAGTCCCAAAGCTTTAGAAATGGCTTTATAACCTTTACCAGACTGATAGATCTCAATTACTTTTGTTCTCATTTGTTCCTGAATTTCTTTGGATCTTGGCATGATGTCTAGCTTTTGAAGTGCTTTTGGTCTACTTCTCTGTGTTAGATAGCTCCTATTTAAGTGATTTCGTGTGGCTGTAATCAGGCCTGGGGGTGACTACAGAAATTGAACTCAGGTGTGATAAACCACAGTTAAGTTATTTTTTAACAAGGGGGGGGGGGGGGGGGGGGCAATCACTTTTTCACACAGGGCCATGTAGATTTGGAGTTTTTTTTCTCACTAAATAATAAAAACCATCATTTAAAACCGCATTTTGTGTTCAATTATGTTATCTTTGACTAATAGTTCACGTTTTTTGATGAGCAGAAACATGTAAGTGTGACAAACATGCAAAAGAATAAGAAATCAGGAAGGGGGCAAATAGTTTTTCATATCACTGTATATACACCATGTCTAAATACAGCTGGGACTACCGAAAAAAAAGGCAGAAAAGTTTTAGTGCTCAGTTAGTTTGCAATAACAGTGAATGGAAATAAAAATAAATTCAATTATTTTAAAATTAATCACAGCTTGATCGTAATAATGAATATATATTTACACTTGCGGCCCCCTCCAACTTCCAGAAGAAGACAGGACAACACTTCCCATGAACCCTAGCTAACTGCTAGTGAAGAACACAGGACTACACTTCCCATGATCCCTAGCTAACTGCTTATGAAGAACACAGGACTACACTTCCCATGAACCCTAGCTAACTGCTTATGAAGAACACAGGACTACACTTCCCATGAACCCTAGCTAACTGCTAGTGAAGAACACAGGACTACACTTCCCATGAACCCTAGCTAACTGCTAGTGAAGAACACAGGACTACACTTCCCATGAACCCTAGCTAACTGCTAATGAAGAACACGGGACTACACTTCCCATGATCCCTAGCTAACATCTAATGAAGAACACAGGACTACACTTCCCATGATCCCTAGCTAACTGCTTATGAAGAACACAGGAGTACATCTCTCTAGATCCCTAGCTAGCTCTTCATTGAAATGTACACACTCAGTATTTGGGTACAGCTACTCTTTTCTCTATTCTGCACAGAGTTGCTCTTTAAGCATTATCAGTGTTTAGCAGCAGTATGTGGGGACTTACTCTCTCAGACTGGTTCCCGGACCCCTCTTCCTCCTCCTCCTCCTCATCTTCCTGTGGACAATAAGAAGAGTCAGTCTGCAGCTGATGACGTGATCCTGATGAGCTCTCCTCCCAGTTGCACTCACCTTACTGTCCGTGTCCCCTTGTTCCTCCACAGACAGGCCGTCATAATAAAGGCTGAACTCTGCCCCAACCTCCTGATCCCACTCTTCAGCTTCTGCCCCGTCCTGTTCCCGGGACGCTCCTGGGGCAGACGAGGACGGCGCTGAGGGCGCCTGCACAACAGTTACATAAAGTGACACATTAGTATCAAAGAGGACAAGTGCTCAGCTCACCCGGGAGGGGGGGTGGGGGGTGTACACTAAAGCCTGCCAGTCTCACCAATGCAAAGCTGGAAAAGAGGAACCACGCTCAAGGGATATACTGACTACAAGACTCCTTCAGTAAATCATCCAGTGCACATACAGGAGCACACAAAAAAAAAAAAGCCCACTCAGACCCAGTGAGTAAGCGTCTTTTTATGTGAAACGCATCAGGACTATTCCCTCCTTTACAGTGGGGGTAAAAAGTTTTCACTAAAAAGGAAACTAAAATGTGTAACAAATGTTCTTGCTGTTACGTCACTGTTATATCAGCTGTCTTCGCAACTCTCACGCTCTTCTGCAGATTCAGATTCCTGTATTAACAGCTTGCAAATAATTCTTCATGTCACCTTTGTCAACTTATTACTGACGCTACAGATGCACAAAATGCCGATATCACATCTGGTTATGTATGAAAATATAGACTTCTGATGATCTCCTCCTGACCGTCAGTTGCTCAGTCCAACTGACTAAATAGTGTGCAGTCCAGGAAATGGTTTTGAAAACAAAAGTAAACCCTGAGAATCCCCCATGAGGAGATGGACTAGTTCAAAACCGATCGGTTCTGTCAGATTTTCACTGCTTACTTTTTTTTTTTTCACTGGAGTGGTCCTTTAAAGAGAACTCGAGGCGGCATACTGAAATCCTAATAGGCCCCAGAGGCATGTCGTGTGCACAATGGCATGCCATTAAGGTCATTGTATCGCCGCTGCCAACCCCCCTGCGCTCTGCTGTTCCAGCTTAAAAGATCGCCAGGCTAACGACAATCTGCTTGTCGCTAGCCTGCTTTGTGTATGTGAGGCTTGTCAGTCAGCCTCGTAGCACCTCCCCCTCGATAACCCGTTCCCCCACCGATCTCCACCTTTTCCTGGGTCGCGGCTTGGCTTCCTATTGGAGGAAGCTAACAGAGGCAGAGAGCGGCGGGGGGAGCCTGTAATGGAGGCGAAGGAGCCTCAGGTAAACAAAGCAGGCTAGCAACAAGCAGATTGTCGCTAGCCTGGCGATCCTAAGGGAGGACAGCAGCGATACAATAACCCAGAAGCATGTCATGCCTATGGGTCCTATTAGGATTTCAGTATGCCGCCTCACCCACCAGTATTTGTGCATCCGGTTTCTCTAAAAAAATAAAAACCCAGCAGTCATTTTTCGTCGTGCTAAAGAGAACTGTAAACCATCTGGTGGACTGCGACATATATATTCCTGGCCACATGGCGAGTCAAATAAGAGGGACCCAAATCGTCTAACAGGGTTTTGCCTCTCACTCTCCCACCTCCAAACACATGTTCATATACACACTTGGCAATACCGCAACCATCTACACACTCGGCAATACAGCAACCATCTACACACTCGGCAATACAGCAACCATCTACACACTCGGCAATACAGCAACCATCTACGCACACTCGGCAATACAGCAACCATATACGCACACTCGGCAATACAGCAACCATATACGCACACTCGGCAATACAGCAACCATATACGCACACTCGGCAATACAGCAACCATATACGCACACTCGGCAATACAGCAACCATATACGCACACTCGGCAATACAGCAACCATATACGCACACTCGGCAATACAGCAACCATATACGCACACTCGGCAATACAGCAACCATATACGCACACTCGGCAATACAGCAACCATATACGCACACTCGGCAATACAGCAACCATATACGCACACTCGGCAATACAGCAACCATATACGCACACTCGGCAATACAGCAACCATATACGCACACTCGGCAATACAGCAACCATATACGCACACTCGGCAATACAGCAACCATATACACACACTCGGCAATACAGCAACCATATACACACACTCGGCAATACAGCAACCATATACACACACACTCGGCAATACAGCAACCATATACACACACTCGGCAATACAGCAACCATATACACACACTCGGCAATACAGCAACCATATACACACACTCGGCAATACAGCAACCATATACACACACTCGGCAATACAGCAACCATATACACACACTCGGCAATACAGCAACCATATACACACACTCGGCAATACAGCAACCATATACACACACTCGGCAATACAGCAACCATATACACACACTCGGCAATACAGCAACCATATACACACACTCGGCAATACAGCAACCATATACACACACTCGGCAATACAGCAACCATATACACACACTCGGCAATACAGCAACCATATACACACACTCGGCAATACAGCAACCATATACACACACTCGGCAATACAGCAACCATATACACACACTCGGCAATACAGCAACCATATACACACACTCGGCAATACAGCAACCATATACACACACTCGGCAATACAGCAACCATATACACACACTCGGCAATACAGCAACCATATACACACACTCGGCAATACAGCAACCATATACACACTCGGCAATACAGCAACCATATACACACTCGGCAATACAGCAACCATATACACACTCGGCAATACAGCAACCATATACACACTCGGCAATACAGCAACCATATACACACTCGGCAATACAGCAACCATATACACACACTCGGCAATACAGCAACCATATACACACTCGGCAATACCGCAATCATATAGACACACTCGGCAATACCGCAACCATATACACACACTCGGCAATACAGCAACCATATACCGTATATACTCGCATATAAGCCGACCCGCATATAAGCCGACCCCCCAACTTTTACCTGAAAAACCAGGGGAAAATGATTGACCCCCATATAAGCCGGGGGTAGGAAATGCTGGCCGCCTTATTCCCCTAGTTTGTCCCAGTATAGCTAGTAAAGTGCCCAGTATGGGTAGGTAGTGCCCCAGTATAGCTAGTATAGTGTTCCAGTATAGCTAGTATAGTGTCCCAGTATAGCTAGTATAGTGTCCCAGTATAGCTAGTATAGTGTCCCAGTATAGCTAGTATAGTGTCCCAGTATAGCTAGTATAGTGTCCCAGTATAGCTAGTATAGTGCCCTAGTATAGTGCCCAGTATAGCTAGTATAGTGCTCAGTATAGCTAGTATAGTGCTCAGTATAGCTTGTAAAGTGCCCCAGTTTAGCTAGTATAGTGCTCAGTATAGATAGTATAGTGCTCAGTATAGCTAGTAAAGTGCCCCAGTTTAGCTAGTATGGTGCTCAGTATAGATAGTATAGTGCCCCAGTTTAGCTAGTATAGTGCTCAGTATAGATAGTATAGTGCCCCAGTTTAGCTAGTATGGTGCTCAGTATAGATAGTATAGTGCCCCAGTTTAGCTAGTATGGTGCTCAGTATAGATAGTATAGTGCCCTAGTTTAGCTAGTATGGTGCTCAGTATAGATAGTATAGTGCCCCAGTTTAGCTAGTATAGCGCTCAGTATAGATAGTATAGTGCCCCAGTTTAGCTAGTATAGTGCTCAGTATAGCTAGTATAGTGCTCAGTATAGCTTGTAAAGTGCCCCAGTTTAGCTAGTATAGTGCTCAGTATAGATAGTATAGTGCTCAGTATAGCTAGTAAAGTGCCCCAGTTTAGCTAGTATGGTGCTCAGTATAGATGGTATAGTGCCCCAGTTTAGCTAGTATAGTGCTCAGTATAGATAGTATAGTGCCCCAGTTTAGCTAGTATGGTGCTCAGTATAGATAGTATAGTGCCCCAGTTTAGCTAGTATGGTGCTCAGTATAGATAGTATAGTGCCCCAGTATAGCTAGTATAGTGTCCCAGTATAGCTAGTATAGTGTCCCAGTATAGCTAGTATAGTGTCCCAGTATAGCTAGTATAGTGCCCTAGTATAGTGCCCAGTATAGCTAGTATAGTGCTCAGTATAGCTAGTATAGTGCTCAGTATAGCTTGTAAAGTGCCCCAGTTTAGCTAGTATAGTGCTCAGTATAGATAGTATAGTGCTCAGTATAGCTAGTAAAGTGCCCCAGTTTAGCTAGTATGGTGCTCAGTATAGATAGTATAGTGCCCCAGTTTAGCTAGTATAGTGCTCAGTATAGATAGTATAGTGCCCCAGTTTAGCTAGTATGGTGCTCAGTATAGATAGTATAGTGCCCCAGTTTAGCTAGTATGGTGCTCAGTATAGATAGTATAGTGCCCTAGTTTAGCTAGTATGGTGCTCAGTATAGATAGTATAGTGCCCCAGTTTAGCTAGTATAGCGCTCAGTATAGATAGTATAGTGCCCCAGTTTAGCTAGTATAGTGCTCAGTATAGCTAGTATAGTGCTCAGTATAGCTTGTAAAGTGCCCCAGTTTAGCTAGTATAGTGCTCAGTATAGATAGTATAGTGCTCAGTATAGCTAGTAAAGTGCCCCAGTTTAGCTAGTATGGTGCTCAGTATAGATGGTATAGTGCCCCAGTTTAGCTAGTATAGTGCTCAGTATAGATAGTATAGTGCCCCAGTTTAGCTAGTATGGTGCTCAGTATAGATAGTATAGTGCCCCAGTTTAGCTAGTATGGTGCTCAGTATAGATAGTATAGTGCCCCAGTTTAGCTAGTATGGTGCTCAGTATAGATAGTATAGTGCCCCAGTTTAGCTAGTATGGTGCTCAGTATAGATAGTATAGTGCCCTAGTTTAGCTAGTATGGTGCTCAGTATAGATAGTATAGTGCCCCAGTTTAGCTAGTATAGCGCTCAGTATAGATAGTATAGTGCCCCAGTTTAGCTAGTATAGTGCTCAGTATAGCGCTCAGTATAGCTAGTAAAGTGCCCAGTGTAGGTAGTATAGTCTGGTCCGCGGGTCCCCTCCGCTGGTCCCCCGCTCTCCCCACCCCCACCGCCGCTGCTATTACCTGCCCGCATCTTCTATTCTTCTCTCCGTTCTTGTAAACATTCACAGCAGCGCGCCCGGCGCTGCTACTGTGACGAGCGGTGAGCCAGGAAAGAGCGGTTCCCATAGTAACAGGAAGCCGCGCTCTTTCCTGCCTCGTCACAGTAGCAGCGCCGGGCGCGCTGCTGTGAATGTTTACAAGCACGGAGAGAAGAATAGAAGATGCGGGCAGGTAATAGCAGCGGCGGCGGACGTGGGGGGAGCGGGGGACCCGCGGACCAGCGGAGGGGGGGGACCCGCGGACCAACATGACTCGCATACAAGCCGACCCCCCCAACTTTTGGCCCCCTTTTTGGGGGTCAAAAATTCGGCTTGTATGCGAGTATATACGGTACACACTCGGCAATACAGCAACCATATACACACTCGGCAATACAGCAACCATATACACACTCGGCAATACAGCAACCATATACACACTCGGCAATACAGCAACCATATACACACTCGGCAATACCGCAACCATATACACACTCGGCAATACCGCAACCATATACACACACTCGGCAATACTGCAACCATATACACACTCGGCAATACAGCAACCATATACACACTCGGCAATACCGCAACCATATACACACTCGGCAATACCGCAACCATATACACACACTCGGCAATACTGCAACCATATACACACTCGGCAATACAGCAACCATATAGACACTCGGCAATACAGCAACCATATACACACTCGGCAATACAGCAACCATATACACACTCGGCAATACAGCAACCATATACACACTCGGCAATACAGCATCCATATACACACTCGGCAATACAGCAACCATATACACACTCGGCAATACAGCAACCATATACACACTCGGCAATACAGCAACCATATACACACTCGGCAATACAGCAACCATATACACACTCGGCAATACAGCAACCATATACACACTCGGCAATACAGCAACCATATACACACACTCAGCAATACTGCAACCATATACACACTCGGCAATACAGCAACCATATACATACTCGGCAATACAGTAACCATATACATACTCGGCAATACAGCATCCATATACATACTCGGCAATACAGCAACCATATACACACTCGGCAATACAGCAACCATATACACACTCGGCAATACAGCAACCATATACACACTCGGCAATACTGCAACCATATACACACTCGGCAATACTGCAACCATATACATACTCGGCAATACAGTAACCATATAGACACTCGGCAATACAGCAACCATATAGACACTCGGCAATACAGCAACCATATAGACACTCGGCAATACCGCAACCCTATACACACTCAGCAATACTGCAACCATATACACACTCAGCAATACACCAGCCTTCCAGAAGCCACCACGCACATTCACACCTCAGCCTCTGTGGAGTTACTCGCCTTTGCATCAGGGCCGTGAGTGGAACTGGTTGTTTTCTGGGTGGAATCTGGATAGAGAAAGAAAGCAGTTAAAGAACCATGTCACAGCCACATACAGTGGTGTGAGAAACTATTTGCCCCCTTCCTGATTTCTTATTCTTTTGCATGTTTGTCACACTTAAATGTTTCTGCTCACCAAAAACCGTTAACTATTAGTCAAAGATAACATAATTGAACACAAAATGCAGTTTTAAATTATGGTTTTTATTATTTAGTGAGAAAAAAAACTCAAAACCTACATGGCCCTGTGTGAGAAAGAAATTGCCCCCTGAACCTAATAACTGGTTGGGGCACCCTTAGCAGCAATAATTGCAATCAAGCGTTTGCGATAACTTGCAACGAGTCTTTTACAGCGCCCTGGAGGAATTTTGGCCCACTCATCTTTGCAGAATTGTTGTAATTCAGCTTTATTTGTGGGTTTTCTAGCATGAACCGCCTTTTTAAGGTCATGCCACAACATCTCAATAGGATTCAGGTCAGGACTTTGACTAGGCCACTCCAAAGTCTTCATTTTGTTTTTCTTCAGCCATTCAGAGGTGGATTTGCTGGTGTGTTTTGGGTCATTGTCCTGCTGCAGCACCCAAGATCGCTTCAGCTTGAGTTGACGAACAGATGGCCGGACATTCTCCTTCAGGATTTTTTGGTGGACAGTAGAATTCATGGTTCCATCTATCACAGCAAGCCTTCCAGGTCCTGAAGCAGCAAAACAACCCCAGACCATCACACTACCACCACCATATTTTACTGTTGGTATGATGTTCTTTTGCTAAAATGCTGTGTTACTTCTACGCCAGATGTAATGGGACACGCACCTTCCAAAAAGTTCAACTTTTGTCTCGTCGGTCCACAAGGTATTTTCCCAAAAGTCTTGGCAATCATTGAGATTTCTTTTAGCAAAATTGAGACGAGCCTTAATGTTCTTTTTGCTTAAAAGTGGTTTGCGCCTTGGATATCTGCCATGCAGGCCGTTTTTGCCCAGTCTCTTTCTTATGGTGGAGTCGTGAACACTGACCTTAATTGAGGCAAGTGAGGCCTGCAGTTCTTTAGATGTTGTCCTGGGGTCTTTTGTGGCCTCTTGGATGAGTTTTCTCTGCGCTCTTGGGGTAACTTTGGTCGGCCGGCCACTCCTGGGAAGGCTCATCACTGTTCCATGTTTTTGCCATTTGTGGATAATGGCTCTCACTGTGGTTCGCTGGAGTCCCAAAGCTTTAGAAATGGCTTTATAACCTTTACCAGACTGATAGATCTCAATTACAGTACTTTTGTTCTCATTTGTTCCTGAATTTCTTTGGATCTTGGCATGATTTTTAATACTCTATATTAGTGTACACATTACCACTAGTGCTAGGGGCACTTTATTTATTTACCCAGGTCTCACTCTCGCTATCCCTGCTTAAAAATTCATTTCTCACACAGCTGATAATAGTTTGGGTCTGAGGCTGTAATATTACTGGAATATAACTAGCTATAACAGTAGTCTATGTTTATACTCAGACTGGCTGCCTGCTTGAGGTGATTCACTCCAGGCTGCATCCACTTTACAAGCTGCTGAGAGGGGCAGACCACTGTCTACAATTAGCATTATTAGTATCTTTATCAGTCAAGAGAAGCAAAGATAATAAACACACATTGCTAGAATCTTTAACCCCTTACCACCATATCAACAAGATTCTTTCAGCAAGGTGATAATTAAACTATAAACTGAGGAGTTGATAGCAACTCCCCTGTGCAGAGATATGGTCTAGCCCTTTGGGAGCTCAGTATTAGATACATTTTGTATCCAACACTGACGCCAAAACTGACAGATTTTACAGCTGAGAGGAACAGCTGTGTGAGGAATCAAATTGCTCCTAGTACTTGTCCTAATGTGTGCTACAACATACAGCATTTAAAAATAAATGCATACAGCGATAGTATTCCTTTAAGTTATTTTTTTAACAAGGGTGGCAATTACTTTTTCACACAGGGCCATGTAGATTTGGAGTTTTTTTTCTCACTAAATAATAAAATTATGTTATCTTTGACTAATAGTTAACGGTTTTTGATGAGCAGAAACATTTAAGCGTGACAAACATGCAAAAGAATAAGAAATCAGGAAGGGGGCAAATAGTTTTTCACACCACTGTATAGCCATCTTCTCCCACCTGTAACAACCCAATGCCACCTCTGTACCTGGACTATCCCGCTTCTCAGGCTGAGAACCATTCTGTGCGCTCTGCTGCTCTGCACTGACCAGCAGCCCTCTAGTACTGCCCATCACCTGAAAAAAAGGAGGAAAAGGTGGACTTGAAAAGGAATTTTAAAGGGAACCAAGCACCACTTTTTTTCTTCCTGGTTTCTAATAGCTATAGGAGCTGCCATATTCCCCCCTCCCCTTCTAGCTGTCCATTATTTATACAGGGGAAGATGTGAAGATAGCATCTGTGACTTCTCTAAACTCTTTATGCACAGTGTCCATTCTACCCACCCCCTGCTGATGAAAGCTTTTGTTTGTTCTGTTTTATAGTTTTTTTCTAAATGACACATTCACTGAAGTATGCCAGAGCCAAAATCTAAGAACTATTGAACCTTTTTATCTTTCCTGCTCTCAGAAGCAATTTTCTGCTAGGAAAGTGTTTTATAGTTGGAATTTCTTATCAGTGAGGGTCACACTGTAGTCACTTCCTGTCTGAATCAGGACTGAGTCAGCCACTTACATACCTGATATTTAACTCTTCCAGGCAGAGAAAGGAAAAAAGGAACACAGCACAGTCATTTGTGGGCTAGGCACTGTACATACACATGTCTATCTCATCATGTCACATGTCAGTTCGGGTATCCTTTAACCATTTCAGCCGCCCAGACGTGAAGCTCACGTCCGGGCGGCTGCTCTCCTGTACACCCGCGTTTTGGCGCGCTCCCGCGCGCGATCGCGGGCGCACCCCCGTTGTGTCCCCCGGTAGCCCTGGGATCAGTCAAAGGGAAAATGGTTCCTGATCACCGATCCCTGTCCCCCGCAGAAAAACCGAAGCGCTCACCCGTGAGGCTTCAGTTCTTCTACATCCCCCTTGTACTTCCGCTTAGCAGAAGTACAAGGAGGGAAACCAAAAACGTAGGTGGCCATCTTGTGGCCAAATAGTAAAACTACATCTGCACATTTTTTTACATCACAATTTACACACATTACAAGATTAAAAATTAAATTGTTTATGTCTCACACCAACATATTACCCAAATAAAATTTTTGATGCTAAAAAAATAAAAAATTACAAAAAAAAAAAAAAAAAAAAAAAAAAAAAAGGACAAATA
The DNA here is from genome assembly GCF_040937935.1 of Hyperolius riggenbachi. NCBI lineage: Eukaryota > Metazoa > Chordata > Amphibia > Anura > Hyperoliidae > Hyperolius > Hyperolius riggenbachi. The sequence goes on along the minus strand of NC_090653.1, from coordinate 41,066,388 downwards.
GTTTCCTAAGGGGGCTGAACTTTTTAAATATGCATGTGAAGGGGGTATACTACAAACATTTTTTAAATTATAAGCTTGTAAATAGTGATGGACGCAAAACGGAAACAATGCACCTTTAATTCCAAATAAAATATTGGCGCCATACATTGTGATAGGGACATAATTTAAATGGTATAATAACCGAGACATACGAGCAAATAAAATACATAGGTTTTAATTATGGTAGCATGGATTATTTTAAAGCTATAATGGCCAAAAACTGAGAAATGAATTTTTTCCATTTTTTTCTTATTAATCCTGTTAAAATACATTTACAGTAAAGTGGCTCTTAGCAAAATGTACCACCCAAAGAAAGCCTAATTGGTGGCGGAAAAAACAAGATCTAGCTCAATAAATTGTGATAAGTAGTGATAAAGTTATTAGTGAATGAATGGGAGGTGAAAATTGCTCTGATGCAGAAGGTGAAAAATCCCCGCGGGCTGAAATGGTTAATGTGCTACTAAGATGCCCTGGGTGCTAAAAATGGTGCTTGGTTCACTTTAAGTGAAATGTGACATGATGAGATAGACGTGCATGTACAGGGCCAAACATACAAATAACTATGTTCCGTTTATTCTTTTTCTACCTGAAAGCTATGCAACTGACAGTTTTTCTCCAGTCAGGACCCAGTTGAACTATAGCATAACCCTCACTGATAAGGAATAACAGCCATAAACACTTTTCCAGCACAGAACAGCTTTTGAGAGCAGGGGGTAGATAAAAAGGTCTATTTTATATAATTGAGCTCTCTGGGACACAGAAAAGACTGGGTCATTGAGCACAGGCAAAACAAATCTACTTTAAGCTTTTTAACATACCAAAAAAACTTTGGAATTTCTTAAAAAAAAAAAAAAAAAAAGTGTTCAAAATGAGCTGGAAAAACTGATATTACTAGGGGTAATAATTGCAGAATCCCAGTTTCAAGCCCCCAAAAAAGTAAAACCTAAAAGTAATAAAGTCAATCATTGTAAATTCACAGTAATACCATTGCGATACTCAGAATTCAATTCCTTAGACCAGTGCTGTCCAACTTCGCGGGCATGGAGGGACGTTTTTTACCCTGACCACACGGTGGAGGGCTGGCAGGTCTCACCCCCCCCCCCCCTCCCTCACCAGGAAAAAAAAAAATCTAGCAACAGTTTACATATGAAATGCAATCAGATTGGGAGCACATTTCACCACAAAATGCAATCAGGTTGGCTGCAGATTTCCCACAAAATGCAATCAGATTGGGAGCAGATTTCCTAACAAAATTCAATGCACAAGTAAATATTTACACCCACCCTCGTTCACCCTGTGCTGCCGCTGCTTAAATATAAATATTCCCCCCCCTCCCCTCATTCTCACCTGTGCTGCCGCCTCTAACACCTCAGATCAGCGGCGGGCAGGAGATAGGAACCAGCCAGACCGGCGCATAGCAGCCGCACTGTGAATTTAAATGCAGGAAGTGACATCATTGGTCACGTCCAGCATTTAAAGGGACACTTAAGTCAAAAAAAAAAAAAAAGTTTTACTCACCCGGGGCTTCCAATAGCCCCCTGCAGCTGTCCGGTGCCCTCGCCGTCTCCCTCCGATCCTCATGGCCCCGCCGGCAGCCGCTTCCTGTTTCGGTGACAGGAGCTGACAGGCTGGGGACGTGAGTGATTCTTCGCGTTCCTGGCCACAATAGCTCCATCTATGCTGCTATAGCATATATCATATACCATATAGCAGCATAGAGGGTGCTTATGTGTCTGGGAACGCGAAAAATCACTCGCGTCCCCCAGCCTGTCAGCTCCTGTCACCGAAACAGGAAGTGGCTGCCGGCAGGGCCAGGAGGATCGGAGGGAGACGGCGAGGGCATCGGACAGTTGCAGGGGGCTATTGGAAGCCCTAGGTGAGTAAAACTTATTTTTTTTATTTGACTTAAGTGTCCCTTTAAAGTACCCCGTGCCGCTGCTATGTGCCGGTCTGGCTGGTTCCCATCTCCTGAAATGTTGGAACATCGCCACCAATCTGAGGTGTGATAGAGGTGGCAGCACTGGGAGAACGAGGGGGGGGGGGGGGGCCTTGGGGGAAAGGGTTTAAAAAAGAAAAAAAAAGTCCTGTCAGCTCTGGGGATTCGGGGGGCTAACGCTGCCACAGCATGGAGCGGGCGGCCACAGCAGGAGGATCCGGCCCGCGGGCCGCCAGTTGGACAGCACTGCCTTAGATCACTACCACTATTACCAGCTAGTGGCTTGCAGTCTTACAACACCAACTACCTGGAAAAAACAATTTCTGCTGGAAAATGGCCTCTATTGCTTTTCCCACTTTGGGTGTCACAACTGACTGACCCACCCAGCAGCTAAGTCCAGAGAGGAGACAGGAAACAAGCTGTACTATGGTTAGAAGCACATTTGGCCTATGAAAATGTGTGTCTTGTGCATCACTTTGCTCCTATACACTTTCAGTTTCACTTTTCAACTCAATTGCGGTTAGAATTTGCTTTGCTCAGTTTTGTGCTTAGTTGGTGTATAAGCTGCCCATTCCTGCATCCTCCAGGATATACACTGTGCTGCCACTTCCTGCATCCTCCAGGATATATACTGCGCTGCCACTTCCTGCATCCTCCAGGATATACACTGCGCTGCCACTTCCTGCATCCTCCAGGATATATACTGCGCTGCCACTTCCTGCATCCTCCAGGATATACACTGCGCTGCCACTTCCTGCATCCTCCAGGATATACACTGCGCTGCCACTTCCTGCATCCTCCAGGATATATACTGCGCTGCCACTTCCTGCATCCTCCAGGATATACACTGCGCTGCCATGGCAGAGACTTACAGATGCAGTCATGTTCCCTGCCCGAGGCATGGTCTTCCTGGCACGGTGCACCTTGTCCGCTCCCTCCCTGTTGATATTCAGCAGCCTCATGGCCAGGCTCTGCTGGTTGTGGGGCATCTTGGTTCCCCCTGTAAGGGACATTTTGGCTCGGCTGGAGAGGGGTGAAGCAGTCAAAGAAGGAGGTGTTGGGAGAGACTTCGAAGCATGACCTGGTGCAGAAGAGAAGGAAGTTAGCTTAGAAACGGGTATATGGACAAACATGTGACAACTTACACCCGCTCTTAAAGGCAACAGAGCAACTACATAGAAATACATTTAAAAAAAATAAAAATAGCTTCCCCGTTTAGGGGGGTGGTTGGGATGAGGTAGCTTACGGTAGTAGCTTTTGCTCCTCCTTATGGCTCTAAGATGGGAGAAGGGTCAGAGAAAGTGGCAGTTGGGCCCCCAGAGGCCCACTGGTCCCCAGGCACCTGCCTAGGTTGCCTCGTGGATGATCCTGCTCTGGGTAAGGGGTCGTTACATGTAGCAGCTGATGGGCTTCCTAAAGGCAGCAAATTACAGTTTAACCAAACTTGTGGCAACTGATGCCACCATAAATTTGTACCAGCCCTCTGACAGCCATGATGAAGTGTGTATTGGCATTTGCTTACAATGCCAGGTAGTTTTGCTGAGATCCATCTCTTCAATGTTAGTCAAAGGGTCTAGGGATTGGGCATCAAAGTTAAACAATAGGATGAGAAGAGAGAAAGGGGAGCTCCCAGGACAAGTTGAGGAAAAGCTTTCCCCTCTGCATATTCCACTGCATGTGACAGGAGGGGAAGGGGGAAGTAGGATTCTTACCTGGGATACCTCGGCCTGCTGGAGAGAAGCTTAGATTCTCCTTTTCAGAGCTCCTGGCATCGGCCTTCTCTTCCTCGAGTGTCACACTTACTGACACAGCATCCAGGGACACCTCCACTTCAGCCTCACCTAGGAAAGACATAGTACAGGGTCCTGATGAGATGACACTACTTCCAGGAGGCCTGGACTGGTGGAGCGCCAATGCCTTTTCTGCACCTCCGACTTACTTTATATGCTCTACGGTGAGCTGATAAATTTACATCTCATGTATTGTTTTAAAACAAGGAAATTGACTTTTACTTCAATTTCCCATTTGCCCCGTGCAGAAGAGCACGACTGGCCGAATTACAGGGGCAGACCACGGGACAACCGTGCAGCCGCGAGGACGGCACGGGAGCCCACATGGGGTAGGAGGAAGCCCCAGGTAAGTATAAATACTGCACTAGTTGCTATCTCAGGTTTCAGTTAAAGGGTACCTGAAATAGGGGCCACATTAAAAATGTATACATACATGGTGCTTCCTGCAGCCCCCTCCGCCCTGATTGCTCCCTCGCAGTCATCAGTCACCTCATAGTTCGCCTGCAACTGGCACCAGAAAATGATCAAGTCGGTGCTAGTTGGCACAAGTGCAGTCCGGCCAGGTGTGCTCCCCAGTCTCCAGGAGCGTTGTGCACCTATGCTCATGTAGCCGACATGAAGGCGGCATATAGCCCCGGACTGAAGGTCTTTCTGGGGCCAAAGGAGGACGGCATGGGATCGATGAGGCCGGAGGGGACTAGAGGAAGCACCAGGTATGTATATTTTGTCATTTTAACCCAATCTCTCAGGTTCCCTTTAAGCTGAAATAGAAATGATGTCCCTTTGAACTTTACTTCACTAAAACCTTGACAGGAACCTTCTCTCTCTCTGTTTCGGCCTCTACTTACTTTTCAGGAAACCAGACTGAACTTGACAAGCTCTTTTGCATAGATAACTCAAGTTTGCTTTTTTCACTTAAAGCTAGTAAAAGATGTACCCATGTTTATTTCACCATATCACTTCAAGAACACTTTAGGCCTTTTACACTTACCTCTGTGAGTCGTATCGCGGTACAACCCCCTGCCACAGCTCGTCGCAGTGGTCATTAAATTCAATGAGACACAACACACTGCCCACGGTATGACGGAAGTGCTCCGCAGAAGTAACGCTTTAGCCGCAGCGCATTGTTGCAGTAATCCCGGAAGTGCACCGGCAGTCACGTGTTAATTTTTCTGCCCACCACAGCTATAATACGCATTGCGACTTGTGGGCTCCAAATCGCAACACTACTGCGGCGCACCAATGCAAAACAACAATGTCTCGACAAGCAAAATCTGACTTTTCCTTTTCTGTTCCCTAAATCCTCCAGTTATTTAAGATCAAAAACTTCCCAGTTCACAAAGTCTGTCGAGTGGTAATGAGTCTAGACTTACCCTTATTTGTGCTGCCCGACAATCCCATGGTGGTTTTCTCAGTGGGGTTGTCCCTTTCGGGCTCCCTCGGGGTTAGTGCCTAGATGAAGAACAGCAGCACTCGTCATTGTGTTACACAGCTGGGGGTGATTAGCTAAAACTCATGACTAGAGATGGTCAGCGAGATCCTGATAGTTCTGACTTGCATGCAAATTGTATGCAACCTGTAACTGGGCCAATAAAAGTGGCCAGGAAATACATCAGACTGGCTCAAATCGAAGCTGCGTACCAGCCGTAATTACTAAGGTAGCCATACATCTAGCGATGATGGGCAGCTTCGACCAAGAGACAAATCTCTATCTAATTGAATCTGATAAGAGAGGTCTGCCCATACACCACAGGCTGATTCCCAATCAATTTCATGCTGAAATAGATCAGGAAATGGCCTGAAAAGGATGCTGACCCCCCGCCCCCCGTGCAGTATACTTGACCTGTCTGTGTCCACCGCTGGCTCTGTCCACAATCCGCATACACCCGTCCCATGTGGCTGCCGGCGTATATGTGGGCACATGTGCCACACGCACCCAGGTTACTCCACAAACCATGAGAGGTGTGTGTAGGCGGATTGTGGATGGAGCCTGGATCTAGTGGTGGGCACAGAAAGGTAAAGTATACTGCTCCGGGGGGCACATTTGGCATTAGGGGAGACAGAGCTGGGGGTTTCATTGTTCGTTCCCAATAACGCTCGCTGTTACCGCCAGGGCTGTGGAGTCGGGGCAATTTTGGGCACCCGGAGTTGGAGTTGTTGATTTCATAAACTGAGGAGTCGGAGTCGGATGATTTTTGTATAAAATCCACAGCCATGTTAAGTATTAGACTGAGGAGTTGGAGCAATTTTGGGTACCCAGAATCGGAGTCGTGGTTTCATAAACTGAGGAGTCGGAAGATTTTTGTACCGACTCCACAGCCCTTGTTACCGTCGCGCACTCGACCGCCCACAACAACCCGACATCTTGCAGCATGTCTGATTGATACACGCAACTAATTTCAGCCTGAAATTGCATCAATGGTTGGCATGCACTTGGCAGCACCGATTTTAATTTAATAATCAAATCGGATGTTCGATCGCCCATCAAGTCGATAAGATGTATAAGCCACATTTAGCTTATCATTTGCCCACTCTACTTCTGGGTAGTGAAGTAAACCTGTGTTCAGTTCAAATGTTTCATCAAAGAATTAACATACAATAACAGCTTTGTGTAAAGAAAACTATCAAAGAAATCACAAGATAAGGTAAATGAGAAGTAAGCAATACTGGCTTTCATGTGAATTGTATGCAGCTGGATATTGCACTGATCAGATGAATGAACCATTGCATCTCACTGACCATCCCTATGCTGCTAATACACAAGGAGTTTTTTGGCAGATTTACTTTCCGACCGGTTTTCTGATCGATTTACATTCGCTTCTATGAGAAAATCGATCAGAAAAATGAACAAAGTAAGATCGGACCTGTCGCAAAATCTTTCGAGCCATCTATCTGCTGAAAAAACTCATGGTGTATTCCCAGCACTAGACTAGTGAGCATTGATAAAAATAACAAGATTTCAGGGTCCCTTTCCACTGGTCGTGTGTCAATCTGATTTTAGAAACGGACAAGATTTGCCATTCTCCTGACTCCCAAACCCTCATTTCCATGTGTCCCCTTCTATTACTATCCATAAACATCACATTCCAGTTAACCCATTTTATTGCACTTTAAACCTTGTATATATCTAATTCTATTGTTCAAAAAACCCCTACAAAGCATATACCACATTGTATATGCTGCTGTGTATTGCCTCTTATATCACCTAAATGCCATATATCTCTTCATATTGTCTCTTGTAAGCCCACGTCATATATTCCCTTGTATTGTCTCATATAGCCACTACAAAGCATATTCCTCATTATATTGTCCCCTAGATTCCATATGACCAAGTGTACTGCTCCTCATATTCCCCATTTGCCGTATACTTCCTTATATCACTCCCCATATACTCAACACGCCATATCACTCTTTATATGACCTTCCATAAGCCCTACATGCAATATACCCCCCTACATGCCACATACCTCTCTGTATTGCCTCTTTTACCCCCTACATGCCACATACCTCACTGCATTGCCTCTCATACCCCCTACATGCCACGTAACTCCCTGCATTGCCTCTCATACCCCCTACATGCCACGTAACTCCCTGCATTGCCTCTTATACCCCCTACATGCTACATACCTCCCTGCATTGCCTCTCATACCCCCTACATACCACATAACTCCCTGCATTGCCTCTCATGCCCCCTACATGCCACATAACTCCCTGCATTGCCTCTCATACCCCCTACATGCCACATAACTCCCTACATTGCCTCTCATACCCCCTACATGCCACATACCTTTCTGCATTGCCTCCTATACCCCCTACATGCCACATACCTCTCTGCATGAGTACATTTGAAATCGGCGCCGGTAGACTTGGGCGCAGGACACAGCGGTATATGGCTGGTCCTGCTTCTGCACAAGTCCAGGCCGATTTAATTACTATTCCCCCTCCAGGCCGCCATGGATAGTGGGGGAATGAAATAATTCGTCTTTCAGCGATTGCTGGAGGTCGAATTATTATGTTTTTAAGCAACCTCGGCTCCGTCCTCTGACAGAGCCGACGTTACTCACTGAGCGCTACAATAGGAGTGATTCCTATTGTAGGCTATGGAGGCGCCCAAATCTAGCAGCGCTGAAAAGCACTGCTCCGCTCTGCATTGCCTCTTATACCCTATACAGGCCACATACCTCCCTGCATTGCCACATATACCCCCTACATGCCCAATACCTCTCTGCATTGCCTCTCATATCCCGTACATTTCACATACCTCTCTGCATTGCCTCTTATACCCCCTTCATGCCACATACCTCCCTGCATTGCCACATATACTGCCTACCTATTACATACCTCTCTGCATTGCCTCTTATACTTCCTACATGCCAGATATCTCTCTGCATTGTCTCTTATAACCCCTACATGCCCCATACCTCTCTGCATTGCCTCTAATACTCCCTATATGCAACATACCTCTCTGCATTGCCTCTCATACCCCCTACATGACACATTCCTCTCTGCATTGCCTCTTTTACCCCCTGCATAGCACATACCTCTCTGCATTGCCTCGTATACCCTCTACATGTCCCATACATCTCTGCATTGCCTCTCATACCCCCTGCATACCATAGACATCACTGCAATGCCTCTAATATCCCCTACATGCCACATGTGTTCTTGAATCACCTATGTACCATACAATTACCTGTATAGCCCTTCACACCTACAACTTTCATTGCATCATCAAACTGATCCCAACATCCTTCCTGTATCCCCCCACCTGCAGCTCTCCCATTGCACTGTGATCCCTCCCCCATGTTATTACAGCAAGTCCCCATCTCCTATATCATCCCCCCAGTATGTCCCCCTCCCCCCAGCGCTGAGAGCGCCCCCTCCTGCACTATCCCGCGTGCTGATCCCCCAGCATGCCCTCCCCTCCATTCTCTCACTCTCTCTCCCGCCGTCGCCTCCATGGCTCCACGGCACACGGCGCTTCCTGTCTGCCACTGACCTCACTTCCGGCCGCCTCCTCGCGCGATTGGATGCGGAGCGTTCCAGCGGGTGGGCCGACTACAACAACGTTACCTGACTCGCCATTGGCTGACGCGTTGCCGTGGAAACGGAGCATAGCGCTTCCATTCCAAATCTGCTCGCGCGAGGAAGGCGGGGTCACGTGTCTGCTTCTCGATTGGCCGCCGTGCTCTCCAAGCCTCGCTGTCACCTCGGGTGGCGCCTTCTTAAAGCGGCAACGACGTGCAAATAAGAAAGACACGTGAGGCAGAGGGCATAACAAAGGTGTGCGAGGCGTGTGCTGGAGTGGGGTCTTGCCCGGCGTCTGGAACAGCAGGGGGCGCCCTTAGCTCAGATGCAACGTGTGCCTGAGGAGCACCTGATCCCCTCAGTGCTAATATGTCAGGCGTCTATCAGATTACCTGTGTGAGAAGCCTCTGATGGAAGCTGCTGGTCTCTCACCTGTAGTTCACTGATGAGTTTTCGTACAGTCCATAAAAACTGACTTTGCACCCTTTTCCACTAGCTGTGTTTTTGCTAAAAATGCAAACCGCATGCGGTTGCTGATTCTTAAAGGACCACTATCGTGAAAAAAGTAGGCAGTTAAAATCTGATAGAACCGACAGGTTTTGGGCTGGTCCAGTGATCTGCAAACTTGGCTCTCCAGCTGTTAAAAGAGAACCTGTAACAAAATAAAGTTCCCCTGGAGGGTACTCACCTCGGGAGGGGGAAGCCTCAGGGTCCCATTGAGGCTTCTCCCATGCCTGTAGCTACAGGCAGTCCAGCGCTGGCTCCCCGAAGTGTCCCGGAATCCTCCCTTGATAAGCTCTGATTTGTTTACCTTTCCTGGCTCCAGCGGGGACGCTGTTGCGGCTCGCAGTACGGAGATAGGCGAAAATAGCCAATCTCTGTCGGGTCCGCTCTACTGCGCAGGAGACTTGCGCCTGCCCAGTAGAGCAGCCTGACAGCGATCGGCTATTTCCACCTATCTCCGAGCGGAGACCTGATACTGCGCTGGAGCTGGGAAGGTAAATATTTACATCCTTGCTGTTCGGAGAGCTTTATTGCCACTACCGTGGGACCGAGGAGGAAGGGGGGGGGGGGGGGAAGCCTCCATAGGATCCGGAGGCTTCCCCCACCCAAAGTGAGTACCCCTCAGGGGAGGTTTTTTTTCGTTACAGGTTTTCTTTAAGGAACTACAAGTCTCACAATGCATTTGCCTTTGTGAATCATGACTCTGGCTGTCAGACTTCTGCAATGCATTGTGGGACTTGTAGTTACTTAACAGCTGGAGAGCCAAGTTTGCAGATCACTGGGCTAGTCCATCTCCTCATGGGGGATTCTCAGGGTTTTCTTTGTTTTCAACAGCATTTCCTTAACAGCAATTTCAAAGTGTAACTGACAAAATAGTGTGCAAGTGAGTAGGGAGGCTGGCTGGTATAATACTATTTTGGCAGTTAAACTGCTGTCCAAGAAATATTGCTGTTGAAAACAAACAAAACCCTGAGAATCCCCCATGAGGAGATGGACTGGCTGTCAGATTTTAACTGCCTACTTTTTTTCACGATAGTGGTCCTTTAAAGAGACTCTGTAACAATAAAAACCTGGGGGGTACAAGTAAGCAGAGGATCATGTTTCAGCTAGGCAGGAAAAAAAAAGGAAGAGGAGGAATATACTATAGATAAAATTAACCCCCAGCATGCAACTAAATGGCAATGGCTATTAAAGGGCCAGTGCTCCTAAGGCAGAGTTCCCCAACCCTGTCCTCAAGGCCCACCAACAGTGCACATTTTGCAGAAAACCACAAACATTCACAGGTGGGGTAATCAGTGTCTCAGCAGAGCTGATTAACTACCTCTGTGGATTTCCACAAAACATGCACTGTTGGTGGGCCTTGAGGACGGGGTTGGCGAACACTGTCCTAAGGTATGTGATAACTCCAAACCATAACAGCAGAAAAAGTTTTGAACACAGAATTAGCATCTTTATCACTTAATACATTCAGACCAGTTGCTGTTGTAATTTTGTTTTTTATGGTGACGATACCGCTTTAAATCTCTCTAGCAGGGGAACTAGGTGGGTGGAGTACCTCAGTGCTCAGCAGTGAGAGCTGCTCTCTATCAGGGGAACTAGGTGGGTGGAGTACCTGGGTGCTCAGCAGTGAGAGCTGCTCTCTTGCAGGGGGAACTGGGTGGGTGGAGTACCTGGGTGCTCAGCAGTGAGAGCTGCTCTCTATCAGGGGAACTAGGTGGGTGGAGTACCTGGGTGCTCAGCAGTGAGAGCTGCTCTCTATCAGGGGAACTAGGTGGTAGGAGTACCTGAGTGCTCAGCAGTGAGAGCTGCTTTCTATCAGGGGGATCTAGGTGGGAGGAGTACCTGGGTGCTCAGCAGTGAGAGCTGCTCTCTAGTTGGGGGAACTAGGTGGGAGGAGTACCTAGGTGCTCAGCAGTGAGAACTGCTCTCTATCAGGGGGAACTAGGTGGGAGGAGTACCTGGGTGCTCAGCAGTGAGAACTGCTCTCTATCAGGGGGAACTAGGTGGGAGGAGTACCTGGGTGCTCAGCAGTGAGAACTGCTCTCTATCAGGGGGAACTAGGTGGGTGGAGTACCTGGGTGCTCAGCAGTGAGAGCTGCTCTCTAGCAGGGGGAACTAGGTGGGAGGAGTACCTGGGTGCTCAGCAGTGAGAACTGCTCTCTATCAGGGGGAACTAGGTGGGTGGAGTACCTGGGTGCTCAGCAGTGAGAGCTGCTCTCTAGCAGGGGAAACTAGGTGGGAGGAGTACCTGGGTGCTCAGCAGTGAGAGCTGCTCTCTAGCTGGGGGAACTAGGTGGGTGGAGTACCTGGGTGCTCAGCAGTGAGAGCTGCTCTCTAGTTGGGGAACTAGGTGGGTGGAGTACCTGGGTGCTCAGCAGTGAGAGCTGCTCTCTAGTTGGGGAACTAGGTGGGTGGAGTACCTGGGTGCTCAGCAGTGAGAGCTGCTCTCTAGTTGGGGAACTAGGTGGGTGGAGTACCTGGGTGCTCAGCAGTGAGAGCTGCTCTCTAGCAGGGGGAACTAGGTGGGTGGAGTACCTGGGTGCTCAGCAGTGAGAGCTGCTCTCTTGCAGGGGGAACTAGGTGGGTGGAGTACCTGAGTGCTCAGCAGTGAGAGCTGCTCTCTAGTTGGGGGAACTAGGTGTGTGGAGTACCTGGGTGCTCAGCAGTGAGAGCTGCTCTCTATCAGGGGGAACTAGGTGGGTGGAGTACCTGGGTGCTCAGCAGTGAGAGCTGCTCTCTATCAGGGGAACTAGGTGGGTGGAGTACCTGGGTGCTCAGCAGTGAGAGCTGCTCTCTTGCAGGGGGAACTGGGTGGGTGGAGTACCTGGGTGCTCAGCAGTGAGAGCTGCTCTCTATCAGGGGAACTAGGTGGGTGGAGTACCTGGGTGCTCAGCAGTGAGAGCTGCTCTCTATCAGGGGAACTAGGTGGGAGGAGTACCTGAGTGCTCAGCAGTGAGAGCTGCTCTCTATCAGGGGGATCTAGGTGGGAGGAGTACCTGGGTGCTCAGCAGTGAGAGCTGCTCTCTAGCAGGGGGATATAGGTGGGAGGAGTACCTGGGTGCTCAGCAGTGAGAACTGCTCTCTATCAGGGGGAATAGGTGGGAGGAGTACCTGGGTGCTAAGCAGTGAGAGCTGCTCTCTAGCAGGGGGGTCTAGGTGGGAGGAGTACCTGGGTGCTCAGCAGTGAGAACTGCTCTCTATCAGGGGGAACTAGGTGGGAGGAGTACCTGGGTGCTCAGCAGTGAGAACTGCTCTCTATCAGGGGGAACTAGGTGGGTGGAGTACCTGGGTGCTCAGCAGTGAGAGCTGCTCTCTATCAGGGGGAACTAGGTGGGAGGAGTACCTGGGTGCTCAGCAGTGAGAACTGCTCTCTATCAGGGGGAACTAGGTGGGTGGAGTACCTGGGTGCTCAGCAGTGAGAGCTGCTCTCTAGCAGGGGGAACTAGGTGGGAGGAGTACCTGGGTGCTCAGCAGTGAGAGCTGCTCTCTAGCTGAGGGAACTAGGTGGGTGGAGTACCTGGGTGCTCAGCAGTGAGAGCTGCTCTCTAGTTGGGGGAACTAGGTGGGTGGAGTCCCTGGGTGCTCAGCAGTGAGAGCTGCTCTCTATCAGGGGAACTAGGTGGGTGGAGTACCTGGGTGCTCAGCAGTGAGAGCTGCTCTCTATCAGGGGAACTAGGTGGGTGGAGTACCTGAGTGCTCAGCAGTGAGAGCTGCTCTCTAGTTGGGGGAACTAGGTGGGCGGAGTACCTGGGTGCTCTGCAGTGAGAGCTGCTCTCTATCAGGGGGAACTAGGTGAATGGAGCACCTGGGTGCTCAGCAGTGAGAGCTGCTCTCTATCGGGGAACTAGGTGGGTGGAGTACCTGGGTGCTCAGCAGTAAGAGCTGCTCTCTATCAGGGGGATCTAGGTGGGTGGAGTACATGGGTGCTCAGCAGTGAGAGCTGCTCTCTATCGGGGAACTAGGTGGGTGGAGTACCTGGGTGCTCAGCAGTAAGAGCTGCTCTCTATCAGGGGGAACTAGGTGGGTGGAGTACCTGGGTGCTCAGCAGTGAGAGCTGCTCTCTATCAGGGGAACTAGGTGGGTGGAGTACCTGGGTGCTCAGCAGTGAGAGCTGCTCTCTATCAGGGGAACTAGGTGGGTGGAGTACCTGGGTGCTCAGCAGTGAGAGCTGCTCTCTATCAGGCGGGAATAGGTGGGTGGAGTACCTGGGTGCTCAGCAGTGAGAGCTGCTCTCTATCAGGGGGAACTAGGTGGGTGGAGCACCTGGGTGCTCAGCAGTGAGAGCTGCTCTCTATCAGGGGGAACTAGGTGGGAGGAGTACCTGGGTGCTCAGCAGTGAGAGCTGCTCTCTATCAGGGGGAACTAGGTGGGAGGAGTACCTGGGTGCTCAGCAGTGAGAGCTGCTCTCTATCAGGGGGAACTAGGTGGGAGGAGTACCTGGGTGCTCTGCAGTGAGAGCTGCTCTCTATCAGGGGGAACTAGGTGGGTGGAGTACCTGGGTGCTCAGCAGTGAGAGCTGCTCTCTTGCAGGGGGAACTAGGTGGGTGGAGTACCTGAGTGCTCAGCAGTGAGAGCTGCTCTCTAGTTGGGGGAACTAGGTGTGTGGAGTACCTGGGTGCTCAGCAGTGAGAGCTGCTCTCTATCAGGGGGAACTAGGTGGGTGGAGTACCTGGGTGCTCAGCAGTGAGAGCTGCTCTCTATCAGGGGAACTAGGTGGGTGGAGTACCTGGGTGCTCAGCAGTGAGAGCTGCTCTCTTGCAGGGGGAACTGGGTGGGTGGAGTACCTGGGTGCTCAGCAGTGAGAGCTGCTCTCTATCAGGGGAACTAGGTGGGTGGAGTACCTGGGTGCTCAGCAGTGAGAGCTGCTCTCTATCAGGGGAACTAGGTGGTAGGAGTACCTGAGTGCTCAGCAGTGAGAGCTGCTCTCTATCAGGGGGATCTAGGTGGGAGGAGTACCTGGGTGCTCAGCAGTGAGAGCTGCTCTCTAGCAGGGGGATATAGGTGGGAGGAGTACCTGGGTGCTCAGCAGTGAGAACTGCTCTCTATCAGGGGGAATAGGTGGGAGGAGTACCTGGGTGCTAAGCAGTGAGAGCTGCTCTCTAGCAGGGGGGTCTAGGTGGGAGGAGTACCTGGGTGCTCAGCAGTGAGAACTGCTCTCTATCAGGGGGAACTAGGTGGGAGGAGTACCTGGGTGCTCAGCAGTGAGAACTGCTCTCTATCAGGGGGAACTAGGTGGGTGGAGTACCTGGGTGCTCAGCAGTGAGAGCTGCTCTCTATCAGGGGGAACTAGGTGGGAGGAGTACCTGGGTGCTCAGCAGTGAGAACTGCTCTCTATCAGGGGGAACTAGGTGGGTGGAGTACCTGGGTGCTCAGCAGTGAGAGCTGCTCTCTAGCAGGGGGAACTAGGTGGGAGGAGTACCTGGGTGCTCAGCAGTGAGAGCTGCTCTCTAGCTGAGGGAACTAGGTGGGTGGAGTACCTGGGTGCTCAGCAGTGAGAGCTGCTCTCTAGTTGGGGGAACTAGGTGGGTGGAGTCCCTGGGTGCTCAGCAGTGAGAGCTGCTCTCTATCAGGGGAACTAGGTGGGTGGAGTACCTGGGTGCTCAGCAGTGAGAGCTGCTCTCTATCAGGGGAACTAGGTGGGTGGAGTACCTGAGTGCTCAGCAGTGAGAGCTGCTCTCTAGTTGGGGGAACTAGGTGGGCGGAGTACCTGGGTGCTCTGCAGTGAGAGCTGCTCTCTATCAGGGGGAACTAGGTGAATGGAGCACCTGGGTGCTCAGCAGTGAGAGCTGCTCTCTATCGGGGAACTAGGTGGGTGGAGTACCTGGGTGCTCAGCAGTAAGAGCTGCTCTCTATCAGGGGGATCTAGGTGGGTGGAGTACATGGGTGCTCAGCAGTGAGAGCTGCTCTCTATCGGGGAACTAGGTGGGTGGAGTACCTGGGTGCTCAGCAGTAAGAGCTGCTCTCTATCAGGGGGAACTAGGTGTGTGGAGTACATGGGTGCTCAGCAGTGAGAGCTGCTCTCTTGCAGGGGGAACTAGGTGGGTGGAGTACCTGGGTGCTCAGCAGTGAGAGCTGCTCTCTATCAGGCGGGAATAGGTGGGTGGAGTACCTGGGTGCTCAGCAGTGAGAGCTGCTCTCTTGCAGGGGGAACTAGGTGGGTGGAGCACCTGGGTGCTCAGCAGTGAGAGCTGCTCTCTATCAGGGGGAACTAGGTGGGAGGAGTACCTGGGTGCTCAGCAGTGAGAGCTGCTCTCTATCAGGGGGAACTAGGTGGGAGGAGTACCTGGGTGCTCAGCAGTGAGAGCTGCTCTCTATCAGGGGGAACTAGGTGGGAGGAGTACCTGGGTGCTCTGCAGTGAGAGCTGCTCTCTATCAGGGGGAACTAGGTGGGTGGAGTACCTGGGTGCTCAGCAGTGAGAGTTGCTCTCTATCAGGGGGAACTAGGTGGGAGGAGTACCTGGGTGCTCAGCAGTGAGAGCTGCTCTCTATCAGGGGAACTAGGTGGGAGGAGTACCTGGGTGCTCTGCAGTGAGAGCTGCTCTCTATCAGGGGGAACTAGGTGGGAGGAGTACCTGGGTGCTCAGCAGTGAGAGCTGCTCTCTATCAGGGGAACTAGGTGGGAGGAGTACCTGGGTGCTCTGCAGTGAGAGCTGCTCTCTATCAGGGGGAACTAGGTGGGAGGAGTACCTGGGTGCTAAGCAGTGAGAGCTGCTCTCTAGCTGGGGGAACTAGGTGGGTGGAGTATCTGGGTGCTCAGCAGTGAGAGCTGCTCTCTATCAGGGGGAACTAGGTGGGTGGAGCACCTGGGTGCTCAGCAGTGAGAGCTGCTCTCTATCAGGGGGAACTAGGTGGGCGGAGTACCTGGGTGCTCAGCAGTGAGAGCTGCTCTCTAGCAGGAGGATCTAGGTGGGAGGAGTACCTGGGTGCTCAGCAGTGAGAGCTGCTCTCTATCAGGGGGAACTAGGTGGGAGGAGTACCTGGGTGCTCAGCAGTGAGAGCTGCTCTCTATCAGGGGGAACTAGGTGGGTGGAGTACCTGGGTGCTCAGCAGTGAGAGCTGCTCTCTATCAGGGGGAACTAGGTGGGTGGAGCACCTGGGTGCTCAGCAGTGAGAGCTGCTCTCTATCAGGGGGAACTAGGTGTGTGGAGTACCTGGGTGCTCAGCAGTGAGAGCTGCTCTCTATCAGGGGGAACTAGGTGGGAGGAGTACCTGGGTGCTCAGCAGTGAGAGCTGCTCTCTATCAGGGGGAACTAGGTAGGTGGAGTACCTGGGTGCTCAGCAGTGAGAGCTGCTCTCTATCAGGGGGAACTTGGTGGGTGGAGTACCTGAGTGCTCAGCAGTGAGAGCTGCTCTCTAGTTGGGGGAACTAGGTGTGTGGAGTACCTGGGTGCTCAGCAGTGAGAGCTGCTCCCTAGTTGGGGGAACTAGGTGGGTGGAGTACCTGGGTGCTCTGCAGTAAGAGCTGCTCTCTATCAGGGGGAACTAGGTGTGTGGAGTACCTGGGTGCTCAGCAGTGAGAGCTGCTCCCTAGTTGGGGGAACTAGGTGGGTGGAGTACCTGGGTGCTCTGCAGTAAGAGCTGCTCTCTATCAGGGGGAACTAGGTGGGCGGAGTACCTGGGTGCTCAGCAGTGAGAGCTGCTCTCTAGCTGGGGGAACTAGGTGGGTGGAGTACCTGGGTGCTCAGCACTGAGAGCTGCTCTCTAGTTGGGGGAACTAGGTGGGTGGAGTACCTGGGAGCTCAGCAGTGAGAGCTGCTCTCTATCAGGGGAACTAGGTGGGCGGTGTACCTGGGTGCTCAGCAGTGAGAGCTGCTCTCTATCAGGGGGAACTAGGTGGATGGAGTACCTGGGTGCTCAGCAGTGAGAGCTGCTCTCTATCAGGGGGAACTAGGTGGGTGGAGTACCTGGGTGCTCTGCAGTGAGAGCTGCTCTCTATCAGGGGGAACTAGGTGGGAGGAGTACCTGGGTGCTCTGCAGTGAAAGCTGCTCTCCATCAGGGGAACTAGGTGGGTGGAGTACCTGGGTGCTCAGCAGTGATAGCTGCTCTCTATCAGGGGGAGCTAGGTGGGAGGAGTACCTGGGTGCTCAGCAGTGAGAGCTGCTCTCTATCAGGGGGAACTAGGTGGGTGGAGTACCTGGGTGCTCAGCAGTGAGAGCTGCTCTCTATCAGGGGGATCTAGGTGGGTGGAGTACCTGAGTGCTCAGTAGTGAGAGCTGCTCTCTATCAGGGGGAACTAGGTGGGTGGAGTACCTGGGTGCTCAGCAGTGAGAGCTGCTCTTTAGTTGGGGACACTAGGTGGGAGGAGTACCTGGGTGCTCAGCAGTTAGAGCTGCTCTCTATCAGGGGGAACTAGGTGGGTGGAGTATCTGGGTGCTCAGCAGTGAGAGCTGCTCTCTATCAGGGG
Source organism: Hyperolius riggenbachi (assembly GCF_040937935.1). NCBI lineage: Eukaryota > Metazoa > Chordata > Amphibia > Anura > Hyperoliidae > Hyperolius > Hyperolius riggenbachi. Next base: position 41,048,686 of record NC_090653.1, on the reverse strand, counting down.
GAACTAGGTGGGTGGAGTACCTGGGTTCTCAGCAGTGAGAGCTGCTCTTTAGCTGGGGGAACTAGGTGGGTGGAGTACCTGGGTGCTCAGCACTGAGAGCTGCTCTCTATCAGGGGGAACTAGGTGGGTGGAGTATCTGGGTGCTCAGCAGTTAGAGCTGCTCTCTATCAGGGGGAACTAGGTGGGTGGAGTATCTGGGTGCTCAGCAGTGAGAGCTGCTCTCTATCAGGGGGAACTAGGTGGGAGGAGTACCTGGGTTCTCAGCAGTGAGAGCTGCTCTTTAGCTGGGGGAACTAGGTGGGTGGAGTACCTGGGTGCTCAGCACTGAGAGCTGCTCTCTATCAGGGGGAATAGGTGGGTGGAGTACCTGGGTGCTCAGCAGTGAGAGCTGCTCTCTATCAGGGGGAGCTAGGTGGGAGGAGTACCTGGGTGCTCAGCAGTGAGATCTGCTCTCTATCAGGGGGAGCTAGGTGGATGGTGTACCTGGGTGCTCAGCAGTAAGAGCTACTCTCTTGCAGGGGGAACTAGGTGGGTGGAGCACCTGGGTGCTCAGCAGTGAGAGCTGCTCGCTATCAGGGGGAACTAGGTGGGAGGAGTACCTGGGTGCTCAGCAGTGAGAGCTGCTCTCTATCAGGGGGAACTAGGTGGGCGGAGTACCTGGGTGCTCAGCAGTGAGAGCTGCTCTCTATCAGGGGGAACTAGGTGTGTGGAGCACCTGGGTGCTCAGCAGTGAGAGCTGCTCTCTATCAGGGGGAACTAGGTGGGTGGAGCACCTGGGTGCTCAGCAGTGAGAGCTGCTCTCTATCAGGGGGAACGAGGTGGGTGGAGTACCTGGGTGTTTAGCAGTGAGAGCTGCTCTCTATCAGGGGAATCTAGGTGGGTGGAGTACCTGGGTGCTCAGCAGTGAGAGCTGCTCCCTAGATGGGGGAACTAGGTGGGTGGAGTACCTGGGTGCTCAGCACTGAGAGCTGCTCTCTAGCTGGGGGAACTAGGTGGGTGGAGTACCTGGGTGCTCAGCACTGAGAGCTGCTCTCTAGTTGGGGGATCTAGGTGGGTGGAGTACCTGGGTGCTCAGCTGTGAGAGCTGCTCTCTATCAGGGGGAACTAGGTGGGCGGAGTACCTGGGTGCTCAGCAGTGATAGCTGCTCTCTATCAGGGGGAACTAGGTGGGAGGAGTACCTGGGTGCTCAGCAGTGAGAGCTGCTCTCTATCAGGGGGAACTAGGTGGGAGGAGTACCTGGGTGCTCTGCAGTGAGGGCTGCTCTCTAGCAGGGGGATCTAGGTGGGAGGAGTACCTGGGTGCTCAGCAGTGAGAGCTGCTCTCTTTCAGGGGGAACTAGGTGGGAGGAGTACCTGGGTGCTCAGCAGTGAGAGCTGCTCTCTATCAGGGGGAACTAGGTGGGAGGAGTACCTGGGTGCTCTGCAGTGAGAGCTGCTCTCTTTCAGGGGGAACTAGGTGGGCGGAGTACCTGGGTGCTCAGCAGTGAGAGCTGCTCTCTATCAGGGGGAACTAGGTGTGTGGAGTACCTGGGTGCTCAGCAGTGAGAACTGCTCTCTATCAGGGGGAACTAGGTGGGAGGAGTACCTGGGTGCTCAGCAGTGAGAGCTGCTCTCTTTCAGGGGGAACTAGGTGGGCGGAGTACCTGGGTGCTCAGCAGTGAGAGCTGCTCTCTATCAGGGGGAACTAGGTGGGTGGAGTACCTGGGTGCTCAGCAGTGAGAGCTGCTCTCTATCAGGGGGAACTAGGTGGGTGGAGTACCTGGGTGCTCAGCAGTGAGAGCTGCTCTCTATCAGGGGGAACTAGGTGTGTGGAGTACCTGGGTGCTCAGCAGTGAGAACTGCTCTCTATCAGGGGGAACTAGGTGGGCGGAGTACCTGGGTGCTCAGCAGTGAGAGCTGCTCTCTATCAGGGGGAACTAGGTGGGTGGAGTACCTGGGTGCTCAGCAGTGAGAGCTGCTCTCTATCAGGGGGAACTAGGTGGGTGGAGTACCTGGGTGCTCAGCAGTGAGAGCTGCTCTCTATCAGGGGGAACTAGGTGTGTGGAGTACCTGGGTGCTCAGCAGTGAGAACTGCTCTCTTTCAGGGGGAACTAGGTGGGCGGAGTACCTGGGTGCTCAGCAGTGAGAGCTGCTCTCTATCAGGGGGAACTAGGTGGTTGGAGCACCTGGGTGCTCAGCAGTGAGAACTGCTCTCTATCAGGGGGAACTAGGTGGGTGGAGTACCTGGGTGCTCAGCAGTGAGAGCTGCTCTCTATCAGGGGGAACTTGGTGGTTGGAGCACCTGGGTGCTCAGCAGTAAGAGCTGCTCTCTATCAGGGGGAACTAGGTGGTTGGAGCACCTGGGTGCTCAGCAGTGAGAGCTGCTCTCTATCAGGGGGAACTAGGTGGTTGGAGCACCTGGGTGCTCAGCAGTGAGAGCTGCTCTCTATCAGGGGGAAATAGGTGGGAGGAGTACCTAGGTGCTAAGCAGTGAGAGCTGCTCTCTATCAGGGGGAACTAGGTGGGAGGAGTACCTGTGTGTTCAGCAGTGAGAGCTGCTCTCTATCGGGGAACTAGGTGGGTGGAGTACCTGGGTGCTCAGCAGTGAGAGCTGCTCTCTTGCAGGGGGAACTAGGTGGGAGGAGTACCTGGGTGCTCAGCAGTGAGAGCTGCTCTCTATCAGGGGGATCTAGGTGGGTGGAGTACCTGGGTGCTCAGCAGTGAGAGCTGCTCTCTATCAGGGGGAACTAGGTGGGTGGAGCACCTGTTTGCTCAGCAGTGAGAGCTGCTCTCTATCAGGGGGATCTAGGTGGGAGGAGTACCTGTTTGCTCAGCAGTGAGATCTGCTCTCTAGCTGGGGGCACCAACACTCCTTCCAGTTTGTAAATGGATCTTGGATCACACAAGCAACTTTTCCATAGTGAATTTCTGTGGATCAGCTGCAACAAAAACTGTAGTAATGGCATAGTCCCCTGTCAGCTTTAATAACGTATAATCTGGGAGAGTGAAGTTAGGGGGAAAGCACTAGACACCAGGGAACTGTATGGGGGACGGGGCCACTAGACACCAGGGAACTGTATGGGGCGGGCAACTAGACACCAGAAAACTGTATAGGGGATGGGGGGAAAGCATAGGCATGAGGGAACTGTATAGGGGGGGGGGGGGGGGGGGCACTAAACACTAGGGAACTGTATAGGGGAGAAAGAGGGCCACTAGACACTATTATTATTATTATTTAGTATTTATATAGCGCCGACATATTACGCAGCGCTGTACAGTGTATATATATATATCTTGTCACTAACTGTCCCTCAAAGGAGCTCACAATCTAATCCCTACCATTGCCATATGTCTATATTATGTAGTGTAAGTACTGTAGTCTAGGGCCAATTTTTTTTTTTTTTTTATATGAGAATATATAGTGGAGGGAGGCATTAGACACCAGGGAACTGTATAGGGGAGGGAGGAGGCATTAGACACCAGGTAACAGTATAACAGTGGTGACCAATAGATATTGAGGTTGGCCTGCGACTTAGTCCCAGTGATCTATTTTGGCCCTCTTTGTATTTGAGTTTGAAACCCCTCATAAAAGGAAACATACAGTATTAGTAATTAATTTTTTGTTTGCCAGCCATGGAGAATGCCCCCTTAAAACTTTCAAGGTTTACCATTCTAAAGTCAAACGTTCCGACATCTTTATTGATAAACTGACGTTATGATGTTATTAAGAGTTGAAGCCTTTTCCTTGGTTTTTTTTTTATATTTTATTTAAAACACAAACTAGTTCTGTTTGCAGTCGTTCACAAGATGACATAACCAGATCTACTAGTTAAATAAAAAACATTTTTGATTAAATTACAGACACATGTATTCTAGCAGTGAACATTGGGAATGGTAGCAACACGTCCTGACGCTGCCATCTTTGTTGTGGGCACAGGGCTAGATCTGTTAAGCTCCTCCCAGGGCTATACTACGTAGATGCTTGGAGGGCAGAGGGATTCCTGGAAACCTGGACCAGATTTATTCAGTAACTGTCTGGCATTAGGTGGCTGTGTCATGTTGGTCATATTGGTTCATAGCAAAAATTGCTGAAATTTTAAAGAGAACCTGAGGTGGCCATTTAAAAAAAAAAAAAAAGGGCTAGCCGCATCAGGTAGCATAAATTACTGCCACTCCCATGTCCCGAAATCACCAACAACCCCCCCCCCCCCCCAAACATGGCTGGGGAAGGGCTTGGCGCCAATTTCGGAATGGGGTGACAGCACGGGGCATACGGGACACAGAGTAATGCAACAGACCTCTGTGTCCCATTTGGCTTCCTCTCCTCCCACCCCCCGCCTCGGGTACACTTTAAAGGAAACATCCGAGCAGCTAAAAAATGAGCTCTACTTACCCGGGGCTTCCTCCAGCCCCTGACAGCCGCTATGTCCCTCGCCGCAGCTCCAGTGTCCCGGTATCCCCTTCGTTTCAGAAGCTAACCTCACCAGGTTGGCCTCTACAGAACTGCTTCTGCGCAAAACTCTCCAGACCACATAAGCGTGACCGACAGCTGCGCTCGTGCAAGCACAGTATAGGCCCACCTGGCGAGGTTGGCTTCTGTAACGGAAGAGATCCCAGGACACCGGAGCTGAGGCGAGGGACGTAGAGGCTGCTAGGGGCTGGAGTAAGCCCCAGGTAAGTAGAGCTCCTTTTTTTAGCTGCTCGTATGCTTCCTTTAAAGGTAACCATTCATTGTGGATGAGCCATAAAGCTTATCTCCATATTAATTTCTAACCTTATCTTTACAGGCAATCAAAAATATCCAGGTAACCATACATCACTGGATCTATGGGCAGATTGGCATGAGATAGAGTCATCTCTGATCGAATCTGATTAGTGAGGGATTGGTTATCTGCCAATACATTGCATAGCGATGTCCAACAGAATTCAGCAAGAAATCTATGAGGGCCCGTTTCCACTATCGCGAATCCGCATGCGTTGTCCGCATGCGGATTCGCACAGCCAATACAAATGGATGGGCCCGTTTCCACTTGTCAGTTTTGCTGTGCGTTTTTCTGTGCAGGATTTTTCTGCACAGCACAGCCCTCAGAATTCGCCTGCGTGTGGAATGCAGGCGAATCGCACACAATGTATTTAATAGGGAAATCGCATGCGTTTTCCTCATGCGTTTTTTGCCGCAAATTCGCATAGGTACCAATGTAAATTCACACAGGCAGTGACATGGTTAAAATCGCATATACCCTCACCTATGCGAATTTGCATGCGAATTAGCGGCAAAATACGCACGCGGAATCGCATCCGCATGCGATTTCATCAGCGGTGGAATCCAGGCGATTCCGCACCGCAGTAGTGGAAACGAGCCCTGAGAAATTGTCCTCTTGCCTCTGCCTACCAAGCTGCCCCCAAGTGTAAAGTGCCCCACCCCATCCCGTGCCCAGTTTTTTAAAGTCTCACCTCTCTGCCATTGCAGCTCCTGGCATCTTCCGATTTCCAGCGTCACCGCGAGCGCCTGTACCACGTGACTCGGCACATGTTGTGACCTCACATGTGCGCTAGTGTCACATGACACCGGCGCTCACAATGACAGCGGACATTGGAGGAGGCCAGGCACGTGGGATGAGTAGGTGGGGACACTTTACACTTGGGTGGACACTGGCTGGAGGTTCATTGATCATTGTGATATCGAACACCCTTACCAGCATTCCTGATCGATCCTTTTGACCAATTTCAACTGGAAATGGATCGAAAGATCAATCGGCCGACCATGCTGCGGCACTGATTCTCTGCCGATTTGATACAATTATCAAATCGGAATGTCGATCGGGACGAAATATTGAGTTATGTATGGGCACCGTAGCGTAAGAGATAACTATGTTTTTGTATGTCCCTGGCTGCGCAATGCATGCTGGGTACTTGCAATTCATCGCACATCTCCATACATGCATTGCGCAACCACGGAAATTTGAATAATCAGCGTGAATCTGCGGATTCTGTGCAAGGGAGATTGGGCTTCCATATGGACACGGGGGGCTACTAAGCAGCCCCCCATAAGTAAATGCCTGCTCTACCACCAAAGGCCGCACAATTAACCAATCACACTTCATTTATGAAATGTAATGCTCAGATCCCTTTAACGTTTCAGGAGATCTTGCTATGGTCAGATATGACCCAGGTGATGTACCAGTTTTTTTTTATTTTTCAATGCTGAGTTTTTGAATGGAAAAGAGAGTTACATGAAATCTGGGGGTAACGAATCTGCAGTTCGTTTCATAATGTGCTACTGTCATTTACACATAATAAAAGGCACAAGGTTTTGCAGAGTATGGCCACTGAAGACAGCTAACAATGCAGAGATGTTGGCGTAAAGCCCACTTTTATCAGCCAAAATGATCATGAATGATTGCTTCATCTGACAAAGAACAAGGAGCTCTATTCACACAGCCGCGATAAGCTCAGCGTGCGGGTTAGCGCGCGTAGTTTGTGCACGTAATAGAAAAGGTTTGCACGCAATAACTTTCCCGTTCATGCTCTAACATATGGGTTTACTTTATGAACTTTACAATTGAACTTCATCCCAATCAGTAGCTGAGCTCCCTTTCCCATGAGAATTCTTTACCTTTAAAATAGATAACCAGGAACATCTGTATGGCTGATATTGTGGCCCTGACAGTTTCATGTCTGTGAACCTCGCTGCATTGTGGGAAATAACGGCTGTTTCCAACATCCAAGCAAACCTTTTACATTTGTGGTTGTGTTTATAGATAATGACAGTTGCTGCTGTCTGTTTTTTTTTTCTTGTTTGCCAGAAGTTAAGATGATGACCTGCTGGATCAATAGATCAAGGTGGATCAAACTATATGAATGAATTACATGGCAAGTACCAATAATTTTTTAATCTATCTTCTATTTGTTAACTTCTCACTTTGCAATATATAGATTTTTTTCCCCTACTGCTATCTTATGGTAACCTTCCTCTTTGAAGTAAACCAGAGATAAAAAAAAATGTTTTATACATACCTGGGGCTTCCTCCAGCCCCATAAGCACGGATCCCACGCCGCCATCCTCCGCTGCCCGCAGCTCCGGTACAGAGTCCTGTAACTTCCTTCGGTCGCGGCCAGTCTGCGCAAGAGATGTGTGCCCTCTACAGTCAACGTAGAGATACGTAAAGAGCACACATCCTCTTGCGCAGACTTGCCGCGATCGGAGAGGTTGAGGCAGGGAACACACTTGTCTTTCAGTTTTCTGTGCACGTTTTTCTGCGTACTTTTTCTGCACACCAAGTGTGTCTCTATGCAGGAAAACGCGCCCGGTTTTTCACAGCAGCTAAAGTAATTGATAGAGAAAATTGACAAAATGTGCAGAATCGTGATGCAGAATGTCAATTTTTTTTTCTGCGTGCGAACAAAATATTAAGTGTGTACTAGCATTGATTAACACGAGTTCTCAGTTTTTCTGTGCAGAAAACGCGCACGAAAACAGACAAGTGTGTTCCCTGCCTGAAAGTAACGGGGCCCGATGCCAGAGCTGCAGCCAGCGGAGGACGGCGGCGTGAGAGCGATCCGTGCGCATGGGGATGAAGGAAGCCCCAGATATGTATATATAATTTTTTTTTAAAATCTCTGGTACACTTTAAAGCAATTTCAAATAAATAAATAAATAATAATAAAAAAAAAAGAACACTTACCCAAGGAGAGCGAAGGCTCTGGGTCCTATAGGGCCTTCCCGATCCTTTCACGGTCCCCTCGTTCTGGCGCAGTCACCCCCGTTAGTTATTTGACCGATAAGTCGAATACTTTTCTGTGGGGCTTCGGAGCCCCAGTGCTCCCGAAGACAGGACATTCCGTACTGCGCATACGTAAACGCGTTCTCTCTCACGCTCGGGCATGCGCAGTATGGAGCCGCCTGTCTTCAGGAGCACTCAGGCTACCAAAGCCTCCCGCTGCATGAGATATGAACAGGGGTGCCGGCAATGGAACAAGGGGACTGCAAGAAGGATGGGAAGGCTCTATAAGACCCAGAGCCTCTCCCTACGCAGGTGAGTAACTTTTTTTTTATTTGAAATGGACTTCAGATTTGCTTTAAAGGATATGCAAGGCGATGGGTTAAATCTATATTTAGTTACCTGGGGCTTCTTCTTCCAGCCCCTAGAAGTCATTTGTGTCCCTCGCCGCAGCTCTGGTCTTCTCTGGTGTCTCACTGGCAGCCTCTGAGGATCGCCAACCCCCGATAAGGCGGTATCTTCTGTGCATGTGTGGGAGCCCACGTCATTGAAAACCTCAGGTGCAGTACGCTCCCGGTGATGTGCAGAAGACACCAACCCATCGGGGGCTGGCGATCCTTAGAGGCTGCCAGTGGGACGCAGGAGAAGAACTGTGGGAAGGACAAGAAGCCCCAGGTAAGTGAAGAGATATTATTCCATCGCCTTACTTATCCTTTAAGCCAATGAAAAACAATTACAAGAGACTGTTCCAGCCAACAGACTCCCTGCAGCCAATGACAGAGCTCCAAACAGTTATCATTCCCCTGTGAAGTGCCTCCATGGAGTTGCTCTGACCAGTTCCCACACAGAGACTGAACACACCTTCTGCCACTGGAAGTGGAGTGAGATCTATTCCAAGGCTAGTCTGCAGGGAAGCTTTTGTTCCACTGTAACAAATCCAGGCCAGGACCACACAACCATTTATATTCTCCAATGATCTCCTGCCTTGGACAGCTTTAGTAAATTAGGCCTGTTGCCACCATTTTATAAGTCCAACTTGTCAATCTGGCAGTCACAGATGTGGAAAGACAAAAAAAACAAAAAACACTAAGACTAAAAAGTACACTTGGTAGTAGATTAGTGCAATTGCAATGCGGATAAAACCATTTTTTTCTTCTTTTTTTTAAAGCATAAACGTGGGTCTTACTACGATCCATCTTAGGTCCTCTCAGCCAGTCCCACATCCCATCAGGATATTCATCTCAGCCACGCCCGCGGCCAGGACGTTCTGAGCCGTGGTCTTCCCATGCTGCTCCTTGAGGTGGCGCCTTATAGCGGGCTTGTGGGCAAACCTGACGTCACAGTACGAGCAGCGGTAAGGCCGTTCGCCGCTGTGCAGGTTGAGGTGATCGTGTAAGGTTGACTTTTGGGTGAAGCATTTGCCACATATGTTGCAGGTGTGGGATTTGACCCCCCGGTGCACATTCATGTGTCTGTTAAGGTTGCTGCTGTGGTTGAACTGTTTGCCACAACGAGGACACATGAAGACAAAATGCTTGGCCCGCATATGGAACACCAGCTTCTCAACCCCTTGGAAGGACTCATCACACTTGCAGCACCTTAAAGTCCGTTTGACTCCTGCCTGTGTGTCTTCGAAGACCATTGACCCAAACAGTGCTGCTCCTCCCATACTTAAAGATCCATCACTCATAAAGCTGCTTTGACAGGCACCCATGCCCCCTTCTAGAACCTCATCATCATCTTCGTGGTAGCTACTAGGGATAATGAGGACTCCCTCTCCATTATCCATATCATCACTGTAGACAGCCTTCATTTCTCCTCCTCGTTGGCTAGATCCTTCCCCCGTTTCTCCTCCTTCAACAGTAGAGTTGACTAGAGCCTCTTCTGGCTGTACCACTACATTTTGGTCATCTTTTGCCCAAGGCCTCTGTCCTTTTTCACCTCCTGCACTGTCTGCACCAGACTCAAGTTTTACTATACATACATTCGAGGAGGATTCTTCTTCTTCCTCCTCTTCCTCTTCTTCATCTTCTGCCATCATCAACAGCTCCTCTTCACTGTCCTCTGCTGTCTTAATCTGTGACTTCATTGACTCAGAATTATCCGAGGGTCGACTTGAGTACATCGATGTCGTGGTCGATGAAGGGTTTCCAGTGGGTGGGGTTCTTTGAGACTCCACCAAGCCTATCTGAGGATCAATAAACTGGCACAAGGCTTGGCGGCACTTTTCCACGACATGTTCCATCTGAAAATAGCTTGCAGCTGTTAAATAGTTAACAATCTCCCTGACGGGAAACTGGAGGTGCCCCGTGTAACATGAAAGGAGAAGATCCGACACCACTTTGGGTCCGTGCATGAGGGAAACCTGGAGCTGAGAAATGGGGTTTAGAAGGAACTGGTCTCTGAGGAACGGAGAGCAAGCTGCCAGAACCACTCGGTGACCCTTGAATTTTAGACCATTAGAGACAATAGTCACGTCACAAAAACGTTCCTCTGAGCGCAGCAGGTTCATGCTTCGGAGGGTAGCTGCCTCATGGCCAGGGAGTTCAAAGTGCAGCGTGTGAGGGGTAGAGGTCATCTTCGGCTGTGGATCCAAAATTACCTCTTAACTTGCAGGTTGGATGCTGTAGGCCCTTTTCTTTCCTCGATAGACGCTTGAAGTCTTAATTTTTTGGGTGACTTGCAATAGGAGTAGTTTGTCCTCCGGTGGAGGAGAGACAGAGACGGTCACTGGAATATTGTAAGGTATTTTGATATGGAAGGTGCTTATCGGTATCAGTGCTCCGCTGCCATTGAAGTGAGCAGATCAAAGTTCTGTGAGGGCATCACCTGAGTAAAAGAGAATGGCCATCAGTATGAAAGTCAGCATATATTGTTTCAGCAGAAATGGTTTAAAGTGAACCCGAGGCAAGAGTGATATATATAGGCAGCCATATTTATTTCCTTTTAAACAATACCAGTTGCCTGGCAGCCCTGCTCAGCTGTTTTGCTGTAGTAGTGGATGAATCACACCAGAAACAAGCATGCAGCTAATCTTGTCAGATCTGACAATAATGTCAGAAACACCTGATCTGCTGTATGCTTGTTCAGGGGCTATGGTTAAATGTATTAGAGGCAGAGGATCAGCAGGACAGCCAGGCAATGGAATTGCTTAAAAGAAAATCCATTTGGCAGCCTCTGTATCGCTCTCACCTCGAGTTCACTTTAAGACCCTATCTACACTTAAAGCTTAGCTTTAAAGAGGAACTCCAGTGAAAAATAATGTAATTAAAAATGCTTCAATTGTGCAATAATTATGTATAAATGATTTAGTCAGTGTTTGCCCATTTTTTGGCAGTTGGAAACAGCTGTAAAGAGCTGTTATTTCCCACAATGCATCAAGGCTCCCACAGTGTGATGTCAGAACCATGGTCCTGACATCACACTGTGGGAGGGGTTTCACCACAATATCAGCCATACAGAGCTCCCTGATGATCTGTTTGAGAAAAGGGAAAGAGTTCTCATGGGAAAGGGGGTATCAGCTACTGATTGGGATGAAGTTAAATTCTTGATTACGGTTTCTCTTTAAAGAGAATCTGTACTCTAATATTCTTACAATAAAAAGCATACCATTCTATTCCTTATGTTCCCCTGTGCCCCTCTGTGCTGTTTCTGTCACTCCCTGCTGCAATCCTGGCTTGTAATTAACAGTTTTAGGCAGTGTTTACAAACAAATGACTGGCTTCTAACCAGAGTATCATAGGCTGAGAACAGCTTACTGTGTGATTCATGCAGAGCTTGGAGGGGGGGGTGTAAAGCTTCTGCCAATGACAAGCAGTGCTGCACATTCCACACATTCCAGCCTCTTGCCGACAGACACGACAGAGGAAAGAAGATAAGATTTATTACAGAGACAGTGCAACTAGAAAAGGTTGTAGTAAGACAGACCACATCAAATCAGGTATAGGAACTTATAGAATAGAAAAAATAAGGCTCAAAATTTTGTTACAGAGTCTCTTTAAGTTGCATCACATTTGGCAAATGGGATGCAATGCGGTGCAACTGAACGCATTAAGTGTAAATAGGGCCTACAAGAAAATGACATGTTTATTTTCATTGTATTCAGGCCCAAATTTGCCTCACAGGAGCCTATAGGCACAGATGTCCGGTTACCACAGACTTTGGCCTACATGAACCTACAAACACCCCACCAAACTGCACTGCAAGTGTGCTGGCTGGCCCTGCTGTCACTTCTCTTGCCCGTCATAGATAGCTACAGGTGCCCCTTAGTATTAAGTAGGCAGAAGGGCCCTCAGTATTAAGTAGTGCCTACAGTGCCTTATGGTAAATCCGGACCTGATTGTTTTAGCTAGGCTAATGGCAAACATTATTTCAGCTGGCTTACTTTATTTTTATGTGCACAGCTATTCCACAGTGTATTTCACAGAAAGCGGCAGATTGAGAGCTTGCTTACCATTTGGTGGATTGCTCCAGGTGATGGAAATTAGTAACTGTGGCTGCTGTTCTGTGCAGCTGACTACCTGCAGCAAGGTGTTGTGATGTTTGATTTTCAGACAACAGACGAACCCCCGGTTTGTTTTCCCCCAGCTAAAAGGGCTTCCCCAGGGCTGTGCAGAGAGTTGCAGCGGAGCTCACAATCACCTATCTGCCGATGCGCTATTTTTCTGTCTACGTACGTGCCACAGGTAAAGTATAATATGGAGGGCACATTTTACACTAGACGGAAAGCGCCGGTGGCGGCAAGGCAGCAGATGCGGCATCACAAGGCCGCTTTCATGCTGGAACTGATCGGGAATTGGCCTGCGGTGTATGGCAGGCAACAGAATGCTTGCTAATCAGATTGGATTAGAGAGAGATCGGTCTCTTGGCTGATCTCCCCATACATCACCTGATATATGGGTACCTGTAGCGCATCCATTGTAAAACCGAGGTGATAGAAAGTGTGGATAATGAAAAACAATTGAGCTGCCCCTCTCTAATTCCTTGTTAATTACGGTAACTAGAGTCCTGTTTCTCCTTTGTATTATATAGTATATCCCCTGCTTCTGTACACACTAAATATGTGTCACCCAGAACAATCTTCTGTGATTACTTCAGGGCAAAATCTAGTGTGAATACACAGGGTCCCCTTACTTTAGCAACTTCCCAGACAGCAATTTGTTTAAGTACACCTGAGCTGAGAGCGAAATGGAGGCTGCCATATTTATTTCCTTTTAGGCTGCTTTCACAGTGGGACGTTACAGGCGCATGTTACAGCAGCCTGTATCACATCCCAACTCACAGCAATGAATAATCAATGGGCTGTTCACAGTGCCTACGTTGCGTTACAGGGTAACGCTGGATGTTCTTTGAAAGTGCAGCATGCTGTGCGTTTCATGCGGTGTTAGCCGTGTTAGAATGCTTGCACATGCGCAGTTTTGTTGGAGGAGGGGAGAGTCCACTAGTGCTCCTAGCCACATGGCTAATTAGTATGCACTGCATTGTGTGACGTGCAGTGCTTACTTCCCGGAGCGGCCGCTCTGCGCAATTAGCTGGCGGGACCACGTGATGCAGAGTGTTCCGCTCACTTGGTCTCCACCAGTGCATGCGTTAAAAAGTACGCATCACGGACGCATCAAGAGCCGCTTAACGCGGCTCTATGTAGCGCCCTCCAATACCATCACCATGCATTGCGATAGGGGCACTGGTATTGTTTAAAAGAAAATAAATATGGCAGTCACCATATCCCTCTCACTTCATGTTCCCTTTAATTACTGTGGTCCTTTAAGGTCATTGATCGATCGTTAGGGTGACAGTGCAGGGGGAAAGCATTTTATAGATACACTGCTCAGCTATAGCCAATCAGTGAGTACTGTTCTATAGCGAGGGGAAAGGAATGACAAGCAATGCATGGCAAGTGGCGTCCTGCAGTGCAGGTAAGTTAGAAGATAAGGATCCGGTTTGTCGCTTGCTATTTGCAGTGGTAGATCCCTAGGCGCTAGGCTACTTTAGGGGACCCAGCAGGTAACCTGGAGAAATACAACTAACGTGATTGGGTGGGCGGAACCCTCCTGAGCTGCCAGGCTTCCAATAGGTTGTAGTAAACGTTGCTCACACTATTTGGCCAATCACAATGCTTTGTTCTTTAAGAAGGAACTGTTATTGGACAACTGTGCCCTATGAGGTTGTCTGCTGGGTCCCCTAAACTAGACTAGCACCGATCCCTAAATGTAGCAGCTGTACACACGCTAGTTTTACGGCTGAGGCACCGCAGTATGGTTGTCTATACCCAATGATTATCTAATGTGCATTTGAGGCTTAATAGCAAGTACCCACCGTATGATACTTGTGGTGATGTTACCCGACGTTGGGCAACATCCCTTAACATAAGCATGTTAAACGATGTTGCTCCGCACTGGATCGCACACCGTTAAGCAACGGACATGGCAGTTCAGATCAGATAGATCCCCGACGACTCTCACTGAAAGTACCGCGATCCCTTGAAGTCTTCTCGCGCCTGTCGTGTAACATCGCTCACGTCTGCCTTCTGGAAGATGGATTGGTAGAGCGCTTGTCGTCAGGGAGACGTTGCTGGATCCATCTCTCTGCATCGCGAGGTGAGTACATAGCTTTAGAGACGGAGGATCAGGAGGACAGGCAGGCAACTGGCGTTGTTCAAAACGAAATATGTCTGGCAGCTTCCAATTTCCTCTCGCTATCAGAGTCGCTTTAAAAGTGCAAAGTGCACAGCAGGTCACGCTTCTTTCGAAGCAGCCTGTTAACCATTGCTAACCTGAAGCAACACGCTGAATGCAAGCGATTCTCTTAACCCTATCTGATCTGGCTGCTGCCGAGTGAATTCCACAGAAGCATGAGCTCTGAAGGGGTTAAGAGCGCTGCTGGTCTGAGCGTGTTGCCTTTGCTTAGAAATGGTTAACAGGCTGGATCTCTAGAGTAGAAAAGTTTCATATGACCTACCCCATCCTGCAGGAGACTTGTACCCCTCCCTCTTTTCCCTCCATCTCCCCACTCTCAGCTTCTACCCCCTTTTTTTTTTTTAATTTAAAGGTACATTACCTCTCCACACTCAGGCCTGTCCAGGGGTCTCTCCTCCCCTTCCTGTTCCCTTCCTTTCTTCCTGGCTGCCGCCTCCCAGTCCCTGTCTGCAGGATTTAAAGGGGCATTGCTCCTGGCTGGAGAAAAGTGAGGATGGGCTTTTCAGTGTGACAAGCCAGACTTTAACCCCTTCAGTGCAGCAGTGTGATATGTGTGACATTGGCCAGGAGGGGGCGGTGTGCTATTAGGAGCAATGCTTTACATCTGGGGACAAGGACAGAAGTGAATGATTGTGCATGTAGGCTCAGTGCTAATCTTAGGAAAGCATAATAAAAATATTACTTATATATATGTTTTATGCAGCAGAGACAAAGATCAAAAGGCTTTAGTACTGGGATCCATTAGAGCTGTTTCAGCAGCGATTTTCGCTTTCTAGGAAGAAGTAAAGGATACATGAAGCAAGAGAGATACGGAGGCTGCCATATTTATTTGCTTTTAAGCAATACCAGTTGCCTGGCTATCCTGCTGGTCCTCTGCCTCTAATAATTTTAGCTGTAGACCCTGAACAAGCATGCAAATCAGATGACTGACTGAAGTCTGACTAGATTAGCCACATGCTCGTATCAGGTGTGTGATCCAGACACTACTGAGGCCAGAGTGATGAGCAGGACAGTCAAGCAACTGGTATATGAGAGCCATCATATAACTATCAATTCAGGTGTACTTTGTTTATTATCTTTACCAGCAGCCTCCACATTATTGCATTGTTATATAAAGCCAAGTGCGTACGTTAAAAAGGGGCGCTGGGAAAAAAGGGCGCCGGGTTTTAAACGATAAGCATGGATAACGTTTAAAAATGTATTGTACTGTATTTCGTTTAAAATTAATGTTTTATAAAGTTATAAATCATTAAATAATGTGCATTAAATCGGCAATTGTAAAAACGTTAATCTTTTGTTTAAATAGTGAAACGTATAATAACGTTTAAAAAAAAATTACTAAGTAACCCTCCCTGTACCTACCCCTATCCCCTAGACCCCCCTGTTAGTGCCTAAACCTAAGACCCCCCTGTTGGTGCCTAAGTAACCCTCCCTGTACCTACCCCTAACCCCTAGACCCCCCTGTTAGTGCCTAAACCTAAGACCCCCCTGTTAGTGCCTAAACCTAAGACCCCCCTGTTGGTGCCTAAACCTAAGACCCCCCTGTTGGTGCCTAAACCTAAGACCCCCCTGTTGGTGCCTAAACCTAAGACCCCCCTGTTGGTGCCTAAACCTAAGACCCCCTGTTGGTGCCTAAACCTAAGACCCCCCTGTTGGTGCCTAAACCTAAGACCCCCCTGTTGGTGCCTAAACCTAAGACCCCCCTGTTGGTGCCTAAACCTAAGACCCCCCTGTTGGTGCCTAAACCTAAGACCCCCCTGTTGGTGCCTAAACCTAAGACCCCCCTGTGATAAGCATTAATAAAGTTTCAAAAACATATTGTGCGGTTTTTTTCGTTTAAAAATAATGTAAAAAAAAAAAAAAAAAAAAAAATATGGTACTGTTTTTCGTTTAAAAATAATGTTTGAAAAAAATATTGTACTGTTTTTCGTTTAAAAATAATATTAAAAAATGTATAAATCATTAAATAATGTGTAATCATGAGAAGCAGTAATAAAACATTAAGTCTCCGGGCGCCGCTTTTAAAACGTTATTTTTCTCCGGCGCCCTTTTTTCCTATCGGGCGCCCATTAAACGATATTTATTATGGGAGTGAATGGCGGCGCCCGATTTGTCCACTAGCCTCCTGCGCCCTTTTTTACTGTTACCAAGCCGCGTACCCATGGGAAGACCAGGGAACCCTGCTGACAAATGATCATTCCCTGATCTCTCTTTCAACGCTAAGGCTGCTTTGACATTAAGACGTTACAGGCGCACGTTAGAGCAGCCTGTAACGCAGCCCACCGCACAGTAATGAAAATTCAATGGGCTGTTCACAGTGCCCACGTTGCGTTACATTGTAACGCAGCACGTCCGTTGAGAGTGCTGCATGCTGTGCGTTATGCGCGGCTAAGCCGCGTTAGACTGTGCGCACATGCTCAGTAGTGTTGGAGGAGGAGGTCTTCCCTCCTCCTCCTCGGTCAGGCACATGGCTAATTAATATTCACTGTACGGTGTGAAATGCAGTGTTTACTTCCTGGAGCGCCGCTCTGTGCGGTAATTGGCCGGCTGGACCACGTGATGCCGCATGCGTCCAAGAGTACGCATCACGGCATCACGGACGCCAGAATGAGCTGCACAACGCGGCTCACTCTGACATCCACATCCAAGAGCACCAGGCGTTGCGTTAGGGGCACGTTATGCGACCATAACGTCCCCTAAAACGCAACGTCTTAGTGTGTAAGTAGCCTAAAGGTGGCCACACACCATACAATTTTTAAAATATCTTTTCAATTCAAGAATTGCAATCAATTTTTCTGACTGATTGTAACATTTAAAAAATCTGACCAATGCACTACACACCTGTGTTCAATTTTTACCCAGTTATGAAAAAGATGATTGAAAGTTCTGAGAAAATTGCATAAAAGTATATATAAGGAAACTGACAATCTACCCTACACCATTCAATTTTCAGAAAAATTGATCAGAAAAATCCAGCACTCTCGATAGACTTTATTTGAATAAAAAGGGAAATCCTATCAGATTTCTTGCTTGAATGAAAAAAAAAAAAGCTTTCGATTTTTCAGAAAATCTGATTGTTTTTATGGAATTGCCGTAAAATCAGATCATTTTATCGTATCGTGTGTGTGGCCACCTTAACACAGATTTGACATCGATTGAAATTCTGTGTACAGTGTCTGGAGGGATTTGAGCAGATAGATCCTTCTGATCAGAAAATGATCAGCTAGATAGAGGCTAGGAACTTACTTAGCAGAAATGCCAGTTTTTGCGGACAACGCACCGTTTTTGCCGCTAATGGAAGTCTATGAGCGGCATGAAAAAATGCATATGTGTTTTGTATGCGTGCGTTTTTAAAAACCCTGGTTTTGTTGCATAATATTCAAAAACGCATCAAAAACGCACATAATGAAAGTCAATGGGGATGCAATGTATTGCGTTTTGTATGTGGTTTTCATGCGTTTTTATATGCTTTTTATAAATGTTTTGTGATGTATTTCCGCTTCCTGTTGTCTTCCTATTGATTTGCAAAACACGCATGGAAAACACATACAAAACGCATATGCGTGTTGTATATGCAAACCGTAAGTGCATAAAAACACGCAAAACGCTACAAAAACGCATATGCGGGAAAAATTGCAAGCGCACCAAAACTGCACTAAAAACGCACACAAAAAAACGCACAGTACATACAACGCATTCTTTCCCACTCTGTTATGTGTGCACCTAGCCAGAGGCATCTATCTGTTGGCCATATCGACCAGAGTATGGCCACCTTAACCACTTCACCACTGAGGGGTTTTACCCCTTGAACACCAGAGCAATTTTCACCTTTCAGCGCTCCTTCCATTCATCCGTCTATAACTTTATCATTACTTATCGCAATGAAATGAACTATATCTTGTTTTTTTCGCCACCAATTAGGCTTTCTTTAGGTGGGACATTATGCCAAGAATTATTTTATTCTAAATGTTTTAATGGGAAAATAGGAAAAAATGTGGGGAAAAAAAATCATTATTTTGCAGTTTTCGGCCATTATAGTTTTTAAATAATGCATGCTACTGTAATTAAAATCCATGAAATGTATTTGCCCATTTGTCCCGGTTATTACACCATTTAAATTATGTCCCTATCACAATGTTTGCCGCCAATATTTTATTTGGAAATAAAGGTGCTTTTTTTCAGTTTTGCGTCTATCCCTAATTACAAGCCCACAGTTTATAAAGTAACAGTGTTATACCCTCTTGACATAAATATTTAAAAAGTTAAGTCCCTGAGGTAACTATTTATGTATTATTTTTTTTTAATTGTAATTTTTTTTCTTTTTATTACAAAAAAATAAATAAATTGGGGAGTGTGGGAGGTAATGAGTTAATTTATAGTGTAAAAGTATTTATTTGTATATGAAAAATGTTTTGGATGTAGTTTTACTAATTGGCCACAAGATGGCCACAGTAATTTTTTGTTCATGCGACCTGTAAGCGTCGGAAGTACGCTTACAGGAAGTTTAGTGAGGCTGGGAATTTTTTTTTTTTTCACAATGGTCGCGCTGCTGGTTTTTCCCGTTCATCGATCTCCGGGGCGAGCGGCCGGCGACGTGCACGGGAGTGCGGACAGCGGCAGTAGTGGCGGGAGGTGCATATATCTACGCTCCTGGTGGGGAAAGGGTGTTAAAAGGAGTATAGATATACGCACGCGTGATGGTAAAGTGGTTAAAGGACCATTTCCACTAGCATATTACAATTCGTGTACGTTTTTCTGTATGCTGATTTCCGTTTTTTCCCCATAAATGTTAATTAAAAATGTGTAAGCTTTGTGAATCAACCACAATAATATTAGAAAAACACTCAGCACCCTTAGGGCCCATTTCCACTATATCCAAATTCGTATTGGGATTTTCTGAGTTAAAACAGAAATTAATGCATTTCTATGGAGTTGTGTCCATTGAATGCAGATTTTCCGATGTGATGCAGAGAAATGATGGATTGCATGCTGCAGATTTCTGGATGAAAAGTGTACTGGTTAAAGGCTCTGACACTGGAGACCTTCCTGTTCATCTCTTCCTGTTCAGTACGCCAGCACCTATTCAGTGAAGAGACCTTGGGCAAGACTCCCTAACACTGCTACTGCCTACTGAGCGTGCCCTAGTGGCTGCAGCTCTGGTACTTTGAGTCCGCCAGGAGAAAAGTGCAATATAAATGTTCTGTGTCTGTCTGTCTGCATCGGTTTCCCACATATTGATTGTTAACCACACAGAAAAGTTGCATTAAAATTCACAGGAATAAAACCTGGAAATCCACATACAGGAAAACTTATGCAAAATGTTACAGAGCCTATTACTGACTTGCAGGGTGGCACAGTGTACAGGCAGACAGTGTTTGGTTGAAGCCGGCTGCTAGAGATCTGACCGAGGTCTGACTGAGTGTGACCCGCTGTTGTCACCTGACCTCCCTACAGACACACAGAGCAGTGAGCAGTCACTGAGCACATGCACCGCACCAGCACACCGTCCACCAGTTACAAACACAGCCGTACTTGTTTCTTATAGAAAGGACCATAGAAGAAAATGCTATTGCACAGTCTTGCACTATAAAGCTTGGTATAAATTTTATTTTGCACATATACAAAAATTCAAAAGTTCAGCACATTTTGTAAAGACTTATTATCCATACGAACAATCTCCATTAACTGTAGAAAAAAGATGTCAAGAGACTGGTATATGATCTGGCTTGACGTGGTTAGCAACTTATTCAGGCAACGACAAATGTTCATTTCGGGCTTATTGTGTGCCCTTTATCAGGCCAAAGTATACAAAAGTAATTCTATAGGGCCCAGTCAGCTAGAAAACCTGAGAACGGAAGAAAATGGCATCTGAACCAACCAAATGCTATCACACTATCCCCATGACAGGCAGCAGAAATCATCCATGCGGCTATTCAGGGAGTGCAGTCTGCAGTCTGCACTCCCTGAATAGCCGCATGGCTGATTTCTGCTGCCTGCCATGGAGATAGTGTAATAGTTAGGACCGGCTTTAGGCCAAGGCCACCTAGGCCATGGCCTAGGGCACCACAGGAGCAAGGGCACCAAAGCAGCAGACTAGACTGGTACAGCATTTGCAAGCTTGCAAATGCTGCAATGCAGGAAGATCAGATGAGCACCTGACCGTGGTACTCTGCTGCCAGCCGCCTGTGCAGCGGCCACCTTGCTCTCTGTGCACGTTTGCACTGTGGCCAGGGGCTATGGACTTGGCCAGCATTGGAGACGGAAAGGAAGAGGAAGCTTCTGCACTAGAGACGAGCGGAGAAATGAGTGACACTGATGGCTGCTGTGGTGTGAAGGCGAGCTGGCTACCTATACGGAAAGGGGGGGGGGGGGGGAGGAGGGATTAAGGGAGTCATCTGGCTACCTATACTGGAAGGAAAGGGGGAGCGGCCATCTGGCTACCTATACTGGGGGGTCATCAGGTTACCTATACTAGAGGGAAGGGGGAGGGGTCATCTGGCTACCTATACTGGAGGAAAGGGGGGAGGGGTCATCTGGCTGCCTATACTGGAGGGAAGGAAAGGGGGAGCGGCCATCTGGCTACCTATACTGGGGAGTCAGGTTACCTATACTAGAGGGAAGGGGGGAGGGGTCATCTGGCTGCCTATACTGGAGGAAAGGGGGGAGGGGTCATCTCGCTACCTATACTGAAGGGGGCGGCTGGTGACAGTGGCCTTGGGCAGTAAAGAGTACAAATCCGGCCCTGGTGATAGCATCTGGTTAGTTCAGATGCCATTTTCTTCCAACTTACATAGCACAAAACAAATAGTGGGGAGCATAGATACATGAGACGCGTAACACTTTGTACAATCAGGACATCCGGCAATACAAGTACAAATACATACATACTTGATATGTGGTTTTAAACACATACTGGTACTTGTTCATATGATAACTTGCAGCAGGATAAGAAACACTAGGAGATGGTGCCTGCCCTTGCAAGCTTATAATCTAGAGGGTAGTGGGTTGCAGACATTAGGGAAGGAGGCACAGGCGTTAGAGTAAGAGGCAGTAAGGCTACGTTTTCCCTGTAGCGTGAAATGTTCGCATCCAAAAAGTCTTATAAGATTGGTGAAAATTCACTTGTAAATTTGTATGCGTTTTATGCGACTTTTCGCATTAGTCAAATATAACATAATCTGCCTAATAACAGCTTAGTCATGACTGCTGACAACTTCCTGTAACCATAGTTTTAATGCAAATTTTCGTGCAAATAATGCAAAAGTTCCCATTGCCTATGCACAGCATTGTATGTGAATCGTACGCAATGTCAGAAAAAATGATACAGGACCTCAGATTCCGCAAAAAAAAAAATTTGCATTGAATGGAAAAAGCCCCATTCACTACCATTAGTTGCCAAATCAATGCAAATTTTCTGAGAGAAAAATCTGACACAAAACACCCAAGTGGAAACCTAGCATTAGCCTCGAGTGCTACCCACTGCAAATTATAGGCTTGTCTGAACAGCATGATGGACTGGCAGTGGGAGAGAGTTCCAAAGAAGAGACGGTGTTCGTGAGAAGTCCTAGATGCAGTAGTTAGAGGAGGTGACTAACCTAGAAGACAAGAGGATCTCCTGGGAGGAGCCGAGGTTCCCGGTGGGATGGTATCTGAAGATTACTTGAAGAGGATCCTTAACCAAGGATTGAACTTCATTCCAATCAGTAGCCGACATCCCCTTTCCCATGAGAAATCTTTATCTTTACTCAAAAAGAGCATCAACGGGGTCTGTGTAGCTCATATTATGGTGAAACCCCTCCCACAGTGTGATGTCATGACCATGGTCCTGACAGTTTGCTGTCTGTGAGCCTTGTTGCCCTGTGGGAAATAATGTCTGTTTCCAACTGCCAAGCAAGCAATAGCCCCCTCTTTGTATAACTCTCAGTAATGAACATTCCATTCTAAATGTTTTGCCGCCTGTAATAAATCAGGTAGAGGAAAGATTTTATAATAGGCAAACACTGACTAAATCATTTATACATGAGTATTATAAAAAAAATAAGCACTTTTATTGTTATTTTCACTACTGTCATAGCTCCCAACGGTGCCGTCTTGGGACCCAATTCTCCTGTCCCTCTTTCTTCCTCATGTGTCCCCCTTTCAGGACTGATGTATAGATCTGTGTAAATATATGTATTTATGTCCTAAAATCTGTGCTTAATTGACTCTAAACTTTATTCCTATCATTTAAATTGATATATTGCTTACTTTAAAATGTTAATATGAAGGAAAATGAACCAGGGTAGAAAGGACCAGTGTGGTTTTAATTATAAATCAACATATTTTTCTTATGAAATCTTTATGGTATGTATGACTATCGGTGTGATCAGGGGTTAGATAAAGGGCGTGGCTTAAGCGCCCCTCTTTCTTATCTCAAAAAGTTGGGAGGCATGACTACTGTTCATGTTTAAAGTACCCCAGAACTAAGTATTTTTTCTTGTTTTTAAAGTGTACCGGATGTGGAGTTGGCAGAGTCATTGGGACACAGAGGCCTGTTACATGGCATTACATACATCTGTGTCCTTCCTGCTCTGCACTCTGTCCACCCTGGCTGCCGCACTGCCCCCCGAAATTACTGACATGGAGCATGTCGGCAGATTAACCAAAGGAAGGGGTGTTCTTTGCAGGAGAGGGACGCCCTCTCCAGCGTCAAAAACGCCCCTCCCACCTCTCCCTGCCCATTTACTGCTCCCCCCCCCCCCCCGTCTCTAACCCACCCCTCCTCCCTGCTTCCCCTCTTCTCTGTGCTCTGCGGGAGCGGCGGTAAGAAGCACTACCTGATCCGAGTAACAAACCCTTTAAACCAGCTCGGGTTAGCTTTAATGATATTTTATCTGTGGCAACCCATGTGGTCCCCACACTGCTCAGTCATAATATTTGACTGAGCAGAACGTCAATAATAAATGGGGAGGAATGGCAATTCCCCTCCTCTCAGCCTGTCCCTAGGAACTCCGTGCTTATCATTCCTGAGACTGTATTACTGTACACAGTGCCCAGGGGTGATCTAGGGCTTCACCTCCAACATAGTTTCCCTGGTACTCTAGAGCGGGCCAAACATAAGTGGGGAAACCACTTGCGGCACAAATCTGATACCTCTGTGGGTCAGATTTGGCCTGCGGGCCAGAGTTTGACATTCATGGCATAAGGGACTTGGGGTTTGATTCACTATAATAAATAGCATGCCTTATCAGAGTTAACATGTCTTATCAAAGCTAACACACCTTTCAGTGTTAACATGCCTTATCAGGGTTAACGCGCCTTATCAGAGTAGCACAGCGAGCGCTACAAACTTATGCCTGCTAATTGCCAATGACGAGAGCTTCACTCGTCCTGCCCATTAGGCTCCCTGTCAAGTTTCCTGTCAAGTGACAGGCTGCTTATTGGGCCAATCAAAGTGCGGGGATAATGTCCTTTAAAGTGGTTGGACCCGCAGGGGCTGAGTGGTGCTCTTGTCATTGGCAATTAGCAGGCATAAGTTCATAGCGCTCTCTATGCTACTCTGATAAGGCATGCTAACTCTGATAAGGCATGTTAATTCTGATAAAGCACGCTATTTGTTATAGTGAATCAACCCCTTGGTCTATAAATAAACAGTTCAGGAAAGCCAGCTGAACTTCATTCTAATGATTAACCTTGCTATTGTGATGGCGACATCTTACCTGCACCTCTTATACTGCTTGACAAAGCCCACCAGCCCAACCACACACACAATCACTGTGATGATGGCACCAACAGCCAGGCCGTACCAGATGTGATGCTTCCTCTCTGTAGACATAATAAAATGAGAAAAGAAAGCTCTTAGCTTCAATGAGCCAATCAGCAGTCAGCTTTTGGAGCAAAGGCCAACAGCCTCTGGATCCTAATGAGGCTTCACCCGTCCTCCTGTGTCCCACGTTGGTCTTTCGCTGCCCCTCCAAACAGCGGGCATTTAAATATTTACCTTCCCGGCTCCAGTGCAGGCGCAGTAGCGGCTCTTGGCTCCGAAATAGCTGATTCCAGTCGGGTCCGCTCTACTGTGCAGGCGCTAGTCTCCTGCGCAGACAGTAGAGCACACCCGACTGAGATTTCCGCCTATTTCCGAGCCAAGAGCCGCAACAACGCCCCGCTGGTAGAGAGAAAGGTAAGTATTTCACAGCCTGACAAATTGTCGGTTATGCAGTCAGTGGGCTGCAGCGAGACCACTGCGGGACACAGGAGGAAAGGGGAAGCCTCCATAGGATCCAGAGGCTTCCCCCACCGAAGGTGAGTACCCCCAGGGGAACATTCTTTTTTTATTATTTTTTTTATTAGAGTCTTTTTAATCCAATCTTACCGCCAGGCAGATCAGTTCAGCCAAGTGACGAACGATGGCTTTATTCTGCCCTCTCAATCCGCCCACCATGTGATGTCACACAGCCCAGCGACAACATCCGAGGGATCAGGTTCTGTTCCACGTCGCGTGACAACTATCTAACACATTTAGGTGACACCAAACCATACCATTATCATTAGTAAAAATGGGCCTTGCTGTCATGTATTGAATAATTGCTTCCGTTTTCCACTGCTATCAAACAGTATAAAATGAATAGTTCACTAAGGATGACTGGAAAAACGTTGCTGCTGTACTTTTTTTTCGATCTTCCAAATGTTCTGGAAAATGTCACCAAACCAGTTTCACGTAAACATCGTCAATGGTGCTGACATCCGAGGTTAGCGACTAAGCTCCCATACATACTATCTTCACCAAATTTACTAGTTATGGGAAAAATATTGGGAACAAGTGAAAGAGACCTTCTAGTGTCTGAAAGAATCGATTTTAAAGTTATGACAGGAGAAATAATTTTTAAAAGCATTAAATTACAGATTGCTGCAGTTATGCACTATGCTGCTGTTTTTTGCATTTTATTACATTATTAGAAAATGGATGGGTTAAAGGCTTGGGTGAGGCTCCCCCTCCCGCTACTGAGTTTTCAGCTGAGGCAGACAGGGCCATCTCTGATGGGAACTAATGTGGGTACAGCCTCCCCGATGCCTCACCAAAATATCCGAAGTGCAGGAACATCTCAGCTGAGTGCATCGTTCTTCTTACTACTCTCGCCAGAGGCCACTTCGCCATACGTTGTGCGGTTGTCCCTCCTTCTGAGTCTGTAGTGGGTAAAACACTTGACCCCAAACTGTTATCCAAGGAGTCTTGATCCCTGCAGGTAACATTCTTTGGCATTGATTCACTATCAACTATCAACATTTCACGCTCCCCTCACTCCCCTTACTGCACTCTTAGCGTGCCTTATCAGAGTTAACGTACATTATCAGAGTTAACATGCCTTATCAGAGTTAGTGTGCCCTATCAGAGTAGCATAGCAAGCGCTACGAACTTATGCCTGCTAATTGGCAATGATGAGAGCTTCACTCGTCCTGCCCTGAGCCCCTGCGGGTCCAATCACTTTAAAGGACATTATCCCCGCACTTTGATTGGCCCAATAGGCTGCCTGTCACTTGACAGGAAACTTGACAGGCAGCCTATTGGGCCAATCAAAGTGCTATAGTGGGAAGCTATAGTGATAGAGAATCAACCCCTTTGTGCGTGTGTACTCACCTTTGCAATCGGGGAAGTTTTGGGAACATACATTCCAGGCACTCGCCTGGAGCGCCACCAGTATAAAGGGCGCACTCCCTGTGCACTTTAAGCTCCCACAATGTGATCCCTTAAGCCACAGGAGCTTTTCTGGGTCTTCTGCCTAAATTACGTCAGTTCTGCTACCTCTATAAATGTATACAGCTGTTAGCCATGAATCATGTAGTATGTCAGCATACACTGAATTTATATACTGGATTCACTCTGGAACCACCTATTGTTCTATGTTCCTATCCTAGCTATTCAGGGACCACTTGTTATGATATCCTTTTCCTGGATTGTGTCATCACTCATACTTTTACTTTAAAAAAAAAGGTGCCGTTTCTGGCAGTTTCTCTTCTTGCTTTCAGTTCCTTTGCTCCAGTTATTCTTGAGAAGTGCATTATTAGCTCAGATTCTGCTAAAGATTCATTGACATCTGCTTGCTTAGGTGCTACTTACCCAGCTGCACCATGAGTGGCTCCTTCAAACTGCTGTGCTCCACCCGGCAGAAGACATCCTGCTCTTCTCTCAAGCTTACAATCGCATTCACTATTATCTGATAAGTGCCGTCCCCATTGGGTAAAGTCTCTGTTGACGTCATGTCCTCCATTTTGTCCTCTTGCCACAGGCTTACATTGATTGGCTTCGGGTAGAATCCAGTCACCACACAGAGGATCTCTGTTTCTGATAAAGCAGGTCTGCTGGTAATATGTACTTGTGGCTGAACTGAAATAAAATGGTGAACATTCAGAAGCATGCTGATATAGTTTATGCATAAGAAGACTAACCAAAAGGGGGAAGTAAATTTAGCCCATAAAATCCTTTGCTGATTTATTAAAGTATTAACTGTAACCTAAAACAAAAAAGGTAGATACCTCAGTAGGGAGAAACCTCTGGATAATCAGTAGTGCTAAAACCTTATCAGCAGCCTTTTCTCGGACAGATGAAACTCTTTTGGCATCTATTTACTTTTCAGGAAACCAGACTAAATTTGACAAGGTGTCCTATAAGATAATTTACATGGAAAATGACACTTGCCGTACGGGAAAACAGAAGGGGACTGCTGACAATTTCATAGTAGAGCTAGTACTGTAAGGCCCCGTTCACACTGCACGCGTTTGTGTCCGTTTTTAAGGTACACGTTTTGTGTGCGTTTTGCGAGGGCCAGAAAAATCAATGCAAAGGTATGGCCCTCGTTCACATATACGCGTGGCAAACGTATGCGTGGCAGAAACGCATAGTTGGATGCATTTCTGTGCGTCGCGCACAGAAACGCATTATAATGAAAGTCAATGGGCGCGCACTAAAAACACATGGCATGCGTTTTTGTATGCGTATTCGGAGGTGCGTTTCTCGTCGGAAGTGTAGGACTCTTCCAGGTATGATCAAAAACGCATAAGGAAAAAACGCATACAAACGCATTACAAAAACGCGTACAAACGCGTACAAACGCATGCGTTTTTCCAGTGCGTTTACTACATGCGTTATGCACGTTTTCCACACGCACATAATATGAACAGGGCCTAAGTGGCTAGGTTTATATGATCATGTCACATGTCACTTCCGTCGCGTTATCGTTACTTACTCCTTCTGGCTAAGGCGTCCTTCCCAGCATTGAAAAGTGAGGTGGCCAGGTTTTTGCAGATGGTTCTCAGCATTTCAACAAGGCCCTCGTTTGTGGCCGCATCCTTCTGCATGAATGGCAGAACATCCTCGGAGTAGTTACTGGAGCCGGCAATCCACTCTATTTCACTGATATTTAAGTACAACAGATCGTCTCCTTTCAGAGCCACTCTGTAGACGATGCCGTCAATGTCATCCATAGAGGAGGTACATCTTGTCCAGCACTGAATTGTGTAGGGATCTGAATTGGAATCAGTATTTATTAAGCAGCACTATAGTTAGGTTTTTGGATACACTGAAGCATCATGTACTTGTGCCCTTCTAAATCAATCACTTGGACCAAACATCTCATTTTATTGGTGTCTGTTAAAAATTTTTATTGGTGTCTCTTCAAAAAGAGGATTTCAAGTCTAAGTGGTCTTTTCTCCTCAAATCCCAACAAAACCACAAACTGAACATGACAAAATAAAAAAACAAACAATTGTATAGCTGTGCTTGCTTGTAGCCCTGCTCCAATCCTAACATGCTTAAAGTGTACCAAAGACGAAACTCAGGCCAAAAAGGAAATACTTACCGTACCTAAAAAGTGGAAAATTCTGCATCCTATAGAAGCTTCCCATGGTCACCGGTCTCCTATTACTACAGACCACCGCCCCCCCCCCCCCACCACCCAAAATTTCCTAGAAATGGAAATTTTAACGCAAGGTGGCGGGCGCTATCGTGTACCTCTGGGTACAGAAATTTACCTTCTTTGCCACTAATCGCGGCTTTTATAATGACTGTGAAATGAAGCAAAGAAGGTAAATTTCGGGGGCCTGGAGGCAGCCGATTAGCGGCAAGACAGTAAAATATCACGGGCGCAGGGGGCTTGTGGAAAAGCAAATTGCAGCAATGCATAGTTGGTGCCCCCTGCCTGCTTTACAGTCTTGCCACTAACTGGACGCCTCCACGGCAGAAATGTACCTTCTTTGCTGCATATCGCGCCTCTGAGTTTAGGGGGATTTAGGGTTAGGCAACACAGGAAGGGTTAGGTTTAGGCACCACCAGGGTGATCTTAGGGTTAGGCACCACCGGGGTGGGTCTTAGGGTTAGGCACCACTCGGGGGGTCTTAGGGTTAGGCACCAACAGGGGGAGGCCTTAGGTTTAGGCACCACGGTGGAGGTCTTAGGGTCAGGCACCAACAGGGAGGGTCTTAGGGTTAGGCACCACCAGGGGGAGGTCCCCTGTGCCCTTTTTTCCAGGTGCCTTTTTATGTATGCCACTAATGGCACACAATGAAAGTTTTTCCTTGTGCCAGGGACGATCACCAAGTTTTGAAAGCATGATTGCAGCACGATTACGATTTTCAATGGGAAAAAAAAAGAATGAGAAGAATTTTTAAATGGGAGATCGCAAAACAAATCACATAGCATCATGTTTGCTATTCGATTTTCTTGTGCTCCCATTGATTTAGCCCATATCGCATCGCACCACTATGAGAAGAACACCACGATTACTATGTTAATCATGGTGCCCTTTCCATCAACAAAACACATGAAGTTCAATTATTTAAAGGACCACTATCGTGAAAAAATGTAAAATTCAAAATGCATGTAAACACAAATAAGAAGAACATTTCTCCCAGAGTAAAATTAGCTATAAATTACTTTTCTCCTATGTTGCTGTCACACTAGTCAGTAGAAATCTGACAGATACGACAGGTTTGGTCTAGTCTCTCTCTTCATGGGGGATTCTCAACATGGCAGGGGCGTAGCAATAGAGGTCGCAGCGGTCGCATGCGCGACTGGGCCCGACTCCTGAAGAGGCGGGGGAGGGGCCCGGGGGGCCCATGTCTTTTTATAGTGCGGCCAGGACTGAGTGCGGCCCGTGCGCGCTATTGGGAGGGGGGGAGCCGCAGCCGCGGGGAGGGCAGCCCGACCTCTCCCTCCCTTTCTCTCCCCGGGCCCCCCCCCCCTTCAGATGCAGAGTGACGCGCACGGAAGCGCTGTAGGCTGAAACTCACCTCCGTCCCTGCGTTCCAAGCGCCGCTGATCTCCTCTCGCTGTATAGATGTTGTTACACACTGCTTCCGGCTAAACAGGAAGCAGTGTGTAACAACATCTATACAGAGCGGGAGGAGACCAGCGGCGCAGGGACGGAGGTGAGTTCTGTCTACAGCGCTTCCGTGCGCCGCGCACTCTGCATCTGAAGGGGGGGGGGGGGGCCCGGGGAGAGGAAGGGAGGGAGAGGTCGGGCTGCTCTCCCCGCAGCTGCGGCTCCCCCCTTCATTATGGGGGGGGGGACCTACTACCTACCTACCTACCTACCTAATCCTGGGGGGCAGCTACCTACCTATCCTGGGGGGGCAGCTACCTAATCTAACCTATCCTGGGGGGCAGCTACCTAATCTATCCTGGGGGGCAGCTACCTACCTAACCTATCCTGGGGGGGCAGCTACCTACCTAACCTGTCCTGGGGGGGCAGCTACCTACCTAACCTATCCTGGGGGGGGCAGCTACCTACCTAACCTATCCTGGGGGGGGCAGCTACCTACCTAACCTATCCTGGGGGGCAGCTACCCACCTAACCTATCTGGGGGGGGGGGCAGCTACCTAATCTAACCTATCCTGGGGGGCAGCTACCTACCTAACCTGTCCTGGGGGGGCAGCTACCTACCTAACCTGTCCTGGGGGGGGGCAGCTACCTACCTAACCTATCCTGGGGGGGCAGCTACCTACCTAACCTATCCTGGGGGGGCAGCTACCTACCTAACCTATCTTGGGGGGGGGGGGCAGCTACCTACCTAACCTATCTGGGGGGGGGGGCAGCTACCTAATCTATCCTGGGGGGCAGCTACCTACCTAACCTATCCTGGGGGGGCAGCTACCTACCTAACCTGTCCTGGGGGGGCAGCTACCTACCTAACCTATCCTGGGGGGGCAGCTACCTACCTAACCTATCCTGGGGGGGGCAGCTACCTACCTAACCTATCCTGGGGGGCAGCTACCTACCTAACCTATCCTGGGGGGGCAGCTACCTACCTAACCTATCCTGGGGGGGCAGCTACCTACCTAACCTATCCTGGGGGGGCAGCTACCTACCTAACCTATCTGGGGGGGGCAGCTACCTAATCTAACCTATCCTGGGGGGCAGCTACCTAATCTAACCTATCCTGGGGGGCAGCTACCTAATCTATCCTGGGGGGCAGCTACCTAATCTATCCTGGGGGGCAGCTACCTACTCTAACCTATCCTGGGGGGCAGCTACCTACTCTAACCTATCCTGGGGGCAGCTACCTAATCTAACCTATCCTGGGGGAAAGCTACCTAATCTATCCTGGGGGGCAGCTACCTAACCTATACTGGGGGGCACCTACCTCATCTAACCTATACTGGGGGGCAGCTACCTAATCTAACCTATACTGGGGGGCACCTACCTATCTAACCTGGGGCACTTACTTGTCTAACCTGTATTCGGGGCACCTAGCTAGCCTATACAGGTGGCAACTATACTGGCTACCTATATTGGAGGCACCTACCTAACTAACCTATACTGGGGGCACCTACCTATCTAATCTATGCTGGGGACAACTATTCTGGCTACCTATATTAGAGGCACCCACCTAGCTAACCTGTACTGGGGGCACCTATCTATCTAACCTATACCGGCGGCGCCTGCCTATCTAACCTATACTGGGGGCAACTATACTGGCTACTTATGCTGGAGGCACCTACCTGGCTAACCTATACCGGGGGCAACTATACTGGCTTACCTATGCCTGGCTACCTATACTAAGGGGGACCTATAGCTGGCTATAGGGATTTGGATATGTGTGTGCGTCTGGTGTTGCCGGGGGAGGGGGGCTGTTGTTGCCGTGGGGGGGGCCCACATCCAGATTCCGCATCGGGGCCCAGAGGTTTGTAGCTACGCCACTGCAGCATGGCCTTTGATCTTTATAAAGACATTCCCTGAAAAGTATTTATGCAAAGATGCTGGCCAGCCTCCCTGCTCGCTTCACACTTTTTTGGCAGTTGGATGGAGCAACAGCAAGTGCTTTTGAAAATAAAGAAAACCCTGAGAACCCCTCATAAGGAGATGTGCTACTCCAAAACCTGGTAGTTCTGTCAGATTTCTGTTAGCTACCATGAGTGACATCAACACAAGAGAAAAGTAATTTACAGCTCATTTTACTCTGGAAGAAATATTCTTCTTATATGAATGTGTTCACATGTATTTTAAATTTTACAATTTTCACGAAGGTGGTCTATTAATTGAAGCGCATGCAGTGCATGCAGGGCCGTATTTACTCTGTTCATTACAAAAGCCCTCCCTGGAAAGAGTATGCAAATGAGCAGGGATGCTGACCAGAATCTTTGTGTAGGTACTTTCCAGGGAGGGCTTTTCTAATGAACGGAGGAAATACTGAGATTACCCCATGAGTAGACAGATTAGTCCAAAACCTGTCAGGCTGGTTTCACACTACAAATCGTCGGTAGCGTTGCGGTGCACCGCCAAAAACAGGCCTTCAGGGAACACCGCGTTAGTACACGGTGTTCCCTCTCTGGCATTCGACCAAGCAAGAAGTGACGCACGCTTGCGGCCACCTCCTGTTTTGGGTATGCGGAAGCGCACGGAACCGTATTGTAAAAATACGCTTCTGCTCATAAAGTTAGAGAAACCGAGAGCCCAATATAGTGTAGTATGTTCAGCATAAATATAGTAAAGATAGTTAGTGAGAAGAGTATACTCACAAACGTGGGTTACCACACAGGCAACCACTGTATAAGCAGGTGAGGAGATTAGACCTGTCCTCACTCAGGGCTAAGAAGTCGCTCTCTGTAGATCAGAAAAGGGGTAGATCACCCCTCCACCAGGGGTGGACACGGTACAGCAAACGGGGAACAGAGGCGCCAGCAGGGTAAAAGTGGATAAAACCTTTAAAATTTGCTTGGAGGAAGCGGTGGACTTACCTCCATAAAGCAGACACGAAAGACTGTCTGTAGAATAGTAATCACATTTATTATATAGTACCCCAAAAATGCAACAAACAAATGGACAAACAGAATTTCAGCAGTAGCAGGAGTAGCGCCTCAGGCTACTCCTGCTATTGCTGAAATTCTGTTTTATCCCCACGTTTATTGCCTGATGAAGCAGGCGTGGCCTGCGAAACGCATTGCATTTTTGGGGTACTATATAATAAATGTGATTACTATTATACAGACAGCCTTTCGTGTCTGCTTTATGGAGGTAAGTCCACCGCTTCCTCCACGCAAATTTTAAAGGTTTTATCCACTTTTACCCTGCTGGCGCCTCTGTTCTCCTTTTGCTTCTGCTCATGCGTGCCACGACGTTGTAACGGCAACGTCTTAAAAAAGCCTGCGTCACCATAGACTAACATGACTTCCGGGCCGCCGCAGGTCGCCGCAGGTCGCCACAGTGTGATGTAGGTATGCCCTAGCGTTATTTCATGCACTTCTGGTGCAGTGTACCGCAACATAGGAAGTATGAACTTCCCCATAGACTTTCATTAGGCTGTGGTAGTAGTGTGGCATTTGCTGCAATGCACAGCGCCAGCGTAAAAGGGCTGTCAGATGTTTTCTACTTGCTGTTACTGACAGCAACATAGGAACAAAGTCATGTGTAAAGAAGAAATGTACACCTTATATGTATGCATATATACATATATTTTAAATGTAAAACATTTTTGTGATTCTTTTAGTTCTCTGTTGTCAGAAAATCAATAGTTTGGGGTGGCATTTAGTGATTATTTAGTAATTTGACTCCATAAATTTTATTTGATCTAATTTATCAGTTCCTAGGGGAAATCGAAACATTATCTGGCACATTGGGGTTGAGGAATGGGAGTCAGAGGCCTCCTATAATCATTATGCAGTTTGACCAACAAGGCCCATACCTTGCAACATCTGTCACGTTTGCAGAGGTGTAACTACATTTGCCCAGGTCCGGATTTAGGCCAAGGCCTCCTAGGCCAGCGGCTATAAACTTAGGCAGCATTGGAGACAGAAAGCAAGAGGAAGCTTCTGCACTGGAGATAAGCTGAGAAATGAGTGACACTGATGGCTGCTGCGGTGTAAAGTGAGCTAACTACGTATACTGAAGGGAGGGAAGAAGGTATTGAGGGAGTCATCTGGCTACCTATACTGGAGGGAAAGGGGGAGGGGTCATCTGGCTACCTATACTGGAGGGAAAGGGGGAGGGGTCATCTGGCTACCTATACTGGAGGGAAAGGGGGAGGGGTCATCTGGCTACCTATACTGGAGGGAAAGGGGGATGCGTCATCTGGCTACCTATTCTGGGGGGGGGGGGGGGATTCATCAGGGTTCCTATAATGGAGGGAAGGAGGGAGGGGTCATATCGCTAGTCGCTACCTATATTGAAGGGGGGCGGCTGGTGGCGGTGGCCTTGTAGAGTAAAAATCCGGCCCTGCATTCGCCTCCCCTCGCAGAGATCTGTTGGTTGTCCCCCCACCCTCCATCACAGTAGGGGGCAGGCTGGTAGTTAGGGGGTCAGGTCCTGTACTTCCTGGTGAGTTTGCAAAGCTTGTGCAGCAAGCCAATCTCCATGCAGGGACTGAAGCCACATGGTGATTGGCTGTCTGTGAGGCATGTGCAAACACACCAGCAAGTGGAGAAGAGCTGTATCGTGCCAGGAGCAGGCAGGGCTGGTGCTTTTTGCTGCCCGAGGCAAACTTGTGAGGATGCGCCTCCCAATTTGGAATGATCACACAGCTCCCGACAATTTGCAACGCACTAGTTTTGCCACCGTACGATTAAAAAATAAAACACCCTCAGTATAGGTAGGTAGGTAGCTAGGTATAGGTGCCCCCGTATAGGAAGCCAGGTATAGATGCCACTGTATAGGAAGCCAGGTATAGATGGCACCGTATAGGAAGCCAGGTATAGGCACCCCCAGTATAGGTAGCCAGGTATAGGTGCTCCCAGTATAGGTTAATCAGGTATAGGTGCCCCCAGTTTTGGATAGCCAGGTATAGGTGCCTCCAGTATAGGTTAGCCAGGTATAGGTGTCCCCAGTATAGGTATAGGTGCCCCCCACGTATAGGAAGCCAGGTATAGATGCCACCGTATAGGATGCCAGGTATAGGCACTCCCAGTATAGGTAGCCAGGTATAGGTGCCCCCAATAAAGGTTAATCAGGTATAGGTGCCCCCAGTTTTGGCTAGCCAGGTATAGGTGCCTCCAATATAGGTTAGCTAGGTATAGGTGCCCCCAGTATAGGTAGCCAGGCATAGTTGCCCCCAGTATAGGTTAGGCAAGTATAGGTGTCCTCAGAATATGTTAGCCAGGTATAGGTGCTCCCAGTATAGGTATAGATTAGCCAGGTATATGTGTCCCCAGTATAGGTTAGCTAGGTATATGTGCCCCCCAGTATAGGTAGCCAGGCATAGTTACCCCCAGTATAGGTTAGCCAGGTATATGTGCCCCAGTATAGGTTAGCCAGGTATGTGTGTCCCCAGTATAGGTTAGCTAGGTATATGTGCCCCCAGTATAGGTAGCCAGGCGTAGTTGCCCCCAATATAGGTAGCCTGGCGTAGTTACCCCAGTATAGGTTAGCCAGGTATATGTGCCCCAGTATAGGTTAACTAGGTATATGTGTCCCCAGTATAGGTTAGCTAGGTATATGTGCCCCCAGTATAGGTAGCTAGGCGTAGTTACCCCCAGTATAAATTAGCCAGGTATATGTGCCCCCCGTATAGGTAGCCTGACATATTTTCCCCCAATATAGGTTAGCCAGGTATAAGTTCCCCCAGTATATGTAGCCAGGCATAGTTGCCCCCAGTATTGGTTAGCCAGGTATAGGTGCCTCCAGTATAGGTTAGCCAGACACAGGTGCTCCCAGTATAGGTAGCCAGGCATAGGTGCCCCAGTATTGGTTAGCCAGGTATATGTGCCCCAGTATAGGTTAGCCAGACACAGGTGCTCCCAGTATAGGTAGCCAGGCATAGGTGGCCCCAGTATAGGTTAGCCAGACACAGGTGCTCCCAGTATAGGTAGCCAGGCATAGGTGGCCCCAGTATAGGTTAGCCAAACACAGGTGCTTCCAGTATAGGTAGCCAGGCATAGGTGGCCCCAGTATAGGTTAGCCAGACACAGGTGCTTCCAGTATAGGTAGCCAGGCATAGGTGGCCTCAGTATAGGTTAGCCAGACACAGGTGCTCCCAGTATAGGTAGCCAGGCATAGGTGGCCTCAGTATAGGTTAGCCAGACACAGGTGCTCCCAGTATAGGTAGCCAGGCATAGGTGGCCCCAGTATAGGTTAGCCAGACACAGGTGCTCCCAGTATAGGTAGCCAGGCATAGGTGGCTCCAGTATAGGAGGCACCTATACCGCCCCTTGGAAGATGCCAGGTGGCGTTATGGCAGGACCATCCATGGGAGCAGGTATACTGTATATTATGCCCTACTGCACAGCTGCTTTGCATTATATAGGTGCAGGACCAGCTCCCCCCTGGCTCGCGGCCTACGGGCCCTCCATCTGTGATCACCTACTTCCTGAGCACCCCCTCCCCCCCCGACTATGGGGTTCACAGGGGCTATATATAGTCATAGTTATGTTAGTCCTAGTCACTTACCTCTTTCTGCGAAGTACCTTCGGATCTGAAGGATGTGCTGATGGACGTAAGACAGATAATGCTTCAGAAAATAATTAAAGTTTTTCCAGATAGTGTTAGTCATGTTTGCCTTGGCCCAGCTCTGCTTGGGGATAAACTGTTGAGAGTCATTGTAAGCCAATACTACCATATCTTCCATCTCTATAGACCCCCAGGCAGTGAGTTCATCATCAGTGGTGAAATAGTAAGTCTGCAACCAGTTTATCCTTCCATAGCCTAGAGGAGCAGAACAAATAGGACATGTTATGCTCTATTAGTTGCATAGACTAGGCTTTGGTTTTCAGTCAAATGGAACCCCCCCCCCCCCCCCCCCTTTTTCAGCTAAAAACTCAAAATCTGAGCTCACTACTCATGTCTCTGTCACGGTCAGCTATAATACAGTAATTAATAGTGCACTAAGGATCTGCAGGGAGA
Organism: Hyperolius riggenbachi; assembly: GCF_040937935.1. NCBI lineage: Eukaryota > Metazoa > Chordata > Amphibia > Anura > Hyperoliidae > Hyperolius > Hyperolius riggenbachi. The sequence goes on along the minus strand of NC_090653.1, from coordinate 41,011,990 downwards.
TGGACCCACATTGAGAACAGCACTGCGCTGGCACAAGAAATCTGCTGTTGTTCATATGAGCGCTTGTTTGTTTTGCTTTAGTGTGTGCCCTGTTTGGGACTCTTGACTGAGGTGAGTATCGTTGCAAGGGCTGTTTCAGGTTAATGAGGGTTAGTGTTAGGAAAATTAGGTTAGTTTAGAGGTTACAGCACACCTGAAGTGAGAGGAATATGGAGGCTGGCATATTTGTTTCATTTTAAAGGGAACCTAAACTAAGAAGGATATGGATTTTTATTTTTAAAATAATACCAGTTGCCTGACTCTCCTGCTGATCCTGTGTCTCTAATACTTTCAGCCACAGCCCCTCAACAAGCAGCAGATCACGTGCTCTGACTGAAGTCAGTCTGGATTAGCTGCATGCTTGTTTCCGGTGTGTGATTCAGCCACTACTGCAGCCAAAGAGATCAGTAGGACTGACAAGCAGCAACTGGTATTGTTTAAAAGGAAACATCCATATCCCTCTCAGTTAAAGGGATACTGTAGGGGGGTCGGGGGAAAATGAGCTGAACTTACCCTTCTAATGGTCCCCCGCAGACATCCTGTGTTGGCGCAGCCACTCACCGATGCTCCGGCCCCGCCTCCAGTTCACTTCTGGAATTTCTGACTTTAAAGTCTGAAAACCACTGCGCCTGCGTTGCCGTGTCCTCGCTCCCGCTGATGTCACCAGGAGTGTACTGCGCAGACACAGACCATACTGGGCCTGAGCAATACACTCCTGGTACAACACAGGATGTCTGCGGGGGACCGTTAGAAGCCCCGGGTAAGTTCAACTCATTTTCCCCCGACCCCCCTACAGTATCCCTTTAAGGTTGCCTTTAAAGGGATACTTAAGTGAAAAAAAAAAAAATGATTTTTACTCACCTTGGGCTTCCCTCAGCCCCCTGCAGCTGTCCGGTGCCCTCGCAGCCTCGCTCCGATCCTTCTGTCCCCGCCGGCGGCTACTTCCGGGTTCGGCGACAGCCGCCGACAAGCTGGGAACGCGAGTGATTCTTCGCGTTCCCAGCCACAATATATCGCCCCCTATGCTGCTATTGCGGCCAGAAGGCAATAGCAGCATAGGGGGCGATATATTGTGGCTGGGAACGCGAAGAATCACTTGCGTTCTCAGCTTGCCAGCGGCTGTCGCCGAACCTGGAAGTGGCCGCCGGCGGGGACAGAAGGATCGGAGCGAGGAATAAGAGCGTTATTTGACCAGTCTCACAGTGGTCATACTGTATTTGGTGAGTGCGTTTCCTGTTGGGTGTTTAGGTGGTGGAACACTGAGAAGAAACTGCACTAAAGAGTTTTATCTACTTGAACTGATTTGCATTATAATGGAGTATAGAATGGATTATGTGCGCTGAACTGTGAATATATATTTTGTGTGAAGTATTTGCTGAACTTAGTGAGGGCGCACTCCATATGGACTTTTATAGAAACCAGAGCGCTTTGAACCAATATTGACATTAGTACTACTAGCAGAATGCTCCCAGCTACGGGAACATGACGGGGAGAGTGTGCGTCTGGCCTGACTGGCCCGACTGGCTGAATTACCAGGCCGCCTAGCAGAGGATCGAAGTGGCCTGTGAGATGGCAAGGGACCAATAAGCCTGAAGGGGGCTGAAAGGTATGTATCATGTTTTTCCTCTTGATCTCGGGTACCCTTTAAACCAACACGAGATCCTGTATTTATCTTACCTGCAGTGGTGAAGCCCAGGAGAAGGTGAAGAGAAAAAGCTACCAGCGGGATGAGCTTGTTCATCTTTCATCCGTGGAGATGCAGTAAGAATACAACTTGCTTATAAAGTTTATATAATAAAAAGGAAGAGAGAGCAGGAGAGGAAACTGGGGTGTGTGATGTAGGATTAGTAGCAGAGACGGTTAGAAATCTTCTTATATCTGATGGTACGAAGGAGGTGGACCACAAAGCAAACCAAGAACAGCTGTTGTGGCTACAGCTTAAATGAATCATCAGCAAAAAAGTAGGTGGAAAGGGCCATTTCTGTGTATCATTTTGTGGTTCATGAAAATGACTTTTTTCTTACAGACAAAAACCCCCTCTTTGAGCAGAACTCTGTTTATGGTGCCCCTTCCTTTTCACTTCCTTGTAAAAGGTGGAACTATTTTTTGTTGAACAATACTTGTATAACAACATTCTATTCACTACAATCACTTCAATCAGGAACAGCTGATGCACTATTCTGTCTTGTCACCGTCCCTCAGAGGGGTTTACTCTCTACTATAGTCATATGTCTATGTATGTATGGTGTATTGTATGTATCATAATCTAGGTCCACTTTAGGGGGAAGCACTATGGCGAAAAATTGTACAATTTTAAATATGTGCAAACATATGCAAATAAGAAGTCCTTTTTTTTCCAGAGTAAAATGAGCCATAAATTACTTTTCTCCTATGTTCCTGTCACTTACAGTAGGTAGTAGAAATCTGTCAGAAGTGACAGGTTTCAAACTAGTTAATCTCTCCATAGGGGATTCTCAGCAATGTTTTTATTCTTTATAAAGATATTCCCTAAAAAGGATTTAAATAATGATGCTGGCCAGCTTCCCCCAGCTTCCCTGCTTGCTACAAAGTTTTTTGGCAGTTGGACAGAGCAACTGCCATTCACTAAATTCTTTTAAAAATAAATAAATCCCTGAGAATCCCCTATGAAGAGATGAACTAGTCCAAAACCTGTCACCTCTGTCAGATTTCTACTACCTACTATAAGTGACAGCAACATAGGAGAAAAGTAATTTATGGTTCATTTTACTCTGGTGAAAATGTACTCATTTGTATTTGTTTGCACATATTTTAAATTTTACAATTTTTCAGCATAGTGCCCCTTTAACTTATCTGTATGTTTTTGGGATGTGGGAGGAAACCGGGGTGTGCAGAGGAAACCCACACAGACACAGTGAGAATATATAAACTCTGTGCCGATAGTGCCCTGGTTGCAATTCGATCCGGGGACTCAGCGCCTCAAGGCGAGATTTCTAACCATTACGCAACTGTGCTGTCGTATTTTCCACGTTTGTTTTGGGTGTAGTGAGAAGCCAAAAGATGGGTCTCCCTGTGCAATATAATCTAGGGGAATGTACAAAATACAGTACATCCCCTACTGATTACCTCATTCCTCCACCTCTGCACATATGTGCTGTCCTGCTATTGCTGTCATCCAAATTACACTGAGGCCTGGAACCCACTGCAAAACGCAATCACTAATCGCAATTGCTAGTGTTTCGTATGCACGTTTAACAAGCGATTAATGTAGCATTTTCCAGCATTTTTGTGCGCATTTTCTGCTAAATGCGTAGCGTTTTGTACGTGTTAGCGTTTTTAGGAAAGCGTTTTGTAATTTTATTGGTGGTTTCAAATTTTGTCCATTTACACCAAGATTTAGCCAGTATTTGCTGAGTTTAGTTTATTAAAATTGCTATACACAGCTGATTGTGTTAATAGCATCATGTGGTGTTTAAAAGCAGATTGTCTTAACATACTGTGTGTGTTTTGTAGAGAAGTTCAGTGAGATAGAGAGAGATAGAGAGAGACAGAGAGAGAGAGAGAGAGATACAGAGAGAGATATTTATTGTAGTTTGGTGTGCTTCATCATGGAGGTATGTGCTTTGACCATCCTCCCTGATGACTGGAGCTGCTGTGGTGACCACACACATGAGAAGAGCACATAGGTACTGGGTGCATCCCATGCTACAGTAAAGGGAGAGAAAAGGCCAGTTTTGGACACTCTAGAATGACATTCGTGCAGATGCAGAGAAGTTTTTTGGATATACCAGGATGTCCATTTCAAGGTAAGAGGCCTGCTTATATTTGCATAATGTAGTTTTGCATCGTTATTTGCCATGTAAACAAGATAAACAGAGGAACACCAAGAGCCTCAATAGTGTAGTATGTATTGACAAAGGGGATAATGACAAAGAGTTAAGCTGGCCATACACTGGCCCGATTTGCCGCCGTTTCAACAGCAGATTCGATCACTGGGATCGAATCTGCTGCCAATCGTTCGCGCTACACGCCGAATTTCGATCCATTTCGTCCGATCCCGTCGATCGCTCCGTGCGGAAAATGACCGTCGATCGCCCGCGGGTAGGGAGCGCGTCGCTAGCGGCGTTCGAGTGCCCGACGACCGACGCAATAGAGCGGCAATACATTACCTGCTCCGCCGGCGCGACTACCCCCGGTCACCGCTGCTCCGTGTCCGCGCTGGTCTCCGGCATGCTTCAGTTCCTCCTGCCCAGCAGGAAGTTTAAACAGTAGAGGGCGCTCTACTGTTTAAACTTCCTGCCGGGCAGGAAGAAGTGAAGCATGCTGGACCTGGGGACTGGAGTCGCGCCAGCGAAGCAGGTAATGCATGCGGGCGGGGGGAGCAGCGGCAGCACCACCACCACAACAGATTGTGAACGGTTTCAGGCTGAAATCGGTTCACAATCTGTTTGCAGTAAAGATAGCCATACGATCCCTCTCTGATCAGATTCGATCAGAGAGGGATCTATCTGTTGGTCGAATCTGATGGCAAATAAAACCAGTGTATGGCTACCTTAATAGTTGTTATACTCACAAACCAGGGTTACCATTAGGCAACCACTGTAATGGCAGGTGGGGAGATTATCCTGACCTCACTCAGGAATAAGAAGTCGCTCTCTGTAGACAGTAGAAAAGGGTTGCAACCCTCCACCCAGGGTGGATACAATATTATATAGGAGAGAACAGAGGCGCCAAAAGGATAAAAGGGGTTTTAAAGGAGCTTAAAAGCCAAAAATTTGGTAATTAGAGGAGGCAGTGGTGGACTTACCTCCTCCAAGCAGACACAACACAACTGTACATTCAGTCTATTTTTTAACGAACTCCAGATAAAACAAAGCAACGCTTTGGGTAAGCGCCCGCTTCCTCAGGCAATAGAAAAAGGAGTTGCAGCATCTAGCAAAACAAACAACACTCGGCGCCTCACCTTATAATGTTAAATAAAAGTTAGACAAGTAAACCATTTACATTAATCAGTTATGTAATAACTGTTGAACATGTTTACAATAATTATCATTAGGAAATCACACACCTATACTTTTACATGAGACACTACTGCAGCCAAATACAACAGTACAGATGCCAACCACTTACTACAGTGAAGAGTAATACAAATATGGCTGGATACAGATCCCTTTTAAATTAATTGGAGGGTTATTTGTTGTTTTGATACATATGTAATGTGATATATAGATTGTTTGTATAATAATGCTTTGTGAACCAATGACTTACTGGCCAGATGTGTGATATTGTCTAATGATAGTTATTATACAGTTGTGGGGTTAACAGTTAAACTATACAGCAAAGTAGTAAAGGGTATACTATTTGTGCCCATCAAAGCCTACACACACAACAACACTTACAAAACGTTCTGATGATTGTGTAGAAGTGTTAACACATAACTAATCTTCCTCTCGTCTTATTTTCATAAAAGAGGTTTGTTTGGGGGCAGGATTCTCACTTGGTTGGTGAGGCCTTGTTTGTGCAATATCTGTTTAGAACACTGGCTCTTGTGTTTGGTCAATATTAGTGGAGGGCCCTTGGTAAGGGGGGAAATAGCCCATGTTGCTTGGGGGCCTATATGGATAATTGGGGTACCCATAGTCATTTTCATGCTGATAATAGCTGTGATGGTAGTGAGCGTTGCCATAAGGTGCTTGTTTGTGATATGGTGGAATTGGCACTGGAGGTGATGGTCAGGGTGTGGAAGATGAAGATGAGCTTTGTGATTGTTCCACAGAACTACAGGGTGTATTTTTTATGGATTTTTTAACAAGATCAATGATAGCCTGTCTTAGATCTAAAATTCTATCCTCTGGTACTTTTTTCATATATGGAACAAGACTTACAGCAAAATTGTAGTGATTACAGCTAGCATGATGTAATACACCTACAGCTTCCTGCATAGAACTTAAGACACCACTTTCAAAACTGCTTTGTGATCTTCCAAGTCCACCTTGCCGCCTTCCTCTTCCTGTTTGTTTGGTATTTTTGGTTGTTGAGGTAGTAGGCTGCACAGGAGACAATACAGTAATACTGCTAGTATTAGACTTATCATCACTTGGTGTGTCTGAGGTGCTTAACCTCCCTGGCGGTTAATTTTTTTTGCCAAATAGGCAAAAATCCTTTTTTTTTTTTTTTTTTTTTTTTGTTTCATGTAAAGCTACCAGAGTGGTAGCTACATGAAACACCACTAGAGGGTGCATGTGTCCCTCTAGTGCGATCGTCACCGGCATCAATAGCAAACAGGGGAACGCGTACATAACGCGCTCCCCTGTTTGGCTTCTCCTGTCGCCTGACGTCAGACGCCTCCGATCCAGCCCATAGTGCTGCCCGGAACTCATTGGTCCGGGCAGCGCAGGGCTCTGGCGGGGGCCCTCTTCTGCCGCTGCGTGCGGGCGATCGCCGCAGAGCGGCGGCGATCAAGCTGTGCACGCGGCTAGCAAAGTGCTAGCTGCGCGCACAGCACTTTAAATGGCGAAAATCGCCCCACCAGGGGCTGAGATATCTTCCTGCGCGGCATAGCCCGAGCTCAGTTCGGGCTTACCGCCAGGAAGGTTAAAGAGGAACTGTCAGGAAAATATTAAAATTTAAAACACATACAGATAAGAAGTACATTTCTCCCAGAGTAAAATGAGCCATAAATTAATTTTCTCCTATGTTACTGTCACTTACAGTAAGTAGTAGAAGTCTGACATTAATGACAGATTTTGGACTAGCCCATCTTCTCATAGGGGAGTTCTCAGGGTTTTCTTTATTTTTAAAAGCACTTAATGAATGGCAGTTGCTCCGTACAACTGCCAAAATAGTGTGCAACGAGCAGAGAGTCTGGCCAGCATCTTTGTATTAATCATTTGTAATGAATAGAGGAGATTCCGCCGCGCGGACAAGCGGCAGGGCGGCTATCTCCGCGTTCCAGCCGGCAGCCTCTGCCGCGCAGCAGCATGTCACTGGTTCGCCTGGTCCTTCTAGTGCACACAGATGGAGAGCTACGCGCGCGCGCCAGGCGACAGGACCTTCATGCCAGTAGAAGGGGAGTCAGCTGATCAGGCCGATCAGCTGATCCCAGATAGGCTCCGGATTGGCTGAGTGGCTGGGGCGGCGCTCCGGAGCACTGCAGGTATATATAGGACTTGCCTGTTAGTTGCAGGTTGTCTGTCATTGCGACTACTCACGTGTGAGCACTCAGACCTCAGTCAGATCTTACAGTGTGTTAGAACCAGCCGGAGCTGGGAATTCACACTTAGTCAGATTCCACTTTAGCCTCTATTGTATTATTGTACTGTTATACGCTAGACTAGTTCCCGGGTGTTGAGACCAAGGACCTCACACCTAAGACTAGGATATTGCTGTGTTACTACTGTTATACTCTAGACTAGTTCCCAGGTGTTGAGACCACGGACCTCACACCTCAGACTAGGATTGTGCTATACTATTACCTGTTATGATCTCTGGCTTTCCTGACCACTCTCCTGCTTACTGATTCGGTACCTTACCTATCTGTCTACCCGTTGCCAACCTTGCCTGTTCCCGGTTACCGAATCAGCCTTCTGTCTCTGTACTTTATCTACTTGTGTGTTGCCGACCTGGCCTGTCTGACCCTTCTGGCTGTCACTCATCCCTAGAGTGATCAGTCTTACTGTACTACTCGTGACACTAACTTTCCAGGTGTCAATTAGCTGCAAGGGCTGCCTGCTCCTCAGGAAGTCCCCTTGCAGTTCAGTCAGGGGGCTCTACCCCATAGGAGTCCACTGGCTGCAGTACAGTCTGATTCCCAATCTATCAGGAAATCCTTGGCTGCAATACAGTCTGATTCCCAATCCATCAGGGAATCCTTGGCTGCAGTACAGTCTGTCTCTCCTCCGCTTGAGGAGGTCAGCTTTAGCACAGCCAGTGGCCACCTGCACCTCAGGGGTCCACTGGCTGCAGTACAGTCTGATTCCCAATCTATCAGGAAATCCTTGGCTGCAATACAGTCTGATTCCCAATCCATCAGGGAATCCTTGGCTGCAGTACAGTCTGTCTCTCCTCCGCTTGAGGAGGTCAGCTTTAGCACAGCCAGTGGCCACCTGCACCTCAGGGGTCCACTGGCTGCAGTACAGTCTGATTCCCAATCCATCAGGGAATCCTTGGCTGCAGTACAGTCTGATTCCCAATCCATCAGCGAATCCTTGGCTGCAGTACAGTCTGTCTCTCCTCCGCTTGAGGAGGTCAGCTTCAGCACAGCCAGTGGCCACCTGCACCTCAGGGGTCCACTGGCTGCAGTAGAGTCTGTATCTCCCGCTCCTCGGGAGATAACCTTTCTTACTGTTGCACCAAACACTTTACCACACTAAGTGTCCTGTGTCAAGCTATACTGGTATTATTGGTGATTCTGCAGATCACACATAATCGGGTATATCATCTGTATTATTGGTGATACTGCAGATCACCAATAATCAGAAATACTCTGTGTGCTGACACCATTCGTTACAATCATTTTCAGTGGATCAGTGAATAATGGCGCACAGCGCCTATGCATAAAAATGGCGCCGCATTAAAAAGATACGCTTATCGCTATTTATCGTTAGTACCGCATAATAATGTCGCACAGGGAAAAAAGAAGAAAAACGGCACACACTAACGTTATTTATCAATAGTGGCACACACTAACGGTATTTATCAATAGTGCCGTTCATTTGCCAAACAACAGACGTTATTGCCCACAGTAACGTTTTTTATCAATAGCGCCCAACATAAGCCAAACTGCAGAAGTTATTTAACTGCAAAACGGTGAATGGATTTAATGTAACGCTGTCAAGGTTAGGGTTAGGTACCACCAGGGGGTCTTAGGGTTAGGCACCACCAGGGGGGTCTTAGGGTTAGGCACCACCAGGGGGGGGGGGGGTGGTTAGGGTTAGGCACCACCAGGGGGTCTTAAGGTTAGTCACCACCAGGGGGGTCTTAGGGTTAGGCACCACCAGGGGGGGTCTTAGGGTTAAGCACCACCAGGGGGGGTCTTAGGGTTAAGCACCACTGGGGGGGTGGTTAGGGTGAGGCACCACCAGGGGGGTCTTAGGGTTAGGCACCACTAGTGGGTTTTAGGGTTAGGCACCACCAGGGTTAGGCACCACCAGGTGGGTCTTAGGGTTAGGCACCACCGGGGAGATTTAGGCTTAGGCACCACCAGGGAGGTCTTAGGGTTAGGCACCACCAGGGGGGTTTAGGGGTTAGGGATAGGTACAGAGAGGGTTCTGTGTGTTAACGCTAAATAACAATAAGGCTTTAACGTTAAATAACAATAAGGCTTTAACGTTAAATAGCGATAAGCGGCAAACGGATTAGCGGCAACACTGTGTGCCATTATTCGCAGGCGCCATTTTCAGATGGATCCATTTTCAGGGAGTGTCTTTATAAAGGATAAAGGCCATGCTGAGAATCCCCCATGAAGAGATGGACTAGCCCAAAACCTGTTGGTAATGTGAAATTTCTACTACCTGCTGTAAGTGACAGCAACATAGGAGAGAAGTCATTTATGGCTCATTTTATTCTAGGAGAAATGTACTTCTTATTTGTATGCGTTTTAAATTTTAAGATTTTTGCGACAGTTCCTCTTCAATAAAAACACAGTACTATTTTCCATCACTTCTTCAGCATCATCATCAACTCTGACCACAGGATCTGCTAGAATGTTATCTTGTGTCCTATGGAAAGACAAAGGTTCGTAAGTATTGCAAGTATGAACATTAAATGTGCTCAGATATGTGTGTGTTGGCCTATAAAACAAGTGAATGTAGGTGACAAATACTCAACACAAACGAGAGATTACTTACTCCTCCAAATCCATACAGGGTCTTAAGAATGATAGTTCATTAGTGTAGCTGTATTCGGTCCTATTGGATGCCCCAGAACCACTTCTGCTCTCTTTCTTCTCTTCTAGGAGCTCCCTTCTAAAGTTGTCCTTAATTGACTTCCATCGTGTTTTAACCACTTCAGGATCACAGGTTTTCTTCCCTTAAAACCAAAATAACTTTTACATTTCAGCGCTCCTCCCATTCATTCACTGATAACTTTATTGCTACTCATCACATGTGAATGATCTATAGGTTGTTTTTTTTCGCCACAAATTAGGCTTTTCAAGGGTGATATTTTATTTTAGTAATAATGTTATTCTCTATGCATTTTAAAAAGAAAAAAGAGAAAAAAATGAAAAGATACACTATTTCTATATTTCCAACCATAAAAAAAAAGCAAGGGAGGCTAGGATTAGATCAGGGTTGATCTGGGTTAATCAGGGTTGATCAGGGGTATATAGTCCTGGTATATTTATTTATAAGTCCTGGTATATTTATAAAATCCTCTAGGTGGCAGTCAGAATACAAGAAAAGAAGATCCAGTTACCTTGTAATCCTCTCAGGAGTGATTACAAGGTAACTGTATCTTCTTAAGTGCTGGCAACATTGTTTGTAAACCTCACAAATGAATGAGCACTGCTATTGGCTTATAGCAGTGCTCATTCATGGTTACAGGCATCTGATTGGTGATGGGAGTAATTACTCCCATTCATCAATCCCACCCAGAGATAAATGAAGCTGGTGCACGCGCATGTGCACGCACGGGGGCGCGCACCCGCGGGCGGGAGCGCGCGGGAGCGGGGGCGCGCGGGAGCGCGCGCGTGCACGCGCGCGATCGTGTCCGCACAGCACAATAGCGGCAGGGGCGTTTATCAACGCCCCTGATCCGCTCATTAAGTCAATAGGGGCGTAGTTATGCGTCTGGGAAATCCGAAAGTGGTTAATTTGTGTGACTACAAAAAGAAAACAAACAAATTATTAATATATTTTTTCTTTACACAGATTTCAGATGTCATTGCACTATCAGTATCGTCTGGGAAGGACAACCATTCAAACAATAATTTAGGACACATGCACCTTAATTTTGGAGATTCTGCAACCACAATTCCTGAAGTTTCTGGATACTGTAGATTGAGACAACATTTGCCAGGATTTTGGGGTGAAAACTAACTTACGGAATTGTGTGGGTGCTGTGGATGGCAAACACATCAGAATTGTGATGCCTCCAAATAGTGGAAGTAGCTTTTACAACTACAAAAAAGCATTCTCTATTGTGCTTCTAGCAATAGCTGATGGTAACTACAGGTTCAGCTATGTGGATGTGGGTGCACAAGGAAGCAGCAGTGACTCTTGCATCTTTTTACACAGCCGTTTTAGTGTCCAATTAAGAGAAGGAAGCATCAATCTCCCTCCTCCTTGACCCTGGCCAGGCACAGATGGCCCTGATAGGCCACTGGTTTGCATTGCGGATGAGGCTGTCACCTTGTCCAACCACATGATGAGGCCTTTCCCACAGCGCACTCTGACCCCTGCAAGGACTGTTTATAATGTTCTCCTGAGTAAGGCAAGACTTGGTGGAGTGTGCCTTTGGCATAATGGCTAATAAGTGGCGTATATTCCACACAAGCATGATGATGGACACTGCAAATGCTGTAACAATTGAAAAGGCTGCATGTGTCCTACATGATTTTGTGAGGGACAAAGAAGGCATCATTGTGGGTGCAGAAGTTCAACCTGCTCCACTAGAAGCTGTAACAGCATCCACAAGAAGAGGCACATATCTGCTACCACTGTTCGTGAAGAACTAACAGCATATTTCAATTCCACAGAGAGCTGTCTGCAAGCATAATCAGCATTCAGCATAGGGACATTCATTATGACGACATAGCAGGTTGCTTATAATAATTTTGTTTCTGTGCAAATTAACCCCCCCCAAAAAAAAAACCCCAAAACATTTTAACTTCTTTATTAGTAATAATTAGGACAGGTGCAGCCATTGCAACATGTATGTCTCAATAACTCTATTAAACACTGGATGCACTGTGTATATATATATATATATTGTCAAGTTGGGGTTCGCAGCCAGCACGCAGTACACAGTTTGTATAAAAACAAAGTCCGTTTATTTAACCAGCAGGAAATTAAACAGCTTGACATCAGCAGTAAAAGGAAAATCACAGGAAGCTTACTTTAGCTTTGGTAAAGGTAAAGTCCAGTTTGTTCAGATACAGCAAGTCTCCAACAGGACCAAACCACACATAATTCACAGTCCAGTGTGTGGCCTGGCCTTCAGCAAGCTTTCAGCAATCTTATTTGCAATACTCTTGAGACAAGAGTTTCAGTAGCCAGCATGCTACTCCTCCAAACACCTTCCCTGACTGCCTGTCAGAGCAGCCCTTATGAATCTCATTACCTGAGCTGAACAGCCCAGAGGAAACAGGTGTGGCCCGAGGTGGGATGGGAAGGCCCGCCCGTCCTTCCCTCCCATCCCATCCCAGGAGTCCGGCCCTGAAAAGAAAAAAAACATACAGGCAGCAATTGCTTGCTGCCTAAAAACCCGGGCTCCTTTCCACGGACCACACGTGCTTAAAGGGACCAGAGTCCAAACAGCGGGGAAACATATCTCCTGTCCAGCACCCAGCCTTGATGACCTCTACAATATATATATATATATATATATATATATATATATATATATATATATATATATATATATATACAGTATATAATATCATCCAGGGTTTAATACAATGGAACATCATCAATCGATTGTATGTATGTATGTATATATACAATGTTTACTATATTAGCACACACAAAAGGTACTCACTTTTTGTATCCTGAAGCTTGGGTGACAGCATATTGCTTGTCAAACCAGCCTCCTCATACAGTTCTTTGGTAATTTGGGCCCACATTTGGTTGGCTAGCTGGTTCACTTTGTGATCTTTGTTGGTTTTGTTATAAAGGACCTCATGTGGCTGCACTTTGGAGATGACATCCTCCGTACAAAACCACTTTTTCTTGGACATTCTCCAATGTAATGCTCTCTCCACGCAGCCTGCAGCTCTGTCACACTTCCGTTCATCCAGCAAGACCTCAACAGGAAATACAATCATTGTCTTATAGCATTCTGGGATTCACTAAGCCTTCTGGGTACTTTCAGCGCTTTCAAATCGCTACCAAAACGCTCTGCCTAGCGATTTCACAGCGCTTGCACAGCGCTTCTATACTTTACATTGAAATACATAAAATGCTGCATGTCCTGCATGTCCTGTGGAATTTGCCACATCCGTTAACATTAGCTGAGCGATTTCAGAAAACGCTAGCGTTTCAACGCGCTCCCGAAATGCTCACAAAAGCGCTCTTGTGGGTTCCAGGCCTCAAAAAGAAAGAGTCCTGACAGCAATTACATTGCAATATACACCTTGATAAGTGCCTCAACAGATAAAACAAATGATTTACACTAACAAGAAAAGAGCATCTGTATAGAGGATAATGATTCCAATTTACACCAATAAATCAGCTTAAATATCCAAACTTTATTGGGAACAACAAGAAATATAAAAACACAAATATAAAAAATTGAGGTGGCACCAGAATGACTTGCTTCGAAGTGGACCTCAATCCCCTTGGGACTATCGATAGAGCAGTGTGGTGGACCTCAGTTACCTCTGAACTGTTCATAGTGTAGTATGGTAGACCTCATTCCCTTTGTAATTGTCCATAGAGTATATTATGATGGACCTCATTCTCCTTTGAGATGTCAGTAGTGCAAAAAAAAAAGCAAGTATATGAGAATTCTCTATGTAAACGAAGTCCACAAAATTTACCTACTTAAGCTGGCCACCAATGGTCCAATTTGTAGCGAAAAATTGTTCGAGCGATCAGAAATTTTGATCGGATTGGTTGTAAATAATCTCCATTGGTGGACACAATCGATTATGAACGAGTGAAAAAAATGTCGCCCGAATGAATTTTCATCGAACGAAAATTTGGATTTTCTTGGTGGTCGTGATAGATAGGAAGCAATGATCGGTTAGTTGATGGTGTAGTGAACGATTTTTTTGTCCGATCAGAATTTCTGATCGCTCAAACGATTTTTCGCTAGAAATTGGACCGTTAGTAGCCACCTTGAGGAATACTACTAAACATAGAAAGAAAAATGAGCAAGTCCGTTAGAAAGTGGATACAAGCAGGCAATAGAGCTTACTATGCCAACATGTACCTATTCAACAACAAGCTGATAGCAAGAATTATTAAAATCAAAATTTACAAAACATTAGTGCGACCCGTGGTGTCATATGGAGCAGAAACATGGAAGAGCAAGTTTTGAGAATATTCAAAAGAAAGGTACTAAGAAGAATTACTTGACCAAGAGAAGAAGGTGATATCTGGAGAATACAATATAACCATGAGCTAGGAGAAATAACAGAGTGACAAAATATTATCAGTCATATAAAAGCACAGTGCAGCAAGTGGCTGGGACATGTGGAGGTAATAGAAGGAAATATGCCTAAAAAAAATTATGAAAGAAAGGCTGTACTCAACAAGAAGAAGAGAAAGGCCACATGCAAGATGAATGGAGGACAAAAGAGCAGACCTACCCAAGATGGAGATAAGAGAATGGCGAGAAAGACAAGGATGGGGCATATTGTGGAAGAGACCAAAACCCACCCAGGACCGTAGCACCAGAAGCAGAAAGGCAAAGTTTGAAATCCTAGACTATAGGACACTTTGCGTTTGACCACACGAATGAAACAAAGCGAAATCGATCGATCAAAAATACCTTGCTTGCAGGATTGTAACCATTGGCCTTATGAAAAAGGCTGCGATGAACAGCACGGTGGCGTAGTGGTTAGAGTGCTCGCCTTGCAGCGCTGGGTCCCCGGTACGAATCCCAGCCAGGTCAACATCTGCAATGGGTTTGTACGTTCTCCCCGTGTCTGCATGGGTTTCCTCCTGGCACTCCGGTTTCCACCCACACCCCAAAAACTTACAGATAAGTTAATTGGCTTCCCCCTAAATTCGCCCTAGACTATGATACATGTACTACACGATACATACATAGACATATGACTATGGGGATTAGATTGTGATCTCCTCTGAGGGACAGTTAGTGACAAGACAATAAACTATGTACAGTGCTGCATAATATGTCGGCGCTATATAAATACTTAAATAAATAAGTGTATGTGCAAACATACTGAACCTCATAAACCATAAGCTTAGTCAGATACCAATGCTTATAAAACAAACCTGTTAGGAAAGAAAATAGATACTTACCTAAGTAACTAAGAATTTACGATACCTCTGGGTCAATCCTAATCCCAGGTCTGTGAGCATGGAATAAACAAGGATCCTTATCTCAGCTAACAACCTCTAACCCCATTTAGATGGTCTGTTTGAATTAAGGCATCTTAATGACATGTATTTATGCTTGAAACGAATATCTGTTTTCCCTTTTGATGTTGCATGTATATAGCTGTCTGTACCACAAGCTTGCAAACTACCAGGATATAATCCAGAAGAAGGCTGCAAGGCCGAAAGCTTGCTTATTTTTATTCATTTTTAGTTAGCCAATAAATGGTATCATCCTGATTTAAAACTTCTTGCTTTTACCTAAGTACTTGTAAGCCTCTGGAAGATCCAGAGGCACCTCAGATCCTCCTTGAGCCCACCACTGTTGGCCAGGACCCTCTTCTCCATTGTGGCCATGCTCCCATCAAGGAACAAGCTTCTTCATACTGGGCATGCTTGAGTACGGTATGTACATGCCCAGTAGAACAAAGCTGGCTTGTGCATAGAGGAAAGAGCAGTGCTTGTGTGGCTTCCTTCTACTATGTGAACATACTCATTCTTGTGCTTAGCTTGATTAAGTCTTAGGCCTCGTTTTCACTTGTGCAGTTTCAGACACATTTTCAGCAAAGCACAATGGTGCAATCCACAGGGACATCAGAAATTGCACTGTCTGATGTTTCCACCCAAGTGTTTGGATTCACCGTAGAATCGCAATGCATGGTTGCTGCATTCCTGTGGGTTTGTGTTGTGATTTCATCCATTATAAATGAATGGAGCTACAAATGCATCGGGGAGAACAGCATAGCATGCAGTGTCATGTGTTGTGACAGCCACCTGCATGCAGCTCGATAGTGGAAGAGTTGCCTCAGGCATCCTACTGAGTGCCTAAGCAAAGTACAAAATACGCTGAAGCAAAAGCATCTCATATTTCACCTGAGACTAGGCATTAGAATATATATATATATATAGTATATTTCCTCTTTTAGCTGGTAAAAGAGGAATAGGAGGTTCTCGGGGCTGGCAGTAGTTGGTGGAGGGGACAGTCCTGCCAGCTCTTTCCTCTAATGACTACTACTATACTCATGCTGCACAGTTTCCTGTTTAATCATCAAATCTGTCCGGTATGATATACTGTAGAATGGAAGAAATGCATTTAAAGAAGTCATCAGGGAAATTCTAATAAAATGAGTGCTGTGCTACTTCCCGGGGGCTTCCTCCAGCCCCAAGCTCCCAGCACGTCCCTTGCCGCAGCTCTCCCTGCAGCCGTTCGCCGCAGCTTTGTCCTGGTCCCCGGCGATGGCGTCAGGGCGACCTCCAGGTCGGCCTGTAGTGCGCAGTCCGCTCCGGCCCACGTAGCGGTGATTGACAGCGCTGCTCGCGCAGGCGCAGTACTGGCAGACGCGTTGTCACTTTAGGAAACAGTTTAAATCTATGTCTATGTTCAAACCTGCAGGCTCAAGGGTATCCAATTCATTATGAGCCTGCAGGTTTGAACATAGATATAGATTTAAACTGTTTTCTAAACAACTCCTGAGGCTCCATCTAGTGGCCACCTAAGGTAGATATACTGCTACAAATACTGTGACCTAGAAAGGCCATTTGACCGATTATTTCTCTTTTACAATAGATAACCTGTGTGGGTTCTGGATTGTTATATGTTATAGATATGCTCTTTTTGTTGGGGGTGTTGGGATTAACAGCTGCTCTTTTTTAGGTAATTTATATTAATTATAATTTTTTTAATTTCATATCACTAATGTCATAATTCCTCCCTAAAAAGAGATCTAATGAAAGTTTATATATGGACTTTGGCGGAAGAACATTGTCCACGAAGTAACCCATGTCAGATTGTGTCTGTATCTCAATATGCATTGCTCTGTATAGAGCCTGCACCTTTATTGCCATCACTGCGCATGTAGTAGTGAGTGATATGCATCACTGTTCATGTAGTAGTGAGTGATATGCGTCACTGCGCTTGTAGTAGTGAGTGATATGCGTCACTGCGCATGTAGTAGTGAGTGATATGCATCACTGCGCATGTAGTAGTGAGTGATATGCGTCACTGCGCTTGTAGTAGTGAGTGATATGCGTCACTGCGCTTGTAGTAGTGAGTGATATGCGTCACTGCGCTTGTAGTAGTAAGTGATATGCGTCACTGCGCTTGTAGTAGTGAGTGATATGCGTCACTGCGCTTGTAGTAGTGAGTGATATGCATCACTGCGCATGTAGTAGTGAGTGATATGCGTCACTGCGCATGTAGTAGTGAGTGATATGCATCACTGCGCATGTAGTAGTGAGTGATATGCGTCACTGCGCATGTAGTAGTGAGTGATATGCATCACTGCGCATGTAGTAGTGAGTGATATGCGTCACTGCGCTTGTAGTAGTGAGTGATATGCGTCACTGCGCTTGTAGTAGTGAGTGATATGCGTCACTGCGCTTGTAGTAGTGAGTGATATGCATCACTGCGCTTGTAGTAGTGAGTGATATGCGTCACTGCGCATGTAGTAGTGAGTGATATGCGTCACTGCGCTTGTAGTAGTGAGTGATATGCGTCACTGCGCTTGTAGTAGTGAGTGATATGCGTCACTGCGCTTGTAGTAGTGAGTGATATGAGTCAATGCGCTTGTAGTAGTGAGTGATATGCGTCACTGCATATGTAGTAGTGAGTGATATGCGTCACTGTGCATGTAGTAGTGAGTGATATGCGTCAATGCGCTTGTAGTAGTGAGTGATATGCGTCACTGCGCTTGTAGTAGTGAGTGATATGCGTCACTGCACTTGTAGTAGTGAGTGATAGGCGTCACTGCGCTTGTAGTAGTGAGTGATATGAGTCAATGCGCTTGAAGTAGTGAGTGATATGCGTCACTGCACTTGTAGTAGTGAGTGATATGCGTCACTGCGCTTGTAGTAGTGAATGATATGCGTCACTGCACATGTAGTAGTGAGTGATATGCGTCACTGTGCATGTAGTAGTGAGTGATATGCGTCACTGCGCTTGTAGTAGTGAGTGATATGCGTCACTGCGCTTGTAGTAGTGAGTGATATGCGTCACTGCGCTTGTAGTAGTGAGTGATATGCGTCACTGCGCTTGTAGTAGTGAGTGATATGCGTCACTGCGCTTTTAGTAGTGAGTGATATGAGTCAATGCGCTTGAAGTAGTGAGTGATATGCGTCACTGCACTTGTAGTAGTGAGTGATATGCGTCACTGCGCTTGTAGTAGTGAATGATATGCGTCACTGCGCATGTAGTAGTGAGTGATATGCGTCACTGCGCATGTAGTAGTGAGTGATATGCGTCACTGCGCATGTAGTAGTGAGTGATATGCGTCACTGCGCTTGAAGTAGTGAGTGATATGCGTCACTGCGCATGTAGTAGTGAGTGATATGCGTCACTGCGCATGTAGTAGTAAGTGATATGCGTCACTGCGCTTGTAGTAGTGAATGATATGCGTCACTGCGCATGTAGTAGTGAGTGATATGCGTCACTGCGCTTGAAGTAGTAAGTGATATGCATCACTGTGCATGTACAGTAGTAGTAAAAGGTTATGTGCAATTCAGAACGGACTTGCTATTGTTGGCAATAATTAAATTTATTTATAAATGGATCAATATTAGAGGTTTGACTGTGAAATACTTCTTTTATCTATGATATACCCTGTGAGGGAGGAGTCACGTCCCGGTTTGCGGCCTTACAGGCGATAAATAAGGGCACACACTTCACTACGTGTTGCCCCTGATGAGTTGCTAGGCAACGAAACGTGTAGGGCGGAGCCACGGAGTGACATAGGACGCAGCACGCACGCTGGAGAGACCGGCTTAGTGTACCGGCGGTATTTTTTATACAAGCGCACGGCGGTGAATTTGAGAGGGTGCATGGGCGGCCATATTGGAGCTGACTCCACCTATATTCCTCTGTGCATTACCCAGCAATTTAGCTTTTTTAGCGGTTTTTAAACTGACATTTTTTTAAATAAATACAGATTTACACTATTGGAAGCCTGTCTTCCTGTTTTTCTTGTTTCCATCTAACCAAGTCCTACAAGGACCCCCAACCACGGATTAACCCTGCACCTGGCAACTTGGCAAGGGAAGGAGTGAGCTCGAGAAGTGACGGGGGCCATACAACCCGAAAGCGATGATTGGTCTTTCACTAGACCCCAGCATCCGGTGAGTGGTTTCCTGAAGGGGGCAAGGTGGATGCATGAATGGTTGAACAAGAGCGCAACTAACTGCTTATATTGATGTTTTTAGTCATGATGCTATGAGAACTTTCTCTTGGAGTTTTTTATGGTGAAGTTTTATACAATAAATACCGCTATGAGAGCGCTTTTGATTTTTATTTAAGCCTGGAAATATCCTAACCCCTGGAGGACGGTTCCTGGAGAGCTTGCCAGAGAGGCTGTGGGGTGGCCAATACCCCAGAAGCAATCACGGGCCCAGATTAGGCCGCAACATCTGATGAGTCGGGCAAGCGGGGGGGAGGGGACATACTAGCCCCAGGTTACCAGTGTGATAGGTACAAACCACCTAAATTGGTTCTATTTGGAACTGTACCTGCTGGTGTGAACCAAGTCATATATATATATATATATATATATATAGTGCATGTAGTGCTTTCTCCACATTGTCTTCATCTCCTTTGTATTTGCTGGCTTCACAACCAGATGGGAGAGCGCTCTGCATGAACTTTACCAGTCACCTGAATAGTGAATACTGGATAGTACTTTTGTATCTTGCAATTTACTAAACTTAGCTATCTGTTGTAAGCGCTAATTCATTTTGTCGTATAAAATCTTTTGTGGCTAAGGGCTTTGCCTCTGACACAGGAGACAATCAGGGTTTGATTCTTGGCTCGTACCACCACTGCGAGGGAGTTTAAAAAATACATAAATATACGGTATATGTTTATGCTGTTCTCTATTTGTTAAAGCAAATCTGAAGCGGAAAAAACCCTATGATATTCAGTAAGAAGTCCTTGGGCAAGACCCCCTAACACTGCAGGGTGTGCCCTTAGTGGCTGCAGCTCTTGAGCACTTTGAGTCCAACAGGACAAAAGCACTAATCAAATGTTAGGATTATTATTATTTATTTTTAACTTTAAAAAAATATACCGTATATAATTTACAGTTTTGGACCACTTCTCCTTCTTCTACAGCCACCGAAGAAATCTGTTACATAGTGTTTCAGTGGCTACAGATCCAATGTGAGTAAAATAAACAAACAGAAAAATGTATGAACAGGCAGCACCAGCATGTAGTAAGCTAAATAAAAAATACCATATACTAAAACAGTTGTAATGGAAGAATGATTTTATTAAAATAAGATAAATTAATAATAAAGCCATTTTAAACTTTACATTTTACTCTTCAGAACCATTATCTTTGCTTTGTGCTGTGTGGCTTCTTCTACTGAATTTGTAACTACAGTGTTACTGATGTTTAAAATTAAAAAAATGAAATAACCCACGCAACTTAAAGAGACACTGAAGCGAAAAAAAAAATGATGATATTATGATTTGTATGTGTAGCACAGCTAAGAAATAAAACATTAAGATCAGATACATCAGTGTAATTGTTTCCAGTACAGGAAGAGTTGAGAAAATCCAGTTGTTATCTCTATGCAAACAAGCCATTAAGCTCTCCGACTAAGTTAGTCGTGGAGAGGGCTGTTATCTGACTTTTATTATCTCAACTGTTCCTGGACTATTTACTTTTCCTCTGCTAGAGGAGAGGTCATTACTTCACAGACTGCTCTGAAAGAATCATTTTGAATGCTGAGTGTTGTGTAATCTGCACATATTATAGAATGATGCAATGTTAGAAAAAACACTATATACCTGAAAATAAAAGTATGAGAATATTTTCTTTGCTGCTAATCTTCTAGTAATTATTCATAGTACACAACCAATTCACTATATCATATTTTTTTTTCTCTTCAGTGTCTCTTTAAGGTGCACAAACTTGTATCACACAGTCCATCTGTAAATGGGGTAATTTATTTTGTGTCTGACTTTTTACTGAAATAACAGGCTTGCTTTTTTTTTTTTAGTTATGCCCACATACTGTATACCCAAAGGCTGATGCTCAAAATATTTGTTACCAAGACATGTCTGTCTGTTTGGTTTGATTTGCAATGCTATGCCGCGAATATGGGATACCACATGGGGCTTTGTTAACTCACAAACTTTTGATTCATTTGACAGGTGACTGCATTAAAGAGGAGCTGTCAGCCATACTATCTCAGAAAAAAAACCCACATATGTAAGTAGATAAATACTTGCTCTACTTACATAACATATGTATTGAACTGTCCACGTTTTGATTTTAGTGATTTTTCTACAGTAAAAAAAGAGAAAATACTTCTTAGTGTCTCCCATTTTAAGTGTGGCTATATTGAAGCCAATCCTGATGTAATTTCCTCCCTTACTCTCCTCTGCCTGGTTTCCCCGCCCTTCACTATAGAAAGTGCATTGTCTCAGCATGAGAAATATTGGCCAATCAGAGAGGAACAGAGGTGTGGGAGGGGAAAACAGGAGGGAAAGAGGCTTCAGCCAATCAGGCTGCATTAGTTAAAGAAAAAAAACATTCCCTGGGGAGTACTCACCTCAGGAGGGGGAAGCCTCAGAGTCCCAATGAGGCTTCCCCCATCCCTGTAGCTGCAGGCAGTACAGCGCTGGCTCCCCCGAAGCGTCTCGGGATCCTCCCCCGACACATGACAAGCGCTCATAAGTGCTGAATTATTTACCTTCCCTGGACCATCATTGGGGGTGGTGGTGGGGGGTGTTTGTCCACTCTACTACGCAGGCGCAGCAGGAGACTTGGTAAATATTTACATCCCCTCTATTAGGAGGGGCACAGCGAGACCACTGTGGGAAACAGGAGGACGGGGGAAGCCTCGATCGGATCCGGAGGCTTCCCCCACCCGAGGTGAGTACCCCCCAGGGGAACTTTTTTAGTTACAGGTTATTTTTAAAGCCCTTTTAAGGTGGTAGTTTGCAATCCTGTCTAACATCTTTTAAAGGGGAACTGACCTTAAAATTTTATGCTGTAAAAATATCTGATGTGTTGCATAATACTGCTTTAATAAATAAAATATATGTTTGCTGGAATACATCTTTTAGTTGTCCTAATTTCTATTACTGCATTCTAGTGCAGTGTGGAGACATATGTTGGTTGGCAAGTTTACAGTGCCATTCAGCTGAACTCTACTTCCTCCAGCCCCTCCTTCCTCAAGCAGCTCCTTTCTCTAATCAGTATGCAAATTAGCCTGTGATAGTGTACAGTTACAGTGATGTCATCTGGCTGCGCCTGTGTATGGATGTCTGTCTGTTTTTTAGCCTGTCATTTTTCTTCTCTGTATCTTGTCTATCCTCTGTGGTTATTCCTCTACTGTCAGTATACCGCACTGGGCACATTTTACACTAGGGAAGGGGGGGCCATCCACGGGGGTTCCGTCGTTTGTCATCACAATATCCCACTACATTTCTGCTGCGCACCAGATTGAGCTTGTTGGCCCTACATCTTCCAGCATGCCTGATCGATACAAGCTACACAAAATTGGTTGCATCGTCAATTGGACATGCTTTTGGTGGCACCAATCTTCATTCGATTATAATAGTGGAATCAGATGGTCGATTGACTGCCAAGTTTCCAGATGTTTGGCCAGCTTTACACAATGCACATATCTAAATCCGTTATGAAATGCAAGTTATCTCCCACACACGAGACCTAGCAACTTACAATGAATTAAAAAATTCACTAACGACCACCACAAATTACAACAAAAAGCCAACTTCATAAGATTTGTAACCCAGGATTTATAAGCCAGGATTTGGGGCAGCACGGCGGTGTAGTAGTTAGCACTCTGGTCTTGCAGCACTGGGTCCCTGGTTCAAATCCCAGCCAGGGCTCTATCTGCATGGAGTTTGTATGTTCTCGTGTCTATGTGCGTTTCCTCCGGGCACTTTGATTTCCTCCCACATCCCAAAACCATATATATGCGCTACACAATACACACAGAGACATATGACTATGGTAGGGATTAGATTGTGATTAGCCCTTCTGGGGGACAGTTAGTGACCATATACTCTGTACAGCACTGCGTAATATGTCGGCACTTTATAAATACTATAATAGCCCCGGCAACGTCCCTCCTAATAAAGTATGTGCCCAGTGTAACAATACATTACCTGTCCCAGGCCTCCGCTTGTCCCTCCGCATTCCCCTGTCCATACACGCACACCCCACGTACTTTCCTAGTACGAGCGCACGTATGACATCACACACATGGGCAAGACGGCGGCAGCTCAATCAAGTAAGTGCATGACCAGAGCCATGCAGACTGGCCCGAAAACAAAACTAGCTGCCTGCGGGGGACTGGAGGATCGGTTTGAGACAGTGCAGTCACAGGACGTCTGCAGGGGGCTGGGGGAAGCCCCAGGTAAGTGAAACTTTTTTCTATCCTGGTAGCAGGGAAGATCTTTCACACCACCCTATAAAAAGTCCACTTGTAGCCTAAACCAGACACCCCCACCCACCCTCCCATAAAGCCTACCTCTTATATGGACCCCCCCTCCCCCCCCCCCCCAAACGGCACTTCTGCCAATCAGCCCCAGCATGGGCAATACCCTCTCCCATTCCCGGAAAGCATGTCTTTATACAAAAACAAACAAAAAACAAACAAAAAAAAAACACAAACACATACTCGAGGGCCCTTTTCCACTAGCAATCGCTAGCATTCGCGCTGAACGCTAGCGATTGCGATTCAGCAATAGTGCTAAATTTCACAGCGATTACCCGTTTGCGATCGCGATTTTGCTATGCTATGCACTGCATAGCAAAATCGCGGCAATAATCGTTCCGCGGCACGATCGCGATTGAGTAAAAAACGAATCGCGGTAGTGGAAATGGCCTACCGCGATTCCTATGTTAAAAAGCAAATCCGTAGCGATTTGAAAATCACTAGCAGTTTGCGTTTTTGCGATTCAGCCATCGCAAACGCCGTAGTGGAAAAGGGCCCTGAGGCCCAGTGCACACCATAACCGCTAGCAGATACACAAAACGCTAGCTGTTTTGGGTGCAGATGACAGAGATTAGTCCCAGTGCACACCGGGCGGATCTTGATGCGATCCGCCGGCCGCATCCGCCTGAGCATCCGCAAGGCTAATGTATTTCAATGGGCTGGTGCACACCGGCGGTTTGAGGTTTTTAGCAAAACGCAAACGTGCAGCAAGAGGCACGTTTGCAGTTTGCTAAAAACCTCAAACCGCCAGTGTGCACCAGCCCATTGAAATACATTACCCGAGCGGCTTTACAGGCGGATGCGGCCAGCGGATCGCATCAAGATCCGCTCGGTGTGCACTGGGCCTTACACATACACACTCTGGCGCACACATAATGGACACGCAGAGACACACACACACTCTGGCACTCACATTGTGGACACTCAGACACACACATTCTGGTACATACATACATACACACACACTGTACACATACAGACACACAAACACTGGCGCACATATACACACACTGTGGACAGACACAAACACACATTGTGGACACACACAAACTGTACACAGCACACACACTTTCTCTTTGACACACACATACACTCTGGAACACTCATATATATGCTGTGCACACAAACACACATTGTGGACACACACACTGGCACACACATACAAAAACTGTACACACACTTTCTCTCTGGCACACAGACACACACACTGTGGGCACACATACACATATAGTGTACACACATGCCTTGTCTCTCTGGCACAGACACTCGCACACAAAATGTCAAAGACACACACACTGTCAACCCCCTCTCCCCTCCTCCCTAGCTAGCTCTGGACACAATCAGGAAGTTCAAAGAAAAAAAAAACACTTTACCACGGCAGCCTCAGACTTTGAATTTCCCTGTAGGGGGGAGAGAGCATCACACACTATCTGAACGGCTGGAGCTGTGTTTCCCTCTGCTGTGTCTGTCCACTCCAGCCCAGGGAGAAAGCAGCATAAAGCTGCTCAGCTTGAGTGAGCACATTTTTACTCTGCAGAGACCCGACAGCCAGGAGAAGAGTGCACGCCGCCCCTCCCCCCTCCAGTCACCGGGAATGACAAACAAACAAATGCAGTGCTGTTATGCGACTATGATTTAGGGCAGATCGGGCAAGCGGCAGAGCTGTCATGTTGAGCAGAGACAGTTGGGGGGAAGCAGCCACCAGCGCTTGTAAATGACGTGACATCACGTGATGCTTCAGGAGGAAGCATCACGAGATATCAGAAGACTACAGCCACAGAGCGAGATCCGCCCAGCAAAAGAGCAGGCTGTGCATGATGGGGCCATGCCGCGGCAACAGAAGCTTGGGGGGGCGTGGCTACAGGTTCTGTATAATCATAACTTATTTTCTAATATGTTTTTTTTTTAAAGATTTAAAAAACACCCATATTTATTGGTATATTTACCTAAGGCCCGGTTCACACTTGCGGTTTTGCAAAAACCGCACCGGATGTCCGGACCGCACCGGAGCCGGATCGGACCTGAACCGTACGGTTCCTGTCCGGATCCGGTCCGGTTGCATACGGTTTCCGTGCGGTATGAACACGGTTGCGGTCCGGATCCGGATTCTAAAAGAGATAACAACCTGTATAAAAACAAAAAAAAATGTTGGGGTCTGGGAGGTCAGCAGAAGGGGGACCTGTGGAATCAGGCCCTCCGCTGTTTAGCACTCACCTCCACCTCCAACATGCTGCCAACATCTCCAGCTCGTGCTGCTCCACTCCAAAATGGTTGCCCATGTGTCCCCGATACAATATCGCCGCAACAATCCTCATAGGAAGTGGGGTAGAACATCCGGATTTTTTGCCAGTGTGTTGTGCGCTCTCCGGTTCTCATTGGTTTCCATTGGCCGGATGGTGCAGTCCGGCTCCGCCCCGGATACGGCTGCCGGAGGAGCCGGACCAAAAAATAGCGCATGTTGGAACGGACACCGGAGTCCGGATCCGGTCCGGCTCCGGTCCGGACGAAACGGACACATGTGAACCCTGGCATAGACTACATTGCTATGCCGTGCGTCCGTTTCGTCCGGCCAGCATGCGGTGCGGCTCCGGCACGGCTATTCCGGATAGCCACCGCTAATGTGAACCGGGCCTAAGAGTTATAGTGAAAAGTTAAGGTCAGTTCCTCTTTAAGAAAACTATTTTTTTTTTGTTACTGGCCAGTGGCCATATAGAAATGTGGGGTAGAGAAAAACAAAGTACAGCAAGATGGCAAGATTGTTTGCTGAACTGATACAAGTAGAACTTCATAATACAATTGAAAAACTTTTTGATTTGATCAACATTTCTTTCTAAAAAATGTTTTGGGGTACTCCTCATTTTTTATCTTTGATAACTAATATTTTTCCAATAAAAAAAATCTAATACCAAATACATTTTTTTTGTAAAGCTCAGTAACTAATACATATAACAAATTCATACATTAAAGAGACACTGTAACATCAAAAATATCCCCTGGGGGGTACTCACCTCGGGTGGGGGAAGCCTCGGGATCCTAATGAGGCTTCCCACGCCGTCCTCTGTCCCACGGGGGTCTCGCTGCAGCCCTCCGAAAAGCCGCCGACATACCCGACTGTCAATTCAATATTTACCTTTGCTGGCTCCAGCGGGGGCGCTGTGGCTGCTTTTGTCTCCGAAGTAGACGGTAATACTCGATCTCAGTCGGGTCCGCTCTACTGCGCAGGCGACTTACTGCGCAGTAGAGCAGACCCGACGGCGATCGGGTATTTCCGCCTACTTCGGAGCCGACAGCCATCAGAGCGCCTGCGCTGGAGCCGGGAAGGTAAATATTGACGTCACCGCTGTACGGAGAGCCGCAGCGAGACCCCTGAGGGACGGAGGACGGCGTGGGAAGCCTCATTAGGATCCTGAGCCTTCCCCCACCCGAGGTGAGTACCCCCCAGGGGACGTTTTGACGTTACAGATTCTCTTTAAATATTTTAGAATTTTTCTAACTTCTATGTGAAAAAAGAAAACGGAGTAGCATTGGCCATCTCTACTGAGTGTAAGGGAGCTTGTGCCTTCAGACAACAAAAATTAGTCAAACAATTTTCTCCTACATTTGTAAAATAGGAAATCAAAATACGGTACATTATTGCACAATGTAATAATTTAATAATCAGAATAGTAAAACATTTAATCTCATATAAATCAAAACATAATTTGTGCCTGGGTAACGTAACAGTCAAAAAATGGTACAAAAGTTACCAAAAAACAGCAAATTCATTGATTAAATTGTACAGGGGTGGTGGTGTCAATTGAAAGAGGCTTGAATTGTTTTATTATATGCATAAGCTAAATGATTGCGGACAACTTTTGAAAAGGAGTGGGGGCTGGGGCCTAGAGGTAAACATTCTTTGTGAAAATTGAAATTCTGACATTAAATTTTACAAGTTGTTCTGTGTTCTTAAAGGACAGCTGAGGTGAAAATCTATATATATAAAATCGGATGTGTGTATGTGTGTGTGTATGTACAGTATGTGTGTGTATGTGCTGCGATCACTCGAAAATGCCTTGACCGATTTCAACGAAACTTGGTATGCAGATCCCTTACTACCTGGGATGATATGTTCTGGGGGTCTCGCGTACCCCCTGCACACCTGGGCGGAGCTACAAACAGCAAATCAGATTTCTTCCATTCATGTCAACGGAAAAAATGTAAAAGGCTGCCATTGTCAAAGTAATACAGCCAGAGTCCCCGCACTTGGCACAGTTGGTCACTTGATGACTGAGTTTACAAATACAGGAAAAGTGGGTGGAGCATTAAATAGCCAATTACATTTCAACCATTCATTTTCAATGGGAAAATGTAAACTGCAGCCATTCTTACACTGTTAATCACAGGGTTTTCAAACTTGGCACGCTTGGTCACTGGGTGACTGGGATTAATATTCAGGAAAGTGGGTGGAGCCTACAAAAGCCAATCAAAATTCACCTACTGATTTTCAAGGGGAATATTTAAAGGACACCCGAAGCGAAAATAAACTAATGAAATAAACGATTGTATCTATCTTCCTTTTCCTAAAAATGACTTTTTAAGATATTCCACAGTTTTATTTTATGTTTAAATCTACTTTTTAAGTTTTAACTGTTTTATTGTTTTTGCTCAATGACACATTCATAGAAGTATGCCAGAGCTAAAATCTATGAACTATTAACCCATTTTCTCTCTTTCCTGCTCTCAGAAGCCATTTTCTGCTAGGAAAGTGTTTTATAGTTGGAATTTCTTATCAGTGAGGGTCACACTGTAGTCACTTCCTGCCTGAGTCAGGACTGAGTCAGCCACTTACATACCTGATATTTAACTCTTTCAGGCAGAGAAAGAAAAAAAGGAACACAGCATAGTTATTTGTGTGCTAAGCACTGTACATACCCATGTCTATCTCATCATGTCACATGTCACTTCGGGTATCCTTTAAAGAGACTCCGTAACAAAAATTGCATCCTGTTTTTTATCATCCTACAAATTCCAAAAGCTATTCTAATGTGTTCTGGCTTACTGCAGCACTTTGTACTATCACAGTCTCTGTAATAAATCAATGTATCTTTCCCTTGTCAGACTTGTCAGCCTGTGTCTGGAAGGCTGCCAAGTTCTTCAGTGTTGTGGTTCTGCTATGCACTCCCCCCTCAGGGGGGAAAGAAACACACAAATGATCTCTTGAGATTCAAAAGGAATGCTGTATACAGCCTGCTTGTGTATGGATGTATTTTCTATGTGTGGACATACTGTACATCAACCTACTTCCTGTTTTGGTGGCCATTTTGTTTGTTTATAAACAAACTTTTAAAAACTGTTTTTAACCACTTGACCCCCCAGTGCTAAATTTCTCCGTCCCTCTGCGCACTGCTTCACCCCCAGGGACGGAGAAAGGCGCACTTATTTGTTTACTGGCTGGGAGTGGGCGGGGACCTCGCGCGCACACTCCAGCCAGCCAGCACAGCAGGTGACTAATTGGATGTTAGGAACAAGCGTTCCTAAATCCAATTAGACGCGCCGATTGCGGACACAATGGAGGCTGCTTCAAACAGAAGCAGTCTCCATTGATAACACATTAATGTAAACAAACGTGTAGCGCGCGATCGCGCGCCCCCGCGACCCGCGCGCGCGCGCACACACCCCCGCTCTGCAGTGCAATGATTGGTTATGGGGACCCCAGTCCCCAATAACCAATCATATCACAGTAAAAAATGAATGGAAGCAGCGCTGCAATGTACAAATTGCGCTGGTGCTTCAGGGGTAAAACCCCTCCGTTGTGAAGTGGTTAACCACTTTTAATGTGGCGGGGAGCGGCGAAATTGTGACAGAGGGTAATAGGAGATGTCCCTTAACGCACTGGTATGTTTACTTTTGTGCGATTTTAACAATACAGATTCTCTTTAACCCCCTTGGCGGTACAATAAATCCACCAGGGGGCAGCGCAGCACTTTAAAAATTTTTTTTTTTTTAAAAAAGCATGTAGCTAGCCTAGCACTAGCTACATGCTTCCCCCCTCCCTTTGCTATCCCTCCCACCCCTCCGATCGCCGCCGGCGCTTTTACCCTGCAGGGAATCCCGTTCTGAATGGGATTCCCTGTATGGGCTTCCCCGTCGCCATGGCGACGATCGCGATGACGTCACGGACGTCATCGACGTCCTGACATCAGTGGGTGTCCCGATCCACCCCTCAGCGCTGCCTGGCACTGATTGGCCAGGCAGCGCAGGGGTCTTGTGGGAAGGGGGGGGGCGGCACGGCGGATAGCGACAAATCGGCGGGTGGCGGCGGCGATCGTTATGCACACGCAGCTAGCAAAGTCGTGTAGCAAAAAAAAAAAATTATGTAAATCGGCCCAGCAGGGCCTGAGCGGCACCCTCCGGCGGCTTACCCCATGTCCAGCACGGGGTTACCGCTAAGGAGGTTAAACTGCTGCCATTCTTACACTGTTAATGGCAGAGGCTTCAAACTTGCTACAGTTGGTCATTGAGTGACTGAGGTTCAAATTCATTAAAGGGGCGGAGCAACAAACAGCTAATCAGATTTCATTTGTGGATAAACTGCTTCCATTTACACATTTTTGATGCCAGGAACCCGAAAGCTCACAAATTTGGTCATTGAGTGACTGTGTGTCAAGGGTACAAAAAGTGGGCAGAGCCAAAAACAAATTTCACTGGGAAGATGTAAACTGCAGCCATTCTTACACTGTTAATGGCAGGGTTCTCAAAATTGACACAGTTGGCCACTGGGTGACTGTAGTTAATATTTAGAAAAGTAGGTGGAGCCTACAACAGCCAATCAAAATTCACCTATTGATTTTCAAGGGGAATATATAAACTGTTGCCATTCTTACACTGTTAATGGCAGAGGCCTCAAACCTTCTACGTCGGTCATTAAGTGACTGGGGTTCAAATTCACTAAAGAGGGCATACCCACAAACTGCCAATCAGATTTCTTTGCTGGATAAACTGCTTCCATTCACACATGCCAGGAACATGAAAGCATTCAAACTTGGTCACTGAGTGACTGTGTGTCAGGGTTACAGAAAGTGGGCAGAGCCAAATACAAATTTCACTGGGGAAATGTAAATTGCAGCCATTCTTACACTATCAGTAGCAGGGTTCTCAAACTTTGCCCAGTTGGTAACTGGGTGACTGAGTTTAATATTCAGGAAAGTGGGTGGAGCCTACAATAGCCAATCAAAATTCACCTGTTGGTTTTCAAGGGGAATATTTAAATTGCTGCCATTTTTACATTGTTAATAGCAAATGCCTCAAACCTGGTACCGAGTCATTGCGTGACTGTGGTTCAAATTCTGGAAAGGGGAAAGGATGTAGACACAAACAGCCAATCAGATTTGTTTAATTTCTATGGGAATATACAAATTATTGATACCAAGGACCCCAGGGCTCATAAACTTGGTCATTGAGTGACTGTATGTCAAGGTTAGAAGAAGTGGGCAGAGCTTACAACTACATTTTTTACATGGAAAAATGTAAACTGCTGCCATTCTTACACTGTTATTGGCGGAATTCTCAAACTCTCAAAAGTTGGTTACTGGGTGACTGGGATAAATATTCAGGAAAGTGGGTGGAGCCTACAATAGCCAATCAAAATTCACCTATCGATTTTCAAGGGAAATATTTAAACTGCTGCTATTCTTGCACTCTTAATGGCAGAGGCCTCAAACCTGGTTCAGTCCTTCATTGGGTGACTGGAGTTCACATTCTAAAAAGGGGGTGGAGCCACAAACAGCCAATCAGATTTGTTTCATTTCATTGGGAACACTGGGAAAATTTATATTATTGATGCCAAGGACTACAAAGCTCACAAACTTGGTCATTGAGTGACTCTGTGTCAAGGTTAGAAGGAGTGGGAAAATATAAACTGCAACCATTCTTACACTGTTAATGGTAGGGTTCTCAAACTTGACACAGTTGGCCACTGGGTGACTGGGATTAATATTCAGGAGAGTGGGTGGAGCTTACAATAGCCAATCACAATTCACCTATTGATTTTCAAGGGGAATATTTACATTGCTGCCATTCCTACACTGTTAATGGCAGAAGCCTCAAATCTGGTTGTCTGTCATTGGGTGACAGGAGTTCAAAATCTGGGAAGTTGGCAGAGCCACAAACAGCCAGATTTGTTTAATTTCAATGGAAAGTGCAAATTATTAATGCCAAGGACCCCAAAGTTTATAAACGTGGTCATTGAGTGACTGTATGTCAAGGTTAGAAACAGTGGGTGGAGCCAAAAACAACTAACGTTTTACATGAGGAAATATAACACTGTTAATGCCAGGGTTCTCAAACTTGACACAATTGGCCACTGGGTGACTGGGAATAATATTAAGAAAAGTGGGTGGAGCCTAAAACAGCCAATGGCAGAGGCCTCAAACCTGCTACAGTCAGTCATTAAGTGACTGGGGTTCAAATTTACTAAAGGGGCGGAGCCACAAACAGCCAATCAGATTTATTTGCTGGATATACTGCTTCCATCCATACAATTTTGATGGCAGGAACCTGAAAGCTCACAAACTTGGTCATTAACTTTGTGTCAACGTTACAAAAAGTGGGCGGAGACAAATACAAATTTCACTGGGAAAATGTAAACTGCAGCCATTCTTACACTGTTAATGGGAGGGTTCTCAAACTTTGCACTGTTGGTCGCTGGGTGACTGGGATTCATATTCATAAGTAGGTGAAGCCTACAAAAGCCAATCAAAATTCACCTATTGATTTTCAAGTGAATATTTAAATTGCTGCCATTCTTGCACTGCTAATGGCACAAGCCTCAAATCTGGTATAGTTGGTCATTGGGTGACTGGGGTTCAAATTCAGAAAAGGGTTGGAGCTACATACGGCCAATCAGATTTGTTTCATTTCAATGGGAAAATGCAAATAATTGATGCCAAGGACCCCAATGCTGAGTACAAGAGAATTCGCTGCCAGGAGACTTGGGGCGCAGGATACAGCCGGTATGGCTTATCCTGCTGTTGCACAAGTTCCCATGGATAGTGGGGAATGATGTAATTTGGCTTCCAGCTATTGCTGGTGGCCGAATTACAGTGTTTTAAAAGTAACTTCAGGTCTGTCCCCTGATGGCGCTGAAGTTACTCCCTGTGTGCCGCTATAGCCCTAATTCCTATTACGGTCATTGTTGGTGGCGGCTGCACCCAAGTCTCCTGCGCTGGAATAGTAGTGTTCGTCCAATGCTCATAAACTTGGTCATTGAGTGACTGTATGTCAAGGTGACTGTATGTCAAGTAGGCCGAGCCAACAACAATAAATACACATGCCGGGTCATCAGCTAGTACAAAATGAAACCATTGGAGGACAGATCCAACTGTTTATATCGTCTTTTTGGTTCACCTTGGGCTCACTTTAAAGTTGGCTATACGCAATCCAACCAAAATGTTTGAATTTCCGGGTTTTAGATTGAAATGGTTGATTGTACAGAAAAATCAAATGTAATTTTTTTTTCTCATTTAGAAGTTTTATTTAGATTTTTTTTTGTATGGGTGCTCCAACGTTTTGTCCTACATTGTCGAAATGTCCTACGCTCATGACAGAATGATGGAGAACTCCATCGAGGTGACCTACAAAACGAAATAACCTACTATGGAATTAGGGTGATTGAATATGTGTTTCACTATATGTTATTGCTAATAAAGTAATAATGGAAATAAGTATGAAAATGTAGCAGATATAGTTGATTCATCTGTGCTCAGGGCGGCTGCACGACCCCTAGAAAGGGGCCAGCTCATTGGGACACACTTGCCGCTGCACTCCCTCCAGCCACAGGCTATTACTCCGCACACCCGTAGGGTAAACCGATGAGGGGAAATGAGAAAACCTAAATGCGCATGTGCAGAGTGGGCGTGGAAAGTACTGAGCACGCGCAGAAGGGAAAGTAGGCAAAATCGACGCGTAGGTCAAAACGTTGGAGCATGGGCAGCACAGTAACAACATAATCGCAAATCTATAACATCCTACTTATTACAGAAGGACATAACATCAACAGAACAACACCGTATGCACCTAGATAAAGAGGCCAAAAACCAGGAAAAGAATATACTAAACCTGGTGCATCCATGGTGAAGGGGAATCTTGTGGATCTTCTCCTCCCGATTATTATGTCCCCCTTGTACTTCATGTCCCACTAGTCTGCCCCCTTGTGTGCCCCTGTGTCCCCCTTGCATCTTTTGTGTCCTCCCAGTGTCGTCCTCTGTCCCCTCCATGTCCTCCTCTGTCCCTCTTCGGTTCCTTTGTGCCCTCCTCATGTGTCCTCCTTTGTCCCTATGTGTCCTTCTCCTGTGCCCCAAATATGGAGAGCCGGAGGATGGAGGCTTCCAACATGGCTGCTGCTGCTGCTAAGCAGTGTCTTTTAAGCTTAACAGAATGAGGGCAACATCGGGCAGGCTGAATATCCTTAACTCTGAGAGCCGGAGGAGAGAGGCTCCTGACATGGCTGCAGCTGAGAGGTGTGCAGCCCTGCCAATAACCGCTGCCCGCTAAGTGATTGGCATCGATGGTCATCTTTGAGCCGATCACTGAACTCGGTGTTACTAAGGCACAGGACGTTACCGAGGGCACAGGACGGCTGCCACGGGCTGGAGGAAGCCCCAGGTAAGTGGATCTTTTTTTTTTTCCTCCTTTGATGTTTCCTTTAAACTGTTAGGAATATCTAGCCTGCACTGCTGCACTATCTGGAGAACTGCTATGAAGCACTTCTTAATCTGCAGCAGTTAAGGGATGGATTTGCACTTTTCTTAACTTTAGTGCAGCTCTAGAAATCCACGCTAAACTGCCGGGATTACTAGAATTTGAGAAGTTTCTTACTATCATGCAGAACCTTCCTCTGCTAGTTAGAACCGTTTTAGAAGAAAAAACAGTCAGTAATGCTTTGATAAATCTGACCATGAGACCCTAAACATCACTGGATGGAGCAATGATACATCTCTTCTCGTTGTTCAGCCCAGTTCAGGTACTTCATACATATTCCCATGCGTGTCTTCCAAAGAATCTGTCCATAGGAATCACAAGGATGTCAGTGCATTTTCTTTTCAGTTTAAGAAAACAATACAAAAAAACCTGTGTTGAATTGGATCTTGTCTTGTAGCTGTAAAACACATCTTTACAAAATGATAATCAATTCCTCCTATTAGGTAGTAGCAATGCTCAAGCAAAACACATAATAATGATACAGGGAAAGACAGGTTGCAGTTAGCAAATTGGCCACAAGGTGGTCTCTGCTGCGCTCCTTCCTTAAAGAGACTCTGAAGCGAGAATAAATCTCGCTTCAGAGCTCATAGTTAGCAGCAGCACGTGTGCCCCTGCTAAACCGCCGCAATAGCGCCGCTCAACGGGGGTCCCTTGACCCCCAAACCCCCCACTGCGACACTTGGTCGCAGACTTGGTCGCTCCTGGAGGCAGGGCTAACGGCTGCAGCCCTGCCTTCAGTCGCGTCTATCAGCCGTGCATCGCCGCCTCTCCCCCGCCCCTCTCAGTGAAGGAAGACTGAGAGGGGCGGGGGAGAGGCGGAGATACGCGCTGACAGACGCGCGTGGGGCAGGGCTGCCCCAACCAGGAAGCGCTCCCCCGCATTACGGAGGGGGATTTAGGGGTGAAGGGACCCCCGTTAAGCCGCGGGATGGCGGCGTTTTAGCAGGGGCACACATGCCCCTGCTAACTCTGAGGTCTGAAGCGAGATTTATTCTCGCTTCAGTCTCTCTTTAAAGGGACACTTAAGTCAAACAAAAAAAATGAGTTTTACTCACCTGGGGCTTCCAATAGCCCGCTGCAGCTGTCCGGTGCCCTCGCCATCTCCCTCCGATCCTCCTGGTCCCGCCGGCAGCCACTTCCTGTTTCGGTGACAGGAGCTGACAGGCTGGGGACATGAGTGATTCTTCGCGTTCCTGGCCACAATAGTGCCATCTATGCTGCTATACCATATATCATATACCATATAGCAGCATAGAGGGTGCTAATGTGTCTGGGAACGCGAAGAATCACTCGCGTCCCCAGCCTGTCAGCTCCTATCACCGAAACAGGAAGTGGCTGTTGGCGGGGCCAGGAGGATCTGAGGGAGACGGCGAGGGCACCGGACAGCTGCAGGGGGCTATTGGAAGCCCTAGGTGAGTAAAACTAATTTTTTTGTTTGACTTAAGTGTCCCTTTAAAGTGGACCTATACTCTTGTACAGGAGACAAGGAAAGCAGAGAGAAATGCACCCTGTGTGTTTGTAGCAAGAAGAGCCTATCTAATGAACCCTTACCTTCAAATAATCACAAGTGTAATTCGAACTGTCAGCTGTGTCAGCACAGAAATTCGTCAATCTTGGCATACACAGCTAATATGTAAACTAAAGATGTTAACCCTTTCTCTGCTTCCATGAAAGTAGAAAGTACACACACTGCAGATGTATTGCAGTAGTTCTGTAAGCTGTTATGCTGGGAATACACATTACGTTTTTGCGGCAGAAGTGTTCCGATAGATGCCTTCGATTGATAAAATTCCGTCATGTTTGATTCTTCGCTTGATTCTTTTCCGCTCGATTTCTCATAGAAATGAATGGAAAAAAGATAAGAAAAATGAGCGGAAGATAAGAGAATTGAGCAGAGAATCGAATGGTAAATAGATTGTGCAGAGAATCGACCACATAAAACGTAACGTGTATTCCCAGCATTAGAAAGAAATGTGTTTAAAGGATATTACACTGTTTTTTTTAATCTGTTAGAGCAGAAAGGAAGTTTTGAGTTCAGGTTTGCTTTCACCACTTCACCCCCAATGGTTTTTACCCTAACGGACCAGAGCAAACTTCATCTGTCATGGCTCCTCCCTTTCATTCTGACAATGGCCTCAATTCACTAAGATCATGCTGGAGATAATAAGGTAAGAGAAAACTTACCACCACACAGTGAGAGAGTTATCTTATCTCTTCATTCCTTAAGTTACCTCCACTGTAGTTATTTTCACATGCAGTTAATTAACAGCCTGTCTTTGGCCTCAATTCACTAAGCTTATCTCCTGTCTTTAATAACATTTCTAGAGTTAATATCACCATGGTGATAAGGCATGTAGTATTCAGGAAACATTTTACCTCAGGCAAACCTAAAGTTAACTCTTTGGTCTTTAAAGGATACCACAACTGACATGTGGCATAATGAGATAGACATGGGTATGTACAGTGCCTAGCACACAAATAACTATGCTGTGTTCCTTTTTTTCTTTCTCTGCCTGAAAGAGGTAAATATCAGGTATGTAAGTGGCTGACTCAGTCCTGACTCAGACAGGAAGTGACTACAGTGTGACCTTCACTGATAAGAAATTCCAACTATAAAACACTTTCCTAGAAGAAAATGGCTTCTGAGAGCAAGAAAGAGATAAAAAAGGGGGAAATTCTTATCAGTGAGGGTCACACTGTAGTCACTTCCTGTCTGAGTCAGGACTGAGTCAGCCACTTACATACCTGATATTTACCTCTTTCAGGCAGAGAAAGAAAAAAAGGAACACAGCATAGTTATTTGTGTGCCTGGCACTGTACATACCCATGTCTATCTCATTATGCCACATGTCAGTTGTGGTATCCTTTAAGGAGAAACTCCGACCAAAAATTGAACTTTATCTTAATCAGTAGCTGATACCCCCTTTTACATGAAAACTCTATTCCTTTTCACAAACAGACCATCAGGGGGCACTGTATGACTGATGTTGTGGTGAAACCCTCCCACAAGAAACCCCTCCCACAAGAAAAGTTTGAACTTTTGGCAGTTTTCTGTCTGTGAACCTTGTGCATTGTGGAAAATAGCTGTTTACAGCTGTTTCCAACTGCCAAAAACCATGCAGCAGCTACATCACCCGCCACAGTAAAATGTTCACTGGAGTTCCTCTTTAAGTTAACTCTTCAATCCTTAAAATAACTCCAGAATTCTAATGTTAAAGACAGGCTGTTAATTAACTGTGTGTGGAAATAACTACAGAGGAGGTAACTTAACTACAGAGGAGGTAACTTAACTACAGAGGAGATAACTTAAAGAGAAACTCCAACCAAGAATTGAACTTTATCCCAATCAGTAGCTGATACCCCCTTTAACATGAGAAATAGAATGATTTTCACAAACAGACCATCAGGGGGCGCTGTGTGACTAATTTTGTGCTGGAACCCCTCCTACAAGAGGCTCTGAATACCGCGGTACTCCTGGCAAACTGCCACAATGTTACAATGTTCACAGACAGGAAATGGCTGTTTACAGCTGTCTAACAGCTAGAAACAGCTAAATAACCTGCCCACAGTAACAATGTCACCATGTAATAAATGTCAGAATGTGAATCTGGGAGAGGAAAGATTTTACAATGATCAAACACTGACTAAATCATTTATACATAATTATTGTAAAAATGAAGCACTTTTTTTATTACATTATTTTCACTGGAGTTCCTCTTTAAGGAGTGAAGAGATAAGATAACTCTCTCCCTGTGTGGAGGTAAGTTTACTCTTGCCTTATTATCTCCAGCATGATCTTAGTGAATTGAGGCCAACTTTAGAATTCTGGCGTTATTTTAAGGATTGAAGAGTTAATTTAAAGACAGAAGAGTTAACTAGGTTTGCCTGAAGTGAAATGTTTCCTGAATACTACATGCCTTATCACCATGGTGTTAACTCTAGAAATGTTATTAAAGAGAGGAGATAAGCTTAGTGAATTGAGGCAAACATCTTTATCACTACTTGACACAACAAAATGATCTATATCTTGTTTTTTTCCCACCAATTAGGCTTTCTTAGGGTGGTATATTTTGCTATGAATTATTTCATTGCAAATGCATTTTAACAGGAATACTAAGAAAAAAATGGGAAAACATTCATTTTAAAATGTGCTACCGTGAATAAAGCCAATGTATTTTATTTGCCCATTTGTCCCAATTATTACAATGTTTAAATGATGTCCCTGGTACAATGTATGGCGACATTATTTTATTTGGAAATAAAGGTGCATTTTTTCAGTTTTGCGTCCTTTGCTAATTATAAGCCCAAATATGCAAATATAAACGTAATATACCCTCATGCCATACATAGCAAAAAAGAGGAGTCAATAAATTAAATTACTATTTTTGTGTGTGTCTTTTTAATGCTGAGATTTTTTTCTTTTTGCCTGGAGGGGGGGGGGGGGGGGGGAATGTAGGTTATAGTGTGTATGTTTAATTTTTGTATGTATTTTTTTTTACTACTAGATGTCCTCACACTCACTGTCTCTGAGAGATGACAGAGATTGAGTAAGTAACTGAAGCTGTTAGTACAAGTATACCGCTACATAATGTAAGTTGTTGGTGTGTGACGTGTGTTCGGTGATATATTTCATCTCACCTGCACCTCTCATCTCGCTGCACATAGATCACCATCCCGACCACCAAGGCGACAGCCACTATTGTGATACTCACAGCCAGAGTTACATGTGTGTTGCGTTTCCTTTCTGCAGACAAGATGAAATGACGTCTGGTTATGAAAAGTAAATATACGCTATACTGTATATTTGTTAGGAATCATGTCATGCAACCTTCTGCCTGCTGGTGGCAGTATTCGCTTGGACTGCTTTGGACCACTGTCCACCATCAGGTGGCTGTAACCTGTTTCTGGCAGCCCTGGACTTCTGCCGTCCACCAGAAGGTGGCCTTCTACTGGCTTAGAGAAAGACCTGCAGTTCCTTGTCTGACCTGCAGGTGGTTGGGAGCACTGTCTGCAGTATCACACTATCAGCTGCACCTGTTACCAATGTTGCCAACCTTTCACATTATTTTTTACTGACAAATACCTAAAAATTTACTGACAAAAGATTTTTTTTTACTGACAAAATCCCACAGAAAAATGGGCGTGGTCACGCAACCGAATGTGGGTGTGGTCATGGGTGGGGCCAAATATACATGATTTTAGTATTGCTGTAAAAGGTCTGCCAGGGAAGTTTGAGCTCTGCCATAGTGTTTCCCCCCCTTCCCCCAAAATACATGTAATCTTACAGCATTTCACCAAAAATCCACGTAATCTGGCAGAGGTTCTTCCAAAATACAGATAATCTGGCAGTGGTTCCCAAAAAATAGATGTAATCTGGCAGCAGCGATTCCCCCAACATACACATAATCTGGCAGCAGTTCCCCAAAATACATTTAATCTGACAGCAGTGGTTTCCCAAAAATAGGTAGCCCCAGGTCTATAGATGCCCCCAGAATAGGTGGCCAGGGGTATAGATGTCCCCAGAACAGGTAGCCAGGGGGAGAGATGTCCCCAGAACAGGTAGCCAGGGGTATATGTGCCCAGTATACGTAGGCAGGGGTACAGGGCCGGTTCTAGACTGGCACATATGAGGGGGCAGTCAAATGGGTAGGGGGCAACATGTTCGAGGAAATCGCGGGGACGTTAGTGGGCATGGCAAGTAAATGCACATAATGAGAGACAGCGTTTCACCAGTAAATACACATAAGAGACAGCCTTTCACCAGTAAATGCACGTAATGAGAGACAGCTTTTCACCAGTAAATGCACGTAATGAGAGACAGCTTTTCACCAGTAAATGCACGTAATGAGAGACAGCTTTTCACCAGTAAATGCACCTAATGAGAGACAGCTTTTCACCAGTAAATGCACGTAATAAGAGACAGCTTTTCACCAGTAAATGCACGTAATAAGAGACAGCTTTTCACCAGTAAATGCACATAATAAGAGACAGCTTTTCACCAGTAAATGCACATAATAAGAGACAGCTTTTCACCAGTAAATGCACATAATGAGAGACAGCTTTTCACCAGTAAATGCACATAAGGCAGCTTTTCACCAGTAAATACACATAATAAGAGACAGCTTTTCACCAGTAAATGCACATAAGAGACAGCTTTTCACCAGTAAATGCACATAATGGCAAACAGCCAGCGTCCTCAGTATATGTAGCCAGGGATATATGTGCCCAGTATATGTAGCCAGAGGTATATGTCCCCAGTATATGTAGGCAGGGGTATATGTGCCCAGTATATGTAGCCAGAGGTATATGTCCCCAGTATATGCAGCCAAAGGAATATGTCCCCAGTATATGTAGCCAGAGGTATATGTCCCCAGTATATGTAGCTAGAGGAATATGTCCCCAGTATATGTAGCCAGGGGTATATGTGCCCAGTATATGTAGGCAGGGGTATACGTCCCCAGTATATGTAGCCAGAGGTATATGTAGGCAGAGGTATATGTGCCCAGTATATGTGCCCAGTATATGTAGGCAGGGGTATATGTGCCCAGTATATGTAGGCAGGGGTATATGTGCCCAGTATATGTAGGCAGTGTATATGTGCCCAGTAGATGTAGCCACAGGTATATGTCCCAGTATATGTAGTCAGGGTTATATGTGCCCAGTATATGTAGCCAGAGGTATATGTGCCCAGTATATGTAGGCAGGGTATATGTGCCCAGTATATGTAGGCAGGGTATATGTGCCCAGTATATGTAGCCACAGGTATATGTCCCAGTATATGTAGTCAGGATTATATGTGCCCAGTATATGTAGCCAGAGGTATATGTGCCCAGTATATGTAGTCAGGGTTATATGTGCCCAGTATATATAGCCATGGGTATATGTCCCAATATATGTAGCCAGAGGTATATGTGCCCAGTATATGTAGGCAGGGTATATGTGCCCAGTATATGTAGGCAGGGTATATGTGCTTAGTATATGTAGCCACAGGTATATGTCCCAGTATATGTAGTCAGGATTATATGTGC
Organism: Hyperolius riggenbachi; assembly: GCF_040937935.1. Lineage (NCBI taxonomy): Eukaryota > Metazoa > Chordata > Amphibia > Anura > Hyperoliidae > Hyperolius > Hyperolius riggenbachi. The sequence goes on along the minus strand of NC_090653.1, from coordinate 40,970,517 downwards.
CCAGTATATGTAGCCAGAGGTATATGTGCCCAGTATATGTAGCCAGAGGTATATGTGCCCAGTATATGTAGCCAGGGGTATATGTGACCAGTATATGTAGCCAGAGGTATATGTGCCCAGTATATGTAACCAGAGGTATATGTGCCCAGTATATGTAGCCAGGGGTAAGTGGCACGAGCTATCGTGACCAGACTTGCTCGAATTCGGGTGAAGGAGGAAGTGTTTGTACTCACGTGACGTGCGTGGAACGCATCGTGGGAAGTGCCGAGGGACGGACCGAAGAAGACGTCAGAGAGGTAAGATTGACCCCCCCCCCGCCCAGTCCGCACAGGTGATTGTAATTAACAGGGTCATCTGCCAGCGGGTCATCTCTTCTGTGCAGAACGCACCAGATAATGTGGAGGCGCAGTCATGAATGGTGGAGGGGGGGTTATGACATCTGGAATTGTTATTTGAGCTGAGGGTCACCATAGCAAGTAGAATGAGTGGGGAACTGGATGTCAGGGAGGGTAAGCTCAATTACAGCTGCCCCATGCTTTGTAATCACGCCTCTGCTCAGAATTTATTCCTGCTTCTACTAATGCTCAGTTTAGAGCTGCTTATGGGCTACTCACCCAGCTGCACTATGAACGGCTCCTTGAAGCTGCTGTGCTCCACCCGGCAGAAGACATCCTGCTCTCCTGTCAAGCTCGCCATCACTGTTATCTGGTAAGTGCCGTCCCCATTGGGCAGAGTCTCTAATGCCAGCCCATCCTCCATCTTGTCCTCTGTCCACAGGCTTACATTGATTGGTTGTGGATAGAAGCCGGTTACCCAACAGTGTACCTCTGTGCCATGTTCAGCAGGTCTGCTGGTGATGTAGGCCTTCGGTTGGACTGCGATATTAGAAGAACACACAAGTGAAAGTGTTTAATAGGTTTTCCTGCATAGATGCACTTATTTTATGTTTATAAATATAATAATAATAAACCTAACATTTGTATAGCGCTTTTCTCCTGTTGGACGCAAAGCGCTCAAGAACTGCAGCCACTAAGGGCACACTCCAGGAGCCACCCTGCAGTGTTAGGAAGTTTTGCTCAAGGACTTCTTATTGAATAGGTACTAAGTCTAGCCAGGATTCCAACCCTGGTCTCCCATGTCATAGGCAGAGCCCTACACCAGTACACTATCCAGCAGTGGTGTAGCTAAGAAGCTATGGGCCACAGTGCAAGTTTTACATAGGGCCCCCCCAAGCACCCTATACACATCAATTGATAACGCACCAAAACTTCCCAAGGACAACCTCAGTGTCAGAGGCTCAAGAAGGTAATGGGGAACAGTTTTTTAATGATTACTACTATTCAAAACATCTATAGAAGTGATTACCAGCACAGGAACAATAAAGAGCTTATAATGTGGTTGAGGAAGGGCCCTGGTGCAGTCGCAACCTCTGCACCCCCTTCTACACCACTGCTATCCAGCCACTAAATATACATGACCTTTAAAGAGAACCGGGCATGCAGGGCTGCAGCTCTGGGGATTTGAGTGCTCCATGAGAAAACTGCAACATAAATATTCTGTGTCTCATAAATTGCATTGGCCTGCTAGTTGCCAGAACTTTGTCAGAGACCTGAGTCTCTGGACATTCCTGACCTGTATTATATATATCACCATTTTACTTACTCTTCCTTGAGAAGGCTTCGCGCCCTGCAACAGCATAAGCAATGGCCAGCTTAGGGCAAATCCTCTTCGCCAGGGTTGTAATGGAGCTGAACGTGGCCCTGTCTCTCTGTAAAATTTTCTGTATAGCTGAGGAGTAAGGGCTGTGAGTGGTCATCCACTTTTCCTGGGTGAAATTGAAGTAAATTAATTCTTCTCCATTTCCAGCCACTCTGAATATGTAACCATCGGTGTCTTTCTCAGATGAGGGACATCCAGCCCAGCACTGAGCTGTGAAGTTACCTGAGTAAAATGTATTCTCTGTTACTGTAGGTGACACAATGTGCAATATAATGAAAATATAATGGCATGAAACTCACTTTTCTGCTCTAAAAGATGAATTACAGCATAAAACCTACTAGAAGAAAAAAATAGGAACAGGATGGCGTTCAAACAGTTAAACAAAGCACTTAAAAAAAAAAAAGCTTAGAAGCATATGCCAAGGAAGTGATTACATTATCTTTTGTTTACATTTCCTTTATCATCCACAATTAGTAATTAACATTCTTGGCAGTTCTGTATCTCAGATATATACTTTACAGAAGCTGAAAAGGGAGAGAAATGGTCACTAGATACTTTGATGTAAATACAGAAGCCATGCAGTAAAATGCAATGGCAGCTTTCAGAGCAGATAATCTGATACTTCGGGAACGCGCGATTTGTAAACACAGACAATGATACTTGTGCACAAAAGCAAATATGATAACTGTATGAGTGATAAAAAGTAGGAAAACCCATTTTATATGTTATTTCAAAGTTTCATTCTGTTTTAAAATATGTTTTCTAAACCCTACTTTCATCAAATAGTCTTTGAACAGGTGTGGTCCGTTTGACCGCAGAACAAAGTGGCACCTGTGTCTAAAATCAGTATTATTGCCAAAAAAGAGGATTTGGACATAGAGAAATTATAATATGAGCTGGGCAAGGTCATCTTCTCCTCATGTGTTACAGTTTGTTTCAATTACTAGTGATGATGATTGCTGAATTTTGAAAAATGCAAGAAAAGAACCAAACAAGGTTGAAATCCTGTAGCCCCCCCTTCCCCGGGAATATTTACAACTCAGGAGTCTGTAGGCACAGGTTTTCTGGCACCCTAAACTCCGCCTGTCAACACAGGCCACACCCCCAAGCAGGGCCGGGCCGAGGCATAGGCTGGAGAGGCTCCAGCCTCAGGGCGCAGTGTAGGAGGGGGCGCACAATTCATTCAGCTGTCATTCCTAATTGTGTTTGAAGCAGAAAGAAATAACAAAAGGAGATACATGGAAGTGACTACAAGCCAGATAACTAGAGATTAAGATGTTGGGGGCCCTGGGGTGCCTCTTAGTCTAAGAGCAATCAGTGTGTGACGGCTGGGGTGGAGGGATGGAGGGGCGCACTTTGGTGTCTCAGCCTTGGGTGCTGGAGGACCTTGTCCCGGCTCTGCCCCCAAGTAATATCCTGAACAGTAATCCCTGCCTTATGTCACTAAGGTCCTTCTCTCGTTAGAATCTTACACTCTAATCACTGTTTCACGTCATCCTTAGTGATGTGAGACAAGGATTAAGGCAGCCATTCTCAACCCGGGTTCCGCAGAACCATAGGGTTCAGTGAGAACCCTTCAGGGGTTCTGCAGCATTTTGACACTTCTGTGGGACAAAATAGTCCCACTTCGCCCGTTTAAGTGGGTCAAAGTAGTCCCACGATCATTCATGCGACCAGCGGTTTAATCCAAGCTATGGCGCATCACCAAGCCCTCTTATTGGGCTATTTACACTTCTTCTGTCGTGGCTGCAGGGGAGGACTGGCCAGGGGGAAGGGGGGAGGTTTCCCCCAAGGCTGCCTCTCATTTAATGATTTAGGGCTGGCCGATCCACCAACCGTTTTCATAATTATTATTGAATTGGATGAAAATCCGTACCGCCACAAGCATGCCCAATCAACGATTTAACTGATTTCAGGTGGAAATTAGTTGAATGTATTGATCTGAGATGCTGGGAAAACTCTGGCCAATGTGGTTGATCAAGTGCGATGAACACGAATGATGAATGCGACCGAAACCCCAGCCATTGCCCCTCAAAATGTATTACGTGCCCCCCAGTGCCTGTGCATTTATAATGAACCTGTCACGCTGTCCCTCAAGTGTCCTGGCTGTATTTCTGCATTGGTGCCCCACGTGACTACCGCCATATAGCACGTGGGGCGCGTGTGTGAAGTCATTTAGGCTGGGGCTGCCGTGAAAACGGGCCTCTAGTTTGTGTTTTCCCTCCAGGCCAAAAGGTCCCAGTCCTCCCCTGGGAGGCTGAAGAGTGCAGCCAGCATGAGAGGAGAGTGAGAAGATTCATCGAGGCACACAGTGGAAGACAACAAGGTAGCACGGAGGCCCAAAAGCAGGAGAGATGAGGGGTAAGGGGGCATGGTGAATTGTATGTCCCACCTGCTGGGTGGAAGAGGTGAAGTGCCCCAGTACTCCTGCAATCTGTTGAGCAAGATTTCATGTTCATCTGTATCGAAAGTTGCTGAGAGATCCAACAGGATTAGGAGGGAGCATTCCCCTCTGTCCCTTGCCATGAGCAGATCGTTGCTGACCTGTATGCGGGCTGTTTCACATCTGTGGTGTTTCTTGAAGCCAGATTGTAGAGGGTCCAAGATGTTGTTTGCTGAGAGCCTTTTTAATAACTTTCCCTAAAATGGGAGATTGGAGATGGGTCGGTAGCTGCTCATTGCATCTAAATCCATGGAAAGTTTTTGAGAAGGGGCTTGATGATTCCTTCTTTTAGGGCTCACACACACTATAAGCTCTTTTCTGAACACTTTTTGGCCATCGGAGCTTTCTGTGAGCTTTTTAAAAAACGCTCCCATTGACTTACATTAAAATTGTGGTAAAATTGCAATCACGGTAAAATTGCACAATTTTACTACGATCGTTATTTTACTGCGATGTTACCACAATTTTAATGTAAGTCAATGGGAACGTTTTTTTAAAAAGCTCTCAGAAAGCTCTGATGGTCAAAAAGTGCTCAGAAAAGCGCTTATAGTGTGTCTGAGCCCTTATAGAGGTAGGAAACCTCCCTGCTTGCAATGAACAATTTACTATATTTTTGTGAAATGCTGGTCCAAATGGGTCAGAGGCACTCAGAGCATTTCAGCATGTGCTTAGTTGGTCCAGGTTGCAGGTTGTCTGGCGAAGGTGACAGGATGTCTGAGATCTCCTCCACACTAATGCCTTTGAATTCAGCCCAGGGTGTTACGTTGTTCTTACAGCTATTAACAGGCGTTGACTAAGTCTGAGGTTCTGTAGACTGAATAAGAGACGGTATAGAGGACACTTTGTCAGAAAAGGAGCAGGCAAATTTCTCATATAGGTCCTTTGAGGAGTTTATACTAGGATTTTGACAGGAGGGGCTACAAAGGCTTTGAACTGTGTAGAATAATTGGTCTGGCTTGTTGGCGGCCTTTGCGAACTCCTGTGATAGGTAGGAGGATTCTTTCTTGGTGATTGTTTTTTGGTAGCTTTCCACGTAAGAGACTAGAGTTTATCTTTTTAGGTCTGACATTTGCGCCATTGTCTTTTTAGTTTGCGCATGACTTTTTTTAGTCTCTTTAATAAGCTATCAAACTACCGTACATGGTGAAGTGGTGTAGACCGTTTGATGCGTACTGGAGCAATGGCGTCAAAGGCAGATGACAAAGCGTGGTTATACTTCAGGATCATGGAGTCAAGGTCAACTAATAATGCCAACTATTAGTGGTATTATAACAAAGTGAAGCAGCAATTGGGAACCAACCATGGCAATTTAGACAAGAACAGGCCACATAAAATCTCAGAGCTGGGTCAACTGCACTTAAAACGCACAAAGGCATATGCAGCAAAATGCAACCTTTCACACAACGCCTAGTGTGTTCCTATCCTGACAGCAGGGCCGGCACTACCATTAAAGAGGCCACTATCGCGCCGCTAAACGGGGGTCCCTTCACCCCCAAATCCACCCCAGCAAGACTTGGTCGCAAGTTGGTCGTAAATTTTCTTCTTCCTGGAGGCAGGGCTAACGGCTGCAGCCCTGCCTCTCAGCGCCGTCTATCAGACGCGCATCGCCGCCTCTTCCCCGCCCCTCTCAGTGAAGGAAGACTGAGAGGGGCGGGGGAGAGGCGGAGATATGCGTCTGACAGACGTGCGTGGGGCAGGGCTGCTGCAGGTTAGCCCTGCCCCAACCAGGAATCGCTCCCCCGCTGCACCGAGGGGATTTGGGGGTGAAGGGACCCCCGTTAAGCTGCGGGATAGCAGCGTTTTAGCAGGGGCACACATGCCCCTGCTAACTATGAGGTCTGAAGCGAGATTTATTCTCGCTTCAGACTCAATTTAAGGCAAAGGAGGCAGCTGCCCCAGGGCCCCAGAGCTTGTAGGGGCCCCCAGTGGCTACAAGAGGAATTTTTAAAAAAAAAAAATCGGCCTTATAGTTTTTGAGAAAATCGATTTTAAAGTTTCAAAGGAAAAAAAAATACACATTTAAAAACCTGCCGAATTTAATGGTTAATAGCAAATCCACCTTAAAGGCTAGAAACCCTAAATTTGCCGGATATGTTAAGGAGATCATTAGGAATAAGAGGAAAAAACAATTTTTCAAAAAGACCTTATAGTTTTTGAGAAAATCGATTTTAAAGTTTAGAAGGAAAAAAGTATACTTTTAAATGCGGTAAATGTCACTTTTAGTAGTAAACCTAACGGTAGTGTAATTTTACATGCATCAAACGAAAGCGCAATAAATTTCCTGACGGGGTTTCCAGGGGGTCTATACACAGCAGCGCTTTGGCCAGGGATTGCTATACAGCCGCAATATGGCTGTATGAAGATCCCTGGCATTTTTTCCAATTTTCCCAATTTTTTTTATGTTTAGAGTGTGGGAATTTAAAAAAAAAAAAATTATGTGGGGTTCCCCCTCCTGAAACTTTTTAACCCCTTGTCCCCCATGCAGCCTGGGGTAGCCAGAATGTGGCGCTCCGACCGATTGGGACTTCACACCCTGACTATACCAGCTGCAAAAAAGGTCCCCCAATGCCGATTTTTGTTCTGGGGTATCTGTTGGGGGGCCCCCCAGGTTTATTTTGCCCTGGGGCCCCATTGTTGCTTAAACTGCCTGACAGATCCCTCTGCATGCTGTAGATGGCTCTTAACCCTTAGCAGCATGTAACTTGTTACACTTGACTGCACAACTACTGTTTGTTACAGTTGGCAATTAGCCACAAAGTAAACCACTTCAAAGCACCTGCAGTTTATCCAGAGTGCAAACACACTATAGTTGCAGGAGCTTATCAAGTAACCAGCACTAGTAGCAAGTGGCTGATGAACTATTAACTCTCATGATAATTTTTTTGCCTAATTTTTGTACAAACAGGAATATTGTTGCCAATTACCAGATTACAGTTTAGTTACAATTACCTTTCATTGATTTGTATGAGCTCATATTTAAATAATTTTAATGTTTTAATTTTATGCAAGCATCCTATTTTTTATTGCTGCAGCGGGTGACTACCTGATGTAGCCAAAAAACATGAATTTGGCTAAAAAAGGGTGCTGGATATAGCTGAAAAAAATGTCTGCTATAAAAGGGCGCTGGATATAGCAGAGATTTGTTTTTCCGCTATAAAAGGCGCCATATATAGCCGAGATTTTTTTTTCAGTTGTAAACCGGCGCCGGATATAGCTGAGATAATTGTTATAGCCGAGAAAAGTGATATAGTCGATAAAAGTGTTTACTATGACCTAACTTCTCCCTATTCTCACACAGAACCCTCTCCTGGTGGTGTCTAACCCTAAGACCCCTCCTGGGGTGCCTAACCCTAAGACCCCTCCTTGGGGTGCCTAACTCTAACAACCCCCAGTGGTGCCTAACCCTAAGATCCTCTTGGTGGTGCCTAACCTTAAGACCCCCCAGTGGTGCCTAACCCTAAGACTCCCTCCAGAGGTGCTTATCCCTAATACCCACCCCTTGTGATCCCTAACCCCCCCTGGTGGAGCCTAACCTTAATCCCCCATGGTGGTGCCAAATCTTTGCTGCATTTCATGTCAAACATATATGTTATTTTAAACTGATATAACCAAATTACCACCAAACCAAATGTAGGCACCTGCTAATATAACCGATCTGACGTCCTCCTTGCAACTGTAAAAAAATCTTGGCTATATCCGGTACCCTTTTATAGGCAAAAAAAATTCTCGGCTATATCCAGCACCCTTTTATAGCCTGAAAGAAAAAAATCGTGACTACGTCCGATGATGTTTTATAGCTGAAAAAGAAATCTCAGCAATATCTGGCGCCCTTTTATAGCTGAAAAAAAATCGGGCACCCTTCTCTCCACCTTGTTGCCGCGATTCACGACAAACAACATTGAAGTCCATGGTGGCGCCCTTTTTACACAGACGGTTCAGGCACCCTTCTCAACTGATACAGACAAAAAGGGGGATATTTCTTGTATTCTCTGTTGTTCCTCTCTGTTTTAAGTAGGCTGAATTTCCTTATGATTGTTTATGGATTATCTTTGCATGTTTTTCTTCAGTCAAGATTTCTAACTTGTTATACCCAGGGGCGTAACAATAGACCCTGCAAGGAATGCAGCAGCAGGGGGGCCCAGAAGCATCAGGGGGCCCCATGGGGGAGATTCTTTTTCCTGTCCAGAGACTGAGGACTACAGGCACGGAGAGAAAATACTTTCTACTCTCTGCACAATTGTTTTAATTATTATTATTATTGATTTATAAAGCGCCAACATATTCTGTGGCGCTGTACAAAGTAAGAAACAAACATGGGGGACATAATAATACAGACAATGGTGTACACCAATATACAAGATACGTATTTAGTGACAAAATACAAAAATGATACAGAATACAAACTACAGAATTGGTAATGACAGTGATAAAAGTAACACGATAAATAAAATGTATAATGATTTCAAAGACACAAAAGGGGGAGAGAGCCCTGCCCTTGCAAGCTTACAATCTAAAGGGAAGCTTACAATCTAAAGGGAATGACTTTCTAATGACTGCGTCTGCTCAGCCACTGATAAGGAATCATACAAAGTTTTGTAGACAAAGATTTGTAGACAGTCCATATTCAGTGTGCAGCAGGGTCTTGTATACAATGCCCAGACCCCAACCTCTCTACCTCTCCCCAAGTGCTCTGTACTGTAGTGATGCTGGAGAGGTCTGCAGAGCCAGTTGTGCTCCATGAGAGATGGACAGAGTGAGTGTAATAAGCTGAGGCTAGGAGCACACTCACCTGTTGGTTTTCTGCACACCATGTGTGTCTGTATGTGTGAAAACATGCACGTTTTATCACAGAAGCTAATGTAATTTATAGAGAAAATGTGTACAGTGATTTACTGTTTTTATCTGCATGAGGAAAACACATTCAAGTGTGCACTAGCCAATTGAATAACATTGGATCTCTGTTTACCTGTGCAGAAAATGGGAGGGCACCATCCAAAGTTTCGCAGGGGGGCCATTGATATCTAGTTAGAGCGCGTTTACACTTAATCAGTTGGTATGCGTTAGTATGTGTTAGTGCGCATTAGTATGCATTAGTGCGCGTTGGTACGCGTTTTTTCCATAGCTGTGCATTGGGAAGAAGATTTCAGTTCAAACTCGTTAAAGAGAATCTGTATTGTTAAAATCGCACAAAAGTAAACATACCAGTGCGTTAGGGGACATCTCCTATTACCCTCTGTCACAATTTCGCCGCTCCTCGCCGCATTAAAAGTGGTTAAAAACAGTTTTAAAAAGTTTGTTTATAAACAAACAAAATGGCCACCAAAACAGGAAGTAGGTTGATGTACAGTATGTCCACACATAGAAAATACATCCATACACAAGCAGGCTGTATACACCCTTCCTTTTGAATCTCAAGAGATCATTTGTGTGTTTCTTTCCCCCTGCATCTCTCATGCACTGAAGTTTCAGGCTGCTCTTTTCTTCCTGCAAACAGCTTTGCCCTTGTCTATAATTCCTCAGTATGTGAAAGCCCAGCCAGCTCAGAGGACGATTTATCCAGCTTGTAAAAGATAAGAGAGAAGAGAGAATCTGCCATAATCTAAATAACACACAGGCAGTGTGCAGAGAGGGGCCTGGAAGGGGGAGTTCATATCAGAACCACAACACTGAAGAACTTGGCAGCCTTCCAGACACAGGCTGACAAGTCTGACAGGGGAAAGATACATTGATTTATTACAGAGACTGTGATAGTAGAACTTGCTGCAGTTAGCCAGAACACATTAGAATAGCTTTTGGAACTTGTAGGATGATAAAAAACAGGATGAAATTTTTGTTTAAGTGTGTAAGGTGCCATAGGAAAACATGGGACTTACTTTGAAAATCAGTTTTCTTTTAGTTATAACTGAGAGCAACTGATTAAGTGGAAAAGGGGCCTTACGCCCCTGCTTATGCCGTGCCCCTTTATGCGTGTACAGACCACTCTGCTCTATCAGGTTATGGGCCCAGTCACCGGATGCCCAGACCCAGAGACACAGATCACAAAATTCCAGACAGCACAGACGAAACACCCAACAGTAAAGCTCAGGAAACAGGGACAGGGAATCACCCAAAAGTACTGTGATCTACAGATAAAAAGAGCAGGAGCAGACAGGCCCATGATGCCAAGTGAGGCGACTTCCTCAGGCGGCAGAAGTCTGGGGCCAGAAACCGGAAGTGAAGAGAATGCCTGATCAATCTATACTGGGGGCAACTGTACCTGGCTAACCTATACTGGGGGCAACTGTACCTGGCTAACCAATACTGGGGGCACCTATACCTGGCTGCCTACCTATACTGAGGTTGTTTTTTGGGGGCTCACTGCGGCTATAACCTGTGATGCAAACTGTTGTGTGCTGTGCGACCATTCCAATTCGGGGGAGGGGGTGGGGGCGTATCCTCACAAGTTTGCCTTAGGGCCTGTACACACTGCTGCGCTTGCGTTGCGTTTTTAAAAACGCATGCGTTTTTAAAAACGCAAGGTCTTTTGAAAAAGAATGAAAATCGTGATGACTTGTACACACTGGTGCGATGCGTTTTTAAAAAAACGCAAACGCAGTGCCTGCTGCGCTTTTTTAAGCGCAGCGCATGAAAAACGCATTAAAAACGCATGCGTTTGCGTTTTTGCCTGCGTTTTTCAGAAGTCAGTATCCCAGAAGACTCTGCAATCTCCTGATTCCTGTTGAAATGTAAACTAGAAAAAAAACAAAGGATTCTTTAGCCAATCAGCAATTACAAGAAAAACGCATACGCACAAAAAACGCAGGCAAAAGCGCATGCGTTTTTAAAACTACAGGCACTTTAAAAACGCATGCGCTTGCGTTTTGCTTGCGTTTTTCAGTGTGTACAGGCCCTAAGGCAGCAAAAAGTCTAGAACTGGCCCTTGGAGCAAACATGGCTAGAAACTCAGAACATACTAGCAGTGGCTAAATTGGATAACAAAAATTACCAGTTATGGAGGCTTAAAATGGAAATGCTGCTATCTAGAGATGATCTGTGGGATGTAATTATTACAGATAGACCAGATAAAAACCATTAGGAATGGTATAGGAAGGACAGATTGGCCAGAGCAACCGTGGCATTGGGAGTGGGAGATGATCAGCTTATTCACATAAGGAACCAAAGAAAGTTGAATGAAAAAAAGTCTGTACAGAAACCAAGTAGTGACTTACATAACTTATAGCCATCCCACCTTAGGCCTGGAACCCACTACAAATCGCAAAGCGCTATCGCAATCGCTAGCGATTTTGATTAGTATTTTCTAAGCAAGTTCATGAGCGTTTCTGGAGATTTTGGTAGTGATTTTAAAAAGTGTAAGCGTTTTGCCAGCGATTGTGATAGAAATCTGCGATTAGCGATTTTAATTCTGATTTGTCCTTTTAAATTATTATAATTTTTTTTACAGTTTGCAGTAATTTCAAATCACACACAAGACTTCCGGTTCCGGCGCCGATGGAGATGGATGTGTAGACCGAGAGCTCCGTCTCACCGGATAAACTAAAGCCATCCCCAGTGATAGAGAGGCACTCAGAGGTCTAGCACAGATGTCGCAGGCGACAGAGGAAACCGCAATGGACCGTTATGTTCTCCGAGGTCCGCGGGAGAAGAGAAATCAGGGGATGGGAAAAAACAGGGCCTAAGGCGAGCGCAACCAAGATGTTGGAGGGAGACGCTGCGCAAGACTCCGCACCCGATGATCAAGCAGACCCACCCGCTGCGCAGCCTGACATAAACTACAGCTTTTTAGCCCAGGAGGTGGTGAAGCTTCTCAAACCTGAACTGACTACCATCATTGCGGAGGTAATGGGCATTAAATTGAGATCCATTCAGGAAGAACTTCAGACACACGTAGCTCGTTTTGACCAGGCTGAAAAAAGAATCCATGATCTGGAGGATAGGACGGAGGAGACATCTAAGCTGACACAATTAACTACTAACAGGCAAGTGATCTTCTCTGACAAATTAGATGACCTTGAAAATAGATCACGTAGAGATAACTTGCGTGTAATAGGGATCCCTGAATCAATCAAAGCTTTAGATTTAACTCAATTATGCGCTACTGCCATCCCTAGGGCTTTGGACATTGACGCTGTATTCAAAGTTGTACGGGCTCATCATATCAGACCAGTCCGCGCTGAACGTAAAGGCCCTCGCCCAGTAATGGCGCGATAGTTAGATTTTTCAGAAACAATGTAAATCTTACGTACCTACAGAAACTTAAGGTCACTTGAAGTGGAAGGCAAAAAACTTTTAATATTCGCTGATTACTCTGCCGAGATAAATAAAGTGCGGAAAACTTTTAATCCCATCTGCCAGCAACTGGTTCAAAACAAAATTCGCTTTTCACGTAATTATCCGGCAACACTGGTGATCTATGCAGAAGACGGCTTTCACTTCCCCATCCGAGGCAGAGGTCCACCTAAAGTCTTTACGAGGGGCGAGCTCTCCAGCCCGAAGCCAAAGTTCAACGAAAAGCATTCAAGGAGGAATTTTTCGCTCACCGAACAAACCTGCGGACACTCTCTTAAGCCAAGAGTCATCAGGCTGGGATGAGTGAGCATTTGAAATATCTCTTTTCTCCCTACCCTCTACTGATGTTCGTCCTTCGGGACAAGTAGGCCTCCTCCTATCGCCTAATCGCTGGGGTATATTCTATACTATACTATGTTTTTCATTGTTTCATGTTATATTCTGTTTCTCTCCATTTTTTACCAACAATGGAAAGCTCTAGAATCAATACGACTGAATATTTTGGTAAATTTTATATTTTATTCAAACGGGTGAAATGGCTTCCGGATACATGAATACTCTTAGATGGTTTCTAGTAATATTCTCATTACTATATCTGGCTCTAGTATGCCGACCTGTTTGTTCATATGTTCGCTGTTAGAAATGTTTATTTTTACTATTGAAGGTCTGGTTATGCATAGCCCTAATTTCTTTTCTCCTTCAGAAAAAAGGAAGTCGATAAGGGTTGCAGGTTTTTATGCGAAAAAGAAAGGAAAAAATTATAGTTTTGGGGATGATTTGGATATGATTCCAAATCTTGCCCCTATGTTAAAGTGTTTACTCAGGCACTGCTTTGGTGATTGGTCATCCCCCATTCCCCCGATCCGGAGAAATAAACATGTGATTCCCCCTCACAGGAAAATATACCAGGCGTTCCCTGCTCGCTGGGACAGGAAACGTCTTACTACTCTGCAATTACTTCTCTTGCAATCTGAAGCTAAATGTTACACAGGTATCACATGAAACCAGTAACCTGGAAAGTTAAAGGGCTCAAACCCCCCAAAAATGCTCACAAGTGTTAAGACACCTAGGACAATTAAAGGTAGATCTAGCTGTCTTACAAGAGACCCATTTAAAAGAGAGTGAGATGATTTTTATGTCTAAAATGTGAGTAGGTCAAGTTTTGGGAGCCCCTTCACAAGGAAGGAAAGCGGGAGTCATACTACTAATTCGCAGAGTTTTACAAGTCCAAATTCTAACTCATGAACATGATTCAGAGGGAAGATGGCTTAGAGTACAAATTAAATACGACAATCAGACTTTTGACCTATGGGGAGTCTATGCACCGAATTCTAACAATTCTCAATTCCTACTTAATTTGGGACTGGAAATTTGTAAAATTCCCTCTCACATACACTGCAGAGTTTTGGGTGATTGGAATGCAGTTCCTAACCCAGAAGAGGATAGGCAAAAATCCAAACAACTAGAGTCTAAAATCAGTACACAAGATAAAAACCTAAAAACTTTTCTTGAATCCACTAATTTAAAAGATGGCTGGCGTCACCTCCATCCATTAGATCGTGACTACTCCCATTATTCAAATGTACATCATACTCATTCCCGTATAGATTTAATCTTGGTTTCTGAAAATCTACTAACATCTCTACAAGAATCAACCATTAAGGCTATGGTGATATCCGATCATGCCCCAGTATGCATCACCATTCGATTAACCCATAAAAAACAGGGTAAAACATGGAGATTCCCTACTTTTCTATATAACGATGAGCAGTTTGGAAATGACTTGGTTATGTGGTGGAGAGAATTCCAACGTACAAATGCTCAATACAGGAAACAGCCTGTCCTCTTCTGGGAAACTGTGAAGGCAGTTCTTAGAAGTCAGATAATCGCCTACGCTAGTGCTTATAAGAAAAAGGCCCTGGCCAATTATATGAGTGCCTGTCAAAAAGCTAGGGATTTATATGTTCAATTTAAAACCAATCCATCTACTACTAATAGGGAAACATGGCTCCAAGATAAGAAGAACTGTGACATTTGTATAGAAAAATATGACAGGATATATAGGTCATATGGGGCGGCAAATTTTTTTAAACGGGGCAATAAATCAGGGAAGCGATTAGCTAACCTGGCCAAGGGCAGAAGATCTTTTCCAATTATATCAATGGTTAAAAATCAAGAAGGAAAGATTCAAATCTCCCCGGAAAAAATACTTGATGTCTTTCAAAATTTCTACAAAAATCTATATAAAATCTCAACCTAGAAAGTCGGAACATCAAGACGACTTTTTGCAGTCAGTTAAACTACCCTCTCTACATGAAGAAACTATTGATCTCTTAAATGCTGATATTTCAGAAGGAGAGGTTTCCACAATCATCAAAAACATGATATTAGGCAAAGCTCCTGGCCCTGACGGCCTATCATCAGAATTTTTTGAATTATTAAAAACTGAAATTTCTCCAAATTTGGCCCATCTCTACAATGGTATTTTTAAGAAACTGTCTTTCCCGGATACAGCCAATGAAGCATTTATAAAATTAATCCTTTAGCCAGGGAAGGACCCTATTGATCCGGCATCAAATAGACCAATTTCATTGCTTAATTTGGACTTTAAAATCTTATCTAAAATCCTAGCGGACAGGTTGTCTCAATTTTTACCGACCTTGATTCATGATTCTCAGGTTGGCTTTGTCATGGGCAGGAGCGCTGTTACAAATATTAGAAAGACATTGGCTGCTATGGAACATTGCAGGCTGGGGAGGCGGCTCTTGATGCCGAGAAGGCCTTCGACAGTGTAGAGTGGTCATGGTTGATTAAGGTATTGGTGGCGTTTGGCTTCTCAGGTAATTTCTTATCTTATATTTAGAATATGCATGCCTCTCCAAGAGCACAAATTTCCCTGCCTTCTGGATTGAGCCGAGGTCTTAGAGGGGTACGGCAAGGCTGTCCCCTGTCCCCACTTCTCTTTAACTTGGCTATTGAGCCCCTCTCAAGGTCCTTTCTCCAAAACAACATTTTTGAAGGGATCTCACTAGGTTCACAGCATAAAATCCATGCTACACTCTTTGCGGAAGATATTATTGTGTTCATGGCAAATCCAGAGAGAGACATTATTGACTTAATAAACCATATTAAGAAATTTGGAGTCTCCTCTGGCTTTGCCATCAACTACTCTAAGAGTGAGCTTTTATTCCTATCACCTTCACAAAATGCCATCTCTCACCCTAATTTAGACAGTATGGGTATTAAATACAAATCCACCCATATCACCTACTTAGGTATCAAGATACCCAGACAGTTAGACCAACTTTATGGCCTAAATTATTCACCATTAATACAAAAGATTATAAAAGAATTACAAACATGGGACCCTCTTCCTATATCACTAATGGGCAGGGTACAACTAATTAAAATGTTCAGCTTTGGACGTTTACTCTACCCTCTACAAACTATTCCAATTTTGCTTAAACATAGAGATGTCCAGCTATTAGAATCAACATTCATACGTTTCCTATGGAACTCTAAAAAAAACAAGAATAGCATTGTCTAAATTGAAATCTACAATTCCTCACGTAGGGCTAAATTTCCCTGACTTGAGGAGCTATAATCTTGCAGCAATATTTCCGACATATTCGAGATTGGACAGGTGGCACTAGCTACTATACTCCCATTGAAATAGAGTGTGCACTAGTTAAGCCATATTCCCTTATTGGTATTTTACATTCTCCTCTTAAACTGTTACCATCCAAGATAAAGCAAAATATACTTTTACGAAGGAAAAAATATGGCCTTACTGGTCATCTCTCTCCACTGACTCCATTGATAGGTAATCCAAGTTTTATCCCTGGGAATATGTACGATATTTATTTTAAATGGGCAACATTAGGTATCAAGAATTTGGGAACTTTGTTTTGACCGACAAGTATTGCTGTTCACTTTTACTAATCAAATTCATTCTGTAAGCCTCATATAACAATTCATCCAATTGGTCCTTAAACTGTGTGGTGGTGGTATGTGTTCTTAGTAACTTATAGTATTTACCATCCTTAATTTGTCTGGAAACTTCCTGTATGTACATCATTGTTGGCGAAACAACATCGTTTCTCCCCTTATCCTCCTCTTTTTGTTGTTTTGACATGTTAGAAAGTGTTATTCTTTCCTCCTTTGTAAATGTTGTTGCTTTCCAATCTTTATATGTCCTGCTGACCAGTCTAAAAAATCGCTTTCTGATGGTGAAGAGTGTGAGACATTATTCTTAGTTCCTTGTGGTTGGGGATAGTTTTATAGTTTTTATTATTACTTCCGCCCAATCTCCTCTTCCTGACAGGATGCCAGTCGCATTGCTATAGCAACGCAACGGATCTGCGTCACCAGCTGCGTGGCCACGCAGCGCTTACTCCATCCTGCCAGCTCATTAGAGAAAGCATATAGTTGGTACCTTGCACTGAATGGGAGGCGTGGTCTCTAAATAAGCAGGTGTCAGACTGGGGAGTGGCTGGTTGCGGTATGGAGTGGAGCTCCCAGGGTGTCCTCCATCACTTAGACAACTTATGGCCACTCAGTGCACAGGCACACTCATGTTCTACTGAAGTTTATAGGTCACAGGGTGTCAGGCTGGCTCACATAGGTTCAGCTTGCTTTCTTGCACAGCGTGTTACCTCATGGATATTGTTTATTGATTCACTTTCACAATGTATTTTTTTTATATTTTGCATTTGATTGCATTGGATTGTAATTTATACTGGCACTTGCCACTTTCTATAGAAGCACTCTCTGGTAGAACAATCATCATTGTATACTGAGCACAATCTTGGCTACAATGTTTACTCATTCTGTTTATTCAATTAGAGGCATCCGAGTTTTATTTTATTTTTATATTTTTGGTACCTGGCTTGTGATCTTACAGCTCTAGTGCTCCCACTATATATTGTTCTGACTGCATTTATTTACAGCCTTGTGCCCCCCTGTTTGTTAATTCCTGGTTTGTTTGTTTTTCTGGATAGTGCCTGGTAGTCTTTTTTCACCTCAGAAGCAATAAACTCTACTATGCTATTTATGGAGTATGTATGACACTTCATGTAAGTCACTTTATGTGACTTGGGGAGAGAAGCTCCACAGGATGCACCAGGTTTAGTACATTTTTTTCCCCCAGGTTTTTGTCCTCTAAACTGTAACGAATGCGGAATAATCGCCGTGATCGGCGCACAAGGTGTGCGCTGACACTACGGAAATCCTCCACAAGCGTATGAAAGGGGGAACCCAGCTTTGGTGCAAGCACCAGTAGAGGGCAATTCCCACCGGCAGATGGCGCTGTGGAGCGCAGACGAGTACAACCGCTGCACGGCCACAGATGCCAGATGGGGATTGTACAGATCAAGACAATGCGGGGCTGAACAGCCCCTAAAGAGAAGGAGCACAGGGACAGGACGAATGTGTGTTCACCAATCTAGTCGCGACCCTGCGACGGTGAACACACATCAGCAGAAACAAAAGTAGGAACGCGATCGCGAGAAGGGCAATCGCCAGAAGTGACACAAGACAGATCAGAACAGAACACAACAGGAGCAAAGGCACAGCAAACGACAATGAGAAGTAACGAAAATAACAAATGCTAACTAAACGCGAACACCGCACTCATTCGCAACAGCGAACGCGTTTACAGCACGGTCTTCGCGTGTTAAGCACAACAGAGACAAGCACGCCTAACTAACCACCGACAGACAAACACGAAACAGAGAACGCGAGCGCTTGCTTAATGGTTACCTCACCGAGCCTACAGCAAGCGTTCGTATCAGACAAGACAGACAAACGGAAAACAGGAAAGAGCTAGGAAGGATCCACAGCCGCTACCGCTAGGGGCTAGTGCGATCCAAGCAAGACAGGCAGATGAGATAGCTGGTAGCAACCGCTGCTCCAGCTATACTCCAGGAAAACAGAACAGAAGGATCCACAGCACTAGCGCAAGGCTAGTGCGATCCAGGCAAGACAGATCAGGAGGATCCACAGCACTACCGCTCGAGGCTAGTGCGATCCAGGAAAACAGAACAGAAGGATCCACAGCACTAGCACAAGGCTAGTGCGATCCAGGCAAGACAGATCAGAAGGATCCACAGCACTACCGCTAGAGGCTAGTGCGATCCAGGAAAACAGAACAGAAGGATCCACAGCGCTAGCGCAAGACTAGTGCGATCCAAGCAAGATCAGAAGGATCCACTGCCACTACCGCTAGAGGCTAGTGTGATCCAAACAAGACAGATCAGAAGGGGCTACCGGTAGCAACCGCTGCCCCGGTTAGCACCCAGACAAACAGAACGATTTCCTGTCGACCACCGCTGGGACAGGACAATCGCAACAGACAGACAAAACAGATATGCAATCTAACTGCACTAGAAAACTGCCTAGTACAGTTCCAAGAATTACTCTAAGATAACTTTAACAAGAAATAGGCTGACACTCTAGGAGTGTTTACAACAAACCCTGAAGGAATGACCAGCAAAGGATTGTGGGTGATCCCAACCTTTATACTGCCAGCAGCTAGATGATTTGCATAACCAATGTATGCAAATCCCTCAGCAGCAGAGCAGGTCTGGAACTTGCAAGACAAAGCCAGGTCTCTTATTCAGAGACACAAGGAATGGTCAAACAGCTGTCTGCCTGTGCAGCCAGCTGAGCGGATCCTTACATAAACTTACCTAGGTGCGTCTTATAGTCAGGCTTATCTTATGGTGCAAAAAATATGGGTAAATCCCTGAGTTTTTCTAAACAAATGTGGATTTTCGCATTAAAGGACACCTAAAGTGAGAGGGATATGGAGGCTGCCATATTTATTTCCTTTTAAAGGACACCCGAGGTGAAAATAAACTAATGAAATAAACAATAGCATTTATCTTCCTTCTCCTAAAAATGAGTTTTTAAGATTTTCCACAGTTTTATTTTATGTTTGAATCTACTTTTTAAGTTTTAACTGTTTAATTGTTTTTGCTGAATGACACATTCATTGAAGTATGCCAGAGCTAAAATTTATGAACTATTGACCCTTTTTATCTCTTTCCTGCTCTCAGAAGCCATTTTCTTCCAGGAAAGTGTTTTATAGTTGGAATTTCTTATCAGTGAGGGTCACATTGTAGTCACTTCCTGTCTGAGTCAGGACTGAGTCAGCCACTTACATACCTGATATGTAACTCTTTCAATCAGAGAAAGAAAAAACATAAAACATGCAAAGTTATTTGTGTGCTAGGCACGGTACATAACCATGTCTATCTCATCATGTCACATGTCACCGTGGGTATCCTTTAAGCAATACTAGTTGCTTGGCTATACTGCTAGTCCTCTTCCTCTAATACTTTTAGCCATAGACCCTGAACAAGCATGCAGAACATCAGGTGTTTCTGACATTATTGTCAGATCTGACAAGATTCCCTGCATGCTTATTTCTGATGTTATTCAGACACTACTGCAGCTAAATGGACCAGTGAGGCTTCCAGGCAACTGGTATTGTTTAAAAGGAAATAAATACGGCAGCTTTCATATCTCCCTCACTTCAGTTGCCCTTTAAAGATATGACCCTATTTCACCTTCTAAGAAAACCTTCTAGGAAAAGGAGATTTGCCTCTATCCCTTCTCTTTATGTACCTGATGCAATTTATCTCTGGTTGTTTATTAGTTTTGTTAACATCCTGATTTGTTTGATTGATAAATGGCCATGGAATGTATTATTTTGATTGTTTCTTTACTTTTAG
Organism: Hyperolius riggenbachi; assembly: GCF_040937935.1. Taxonomy (NCBI): domain Eukaryota; kingdom Metazoa; phylum Chordata; class Amphibia; order Anura; family Hyperoliidae; genus Hyperolius; species Hyperolius riggenbachi. The sequence goes on along the minus strand of NC_090653.1, from coordinate 40,950,333 downwards.
CTCTTAGTATGGCTCATTATTTGGAAATGTATTATTATTTACTAACTATCTGGCCGCTGCAACATGGCTATATATTGCCTATTAATGCATTATTTGCTAGCTACCTGATTGTTGAAGTATCCTTATGTTGGAGCATTTTTTTTACATTGAATAGCGCATATTATTATCTTTTTATATATTATATATTGTGTAATTATTTTAGGTGGTGTTTCCTGGCTTGATTTTGTCCAGATGGTACCCATCCCAATTTTTGTCCTGTACCGTATTTTTCGGACTATAAGACACACTTTTTCTACCCCAAAAGTGGGGGGAAAAAGTTACTGCGTCTTATAGTCCTAAGGTGTCCACGGTAAGTGCCCCCTGTCTCCGGTGTCCTCAAGTTTCCCCTCTGGCTAGTGTCCCGTGTCCTCCTGCATCTCACTGGCCCCCTTGTCACATCTGCCCCCGTGTTCGGTGTCCCACTGTGTAGAGACCCGGGACCTCCCTGCACCCATTTAGTGGCTTGCTTGCTGGAGCCTCCAGACGCTGTGCATCCCCCTGTACCCCACCAGCCCCCTCTGTCCCATCAGTCCTCCTAGTAATTTACTTTGCAGGTAGCGATGCGTCCAGGTTGTAGAGACCAGGACCTCCGTGAAGCCATTCAACACCTCGCTCGCTGGAGCCTCCAGACGCTGACAGCCAATCGGAGTGAGCTCTGCAAGTGAATCACTGCTTGTGATTGGCCCAATGACGGAGACACGGTCCCGCCTCCGAGACCAGCGCCTCCAGTCAGAATGCTAGACGGCAGTGATTGACTAGCGGCGCTCCCTCTGATTGGCTGCACGGCATCTGCAGGCCCCGCGAGTAAGCCGCTGAATGGCTGCATGGAGGTCCCGGGTCTGTACACCTGGGACGCCACGGTACCTGCAAAGTAACTTACTAGGAGGACTGATGGGACAGATGGGGCCAGTAAAGTACAAGGGGCTGCACGGCGTCTGGAGGCTCCAACCAACGAGGCACTTAATAGCTGCACGGCCATGGAGGTCCCGGGTCTCTGCAACATTTTTTTAGCAGCAGTAAGAAAGTTACTAAGAGGACACAGGCAACCATAATCTGGTGTATATCTGCATTACTGGTGATTCTGCAGATCACCAATAATCATATTCTCTCTGCGTGTTGACACCAATCGTTACACATTGTTGTTGTTTAATTTTCATATGTATTTTTATGTATTTGATGCAGTTTGCTTGCTTTATTGTTAATTACTGTAACTAAATGTTGTATTTTCTATACATTACATTTTAGATTACAATTGTTTGTGAAGGCCTGAAGAAGGTTACTCCGAAACAAGTCGACGTTGTCGCCTACTTGATAATGGGATATTGTTTACAAAGATGAATTTGTTTGAAGATTTGTGAACTCTGTTTTTACAAAAGAGCTTCTTGATACATTAAAATTTAAGATCATCTTGAAACGTTGTCTCTTCAAAAATATTTTTTTTATTATATATCCTTGTACTTATATGGGCCTGATGCAATTGTCAGACTCGCCATCGTTAAACGCTGGTGAGACTGTCTGATAATCAGGTGACAATAAAGTTGCCTGATCCAATTGCATTTAGCCCTAAGCATTTAGCCCTATTACACTTTGCATGCCTCCGTCCGGGAAGTGATGCTTCCCGGCAGACATGAGCGTTAGCTTACACCTGCAAAAAGCAGGTTTAAACATGCCAACGCACGTCATCGCCGCTGCATCTGGGGGTCTCCTTTAATAAGGAGACCCCCAGAGCTCCCCGCCGGCCGCCTCATGTCTCTGCAACCCCACACCGAGCTGCAAAGATACTTGGAAGCAATTTCCCTCCTGCCGCTGAACACCCACCGCAAGTCCCGTCCTGCAATTACAGTGTATGAGTCACTGTAATTACACTCGCTAATAACAGAGTCCCGGCAAAGCATCTTTGAATCAGCCACCGGGGCTCCCCATTGGTTCACAGCCTGAGCCATTTTCATTGGTCCAGACTGTGAACCAATGGGGAGCCCCTGCGGCAGATTCAAAGATGCTTTGCCGGGATTCTGCTATAGCGAGAGTAATTACAGCGACTCATACACTGTAATTGCAGGACTGGACTTGCGGCGGGTCTTCAGCGGCGGCAGGGAAATTGCTTCAAATTATCTCTGCAGCTACGTGGGGGTTGCAGAGACGAGCGGGGGCCGGCTGGGAGCTCTGGGGGTCTCCTTATTAAAGGAAACCCCCAGATGCAGCGGCGGATGTTCGGCGGGTGTGCGCGTGTGTGAGGAGCGAGGCCGTGGTGCTGATGGACAGCACCACAGGGTAAAACCTTGCTCCCCATCGCCCGTAACATGGGAGCATCGCTCAGGCTTTCACCTGAGTAATGCTCTCTAACGATCGGCCATCGCACGAGTGAAACTGGCAATAGGATTTGCCGGTAATCCTCGTGCGATGGCAAGGTGATAAGTAGCTCACATCTGCAAGCTACTTATCACCTTGAATAGCATCAGGCCCTATGTGTTTCATCTCTGTTAGTCACTTACCTTTATAACCAATTTTCATGCTCATGTCTTGTATGTGGAATTCGAAATAGTATACATAATGCTCCACCATCATGCTAAACGTTGCCCAATCCGTGTCAGTAAAGGATGCTTTTGACCAACTCTGTTTAAATGTGATGGGGTCAGAGCCTCTGTAGAATGACAGTGTCTCGATGTCTTCCACCATCAGGGTGCCCCAGCGAGACAGGACTTGGTGGTCAAAGACTTCATAGGTCTGCAGTAAACTTATCCTAATGGAATCTATAGGAAGAGGGGGAGGGGAAGAGAGATCATAGTTCTTAATATTTGCACTTTTTTGCTTATCTACTTATATAAATAAAAGTTCTCTGGTTTGTTAGGCTGCTCCTCCAACTTCTCATTTTTTGAACCTCATAAATGACAATAGCTAATCACAAATTCAGTTCAGAGTAATTTACAGCAGGGAAATCTCAGCTCAGCAGCACTAAATCTCAACGTATTTAAGGTTTATCTCCTGTTGTCTTCTTCCCTTGGACTTCCTTCTGCTGCAGCATGCACTTCTTCATCACAGGGCCAGTTCCCCATTTAAATTGTGTGCTGGTTGGGGCGGGATGGGGCGGAAGAAGGCATCGTCTTCCAGTGCACAGCACTGTGTGCTCTGAGGGTTCAGCAAGGCCAGAGTGTGCCAGCACCCGTTATCAGGAAAGCTAGCACTCCCTTAAGGCGGAGAGAAGCCTGGAGGTTGGAATTTCAAAAGCAGGGGCAGGACACAGGACAGAGCAAGGAAAATTGTGACAGTTCCGGTGAGATCAGGACTGTTGGGAGGTATGCCGATGGTGTAAATAAATATTACCTTTAGATATTAACTTTTCAAATTTAAAAGCCCTTTGAGTAGCTGTGCTCACTGCTCACCTTCAGCTGTCCAAAAATCTTCAGCATTTCCTGTTATCACATTAAAGTCCTATACATACCTGAGGCTTCCTCCAGTAGCCCATCTGGCCCCTTGGACTCCATCCCATCCCATCAGTTCTCCAGCAGTCAGGCCTGATAAATTCCAGACTGGTGGTTAGCCACTGCACATCCGTGGTCCCTACTGCGCACCTTCCCGTCCTTCCCCAATCACCCTCCCCTGGCTGGGAGTGCTCTGTGCATTTCACACTTATTTCAAGACTGATCGGATGGTGAATGTGGCCAGGATTGTGCATGGCCTCACAGTGGTGCTACAGAGGGTACAGCGTGGAATGTGAGGGCCCAGTTGGACTACGGGGGGGGGGGGGGGGGGGGGAGGGGGGGGGGGGAGGTTATGGGATTGGGCTGTAGTAAGCCCAAAGGTAAGTAAAAATCCTGAGGTGTTCTTCATCTCAGGTTTCCTTTAAATTAGCCAATAAATGGTATCATCCTGATCAGTGGCGTATCTACAATTCATGGGGTCCCCCCCCGCAAAATTTCGATAGAGCCTCCCCCCCCCAATGTTCACATCCCTTCCCTTACCTCCCCTTGGTGACCTTTACATCCTGGGGGCTCATCTTACAAGGCAAAAAGAATAAACTGACCCTCAGCTGCTCTACCGCATAATTAATCATGCACCAGGGCAGGCTCATACTGACCCGGCGGGAGGTCGGGATTTTGCCCGGTAGGCCCTTTAATTACAGGGCCCTGGGGACCCCGAGCACTGTAGGAGGGGTCACAGGCACAGTGCAGGAAGGAGGAGCAGTGGGGAGGGGGGCAGTCTCCCCCACCTCACCTGGGCCCCCCCTTCCATGCAGCCTGCCCTGGCCCGAATCCCTTCCTATAATGACAGACCTTTCAGTGACAGGCCGCGCACGCTATCCACACTGAACATATTCCAAATGCGGAAGTGACGTCATTCACCTCTGACGTCACTTGCGCATTTGGAGTACCTTGAGCGTGGATAGCGTGTGCGGCCTGTGACTCTGCTGTCGCCGCGATCTGAGGTCTGTCACTATAAGAAGGGATTCAGGCCAAGCAGCGGGGACCGGTCTCCGCGAGATCTGAGGTCTGTAACGCACCCTGCACACTGCATCATTCCCCTTCACAATGCCCCAGCACCCTGCCCCAGCACCCTGTCCCTGCACTGCACCTTGCCCCAGCACCCTGTCCCTGCACCCTGCCCCAGGACCCTGATCCTGCACTGCACCCTGTCCCAGCACCCTGTCCCTGCACTGCACCCTGCTGCTCCACCCTGTGCCTGCACCCTTCCCCAGCTCCCTGTCCCTGCACTGCACCCTGTCCCAGCACCCTGTCCCTGCACCCTGCCCCAGCACCCTGACCCTGCTGCTGCACCCTGCCCCAGCACCCAGTCCCTGCACCCTGTCCCAGCACCCTGCTCCAGCACAGTGTCCCTGCACCCTGTCCCAGTGCCCTGCCTCAGCACCCTGTCCCTGCACCCTGCCCCAGCACCCTATCCCCGCACCCTGCCCCAGCACCCTTCCCCAGCACCCTGCCCCAGCACCCTGCCTCAGCACCATGTCCCTGCCCCAGCACCCTGTCCCTGCTCCAGCAACCTGTCCCTGCACCATGTCCCTGCACCCTGCCCCAGCCACAACTGCCCTAACCAGCACCCTGTCCCTGCCCCAGCACCCTGTCCCTGCAACCTACCCCTGCACTTTGCCCCAGCACCCTGTCCCTGCACTCTTTCCCAGCCACAACTGCCCTAACTAGCACCCTGTCCCTGCACCCTTCCCCAGCACCCTGTCCCTGCACCCTGTCCCAGCACTCTGCTCCAGCACCCTGTCCCTGCACCCTGCCCCAGCACCCTGTCCCTGCACCCTGTCCCAGCGCCCTGCCCCAGCACCCTGTCCCTGCACCCTGCCCCAGCACCCTATCCCTGCACCCTGCCACAGCACGCTTCCCCAGCACCCTGCCTCAGCACCATGTCCCTGCCCTAGCACCCTGTACCTGCACACTGCCCCAGCACCCTATCCCTGCTCCAGCAACCTGTCCATGCACCATGTCCCTGCACCCTGCCCCAGCCACAACTGCCAGCCCCAGCACCCTGTCCCTGCAACCTGCCCCTGCACTTTTCCCCAGCACCCTGTCCCTGCACTCTTTCCCAGCCACAACTGCCCTAACCAGCATCCGGTCCCTGCACCCTTCCCCAGCACCCTGTCCCTGCACTCTGCCCCAGCCACAACTGCCCTAACCTGCACCCTGCCTCAGCACCCTGCCCCAGCCACAACTGCCCAAACCAGCACCCTGTCCCTGCCCCAGCCACAACTGCCCTAACCAGCACCCTGCCTCAGCCACTAACTTTAACTGCCCCTAATAACCAGCACCCTGTCCCTGCCTGAACTGCCCTAACCACCAGCACCCTGTCCCTGCACCCTGCCCCACCCTGAACTGCTCTAACCAGCACCCTGTCCCTGCACCCTGCACACTGCCCTAACCTGCACCCTGTCCCTGCACCCATCCTGCACACTGCCCTAACCAGCACCCAGCAAGCACCCTGCACCCAGCCAGCAATTGGTGATCCGCTATGGCTACCTAATATCTAGGGGCACATTTTTCTACCTAATACTGATATCTATAGGCACATAGCTATCTAATTATTTTATTTGGTGAACATGGCTGTTTAATTTATGTATCCAGGGTGGACTTGGCTACTAAATTGTTTTATTTTGAGGCATCTGTCTACGTAATTTGTTTATTGTGAGGCACCTGGCTACTTGATTATTTTATCTGGTTGACTGTTACAACTTTATTTTTATTGGGCAGCATTATCTGATGGCATGTGACTACTTGATGAATTATCTGATGGCATGTGACTACTTGATGAATTATCTGGTGGCATGAGACTGCTTGATGAATTATCTGATGGCATGCGACGACTTGATGAATTATCTGATGGCATGAGACTGCTTGATGAATTATCTGGTGGCATGAGACTACTTGATGAATTATCTGCTGGCATGAGACTGCTTGATGAATTATCTGGTGGCATGAGACTACTTAATGAATTATCTGATGGCATGAGACTGCTTGATGAATTATCTGGTGGCATGAGACTACTTGATGAATTATCTGGTGGCATGTGACTACTTGCTGAATTATCTGATGGCATGAGACTGCTTGATGAATTATCTGATGGCATGAGACTGCTTGATGAATTATCTGGTGGCATGAGACTGCTTGATGAGTTATCTGGTGGCATGAGACTACTTGATGAATTATCTGATGGCATGAGACTGCTTGATGAATTATCTGATGGCATGAGACTGCTTGATGAATTATCTGATGGCATGAGACTGCTTGATGAATTATCTGGTGGCATGAGACTGCTTGATGAATTATCTGGTGGCATGAGACTGCTTGATGAATTATCTGGTGGCATGAGACTACTTGATGAATTATCTGATGGCATGAGACTGCTTGATTAATTATCTGATGGCATGTGACTGCTTGATGAATTATCTGATGGCATGTGACTACTTGATGAATTATCTGATGGCATGTGACTACTTGATGAATTATCTGATGGCATGAGACTGCTTGATGAATTATCTAATGGCATGAGACTGCTTGATGAATTATCTGATGGCATGAGACTGCTTGATGAATTATCTGATGGCATGTGACTACTTGATGAATTATCTGAAGGAATGTGACTACTTGATCGATTATTTGGTGGCATGAGACTGCTTGATGAATTATCTGATGGCATGTGACTACTTGATGAATTATCTGAAGGAATGTGACTACTTGATCGATTATCTGGTGGCATGAGACTGCTTGATGAATTATCTGATGGCATGAGACTGCTTGATGAATTATCTGATGGCATGAGACTGCTTGATGAATTATCTGATGGCATGAGACTGCTTGATGAATTATCTGATGGCATGAGACTACTTGCTGAATTATCTGGTGGCATGTGACTACTTGATGAATTATCTGATGGCATGAGAGTGCTTGATGAATTATCTGATGGCATGAGACTGCTTGATGAATTATCTGATGGCATGAGACTGCTTGATGAATTATCTGATGGCATGAGAGTGAGACTACTTGCTGAATTATCTGGTGGCATGTGACTACTTGATGAATTATCTGATGGCATGAGAGTGCTTGATGAATTATCTGATGGCATGAGACTACTTGATGAATTATCTGATGGCATGTGACTACTTGATGAATTATCTGATGGCATGTGACTACTTGATGAATTATCTGATGGAATGTGACTACTTGATGAATTATCTGGTGGCATGAGACTGCTTGATGAATTATCTGATGGCATGAGACTGCTTGATGAATTATCTGATGGCATGAGATTGCTTGATGAATTATCTGGTGGCATGAGACTGCTTGATGAATTATCTGATGGCATGAGACTACTTGCTGAATTATCTGGTGGCATGTGACTACTTGCTGAATTATCTGATGGCATAAGACTACTTGCTGAATTATCTGATGGCATGAGACTGCTTGATGAATTATCCGATGGCATGGGACGACTTGATGAATTATCTGATGGCATGAGACTGCTTGATGAATTATCTGATGACATGGGACGACTTGATGAATTATCTGATGGCATGAGACTGCTTGATGAATTATCTGATGGCATGAGACTGCTTGATGAATTATCTGATGGCATGAGACTGCTTGCTGAATTATCTGATGGCATGAGACTGCTTGATGAATTATCTGATGGCATGAGAGGCGTAAGGCGGGCCCCAGGCTGAAACTTTCCTGGTGGGCCCTTAGTGTTAGTTAGGAAAGGTTAGTAATAGGGGCTTTCCAGAGCTCTGGGCCATCCTGTGGTCACAGAGGCTGCCCCTCTAGAGTTACGCCCCGATCCGGATCCAAAACCTCCTCCTTGTTATGAGATAAGGCAGCTGGAACACAAGGCACCAGCTAATGTCATGGTTCATAGAGTATGAGAGTGCTGTGATTTCTGTCCCATGCTCTGCAATTTAACCTGTGCAATATCTGTCCATGTCACGCTGTGCCTTGCTGTGTGGAGCAGGGCTCTGGCTGCTTTGTGGTGGCTCTACATGCTAATCCTAACTGGGATTTGGGACTATGCAGGTGCGGGAGGAAAATCTGATCCCCGTGACAACACTACATTTCTTTCTGCGGTCCTGCACTTGGTGTGAATGTTTGAAGTTTGTATCCAGGGCCCACCTGTACATTTTGCTTGTCATGTGGGCTTTTAGATAAGCGGACTGACAGGTTTTGCAAATAAAAGAAAATTAGTTCTGCATGAATTAAAAGGTAGATAAATCATAAAATATGATAATTATCATCACCAATTAATAATTATTAAGCAGTCAGGAAAATGTACCTGTTTGAACGTGCGGTCCCTTATTTCCAAAGCCGAGAAAGAGGACGTTGTTTTTCAGTGATTACAATTTTTGGAGCAATTGTGATTTTGGAGTCATTGCGATTTTTTAAGTGATTTTTTTAACGATTGCGGTTTTCATGGACAAGTGAGCTCAAGATGCTCACCCAGGTTTAAAGGGCTACTTAAAGGACTTACGAGGCCAATATGGTAAAAAAAGTTAAATACCTCTTCAGCTTTATGATCGTTAGGGGACTCCATCCACATCCCCCCTTCCATTCCGCCGCGCTTGTAAATCAATTCCCAGACTCGTGGGGGTCCCGACCCGATCCCTTGAGTCGTCCTCAGCTGCCCCACTGAAGATGGCCGCCAGGTCCGGCCGCGGTTGCACAGTTCTCACAGCCGCAAATGCGGCTGCGCAGTTCTCACAGCGCAAGTGTGGCTGCGCAGCTCTAAGTCCTCCTCCAGCTCCGACCTCATTACGGCAGTCTCGCATGCTTTATGTACGTGAGACTGCCGGTAATGAGGTCGGAGCTGGAGAACTGCGCAGCCGCGGCCGGACCTGGCGGCCATCTTCAGTGGGGCAGCTGAGGACGACCCGAGGGATCGGGTCGGGACCCCCATGAGTCTGGGAATTGATTTACAAGCGCGGCGGAATGGAAGGGGGGATGCGGATGGAGTCCCCTAACGATCATAAAACTGAAGAGGTATTTAACGTTTTTTTACCATATTGGCCTCATAAGTCCTTTAAGTCTACAAAAAAGGCAGCTTAACTTACCTGGGGCTTCTTGCAGTCATCTTGTGTCCATGCCCTCCTTCCATATCCCTCCAGTCCACAGAGACGACCCCCTCAAAGCTGGCCAGTTGTGGCCAGTCACAGGCTCCTGTGCATGCACAGCCCCGAGCCGTGCGCACCCTGATTGCGCTCCCATTGCCCGGAGCGTTCTGTGTACACGCAGTAGCGATTCTCCCATTCTGCGCATGCGCAGAGTGCTGCCTTGCAAGGGGACGCATGAGAAGGTGCATGGTTTGGCAGCTTTGATGGGGTTGCCACTGTGGGCTGGAGGGTTGCGGAAGGACAGCCCGTGCACAGGATCACTGCAGGGGGCTGCAAGAAGCCGCAGATATGTTAAGCTGCTTTTTTTTTTTTTTTGTAGACTTAAGATTCGCTTTAATCCCGCTTTAACAGCGCTGTTAATTTTATTGCAATATTGCAAATTGTTTGCTATCGCTGATCAATAGATGTACCTTTTGATACACCCTTGGCTGGCTTAACACAGCTTTTCTATGATCTTGCAGACATCTGTGTACCAGCCAGATCTATATGACCAGTGGGTGACGTACCGCTAATATTTTTTAATCAAGTGCTCCCCCCCAATTTTTCAATTATCCCCTTATATTTTTACACAATAAGTGCCTCCTGACACACGGTATGTTTTAGGCCCTATGTCAAACCGGTCCTATGAGGGCCGAGATCCTCACACATTTTTGATACTGTTACAGCTGAAATGAATTGATGGGTCTGAATCAGGAAAGGTGTGGTCCATCAGGTAGAACACATTCCTTTCTTTCTCAGTCCATCCTAAACACTGGCATGGATCCGGCCCTCCAGGCCTGGAGTTCGACATGTGTTTTAGGGCATAAAACATACTGTTAGCGCGATAGCATGTATGGGGGCAGGGCGTAGCAATAGGGGTTGCAGAGGTAGCAACCGCATCAGGGCCCTTGGGCCAGAGGGGCTCCAAAGGGCCCTCCCTCAACTGCAGTATTAGCTCTCTATTGGTCCTGTGCTAGTGGTAATTGTCACGGAATAGCCGTGAGAAACGCAGGTGAATCTAGAGAATTCACAGTCGCTTTCCTGATCGCTCCCTGTCGGATCTGAGCAGTCGTGCAAGCGATCCGAAAATGACATTTTTGTGTTTTAAATCCAGAGATCTGTTCCCCTGTAAAGCCAAAGCAGTCCCCTCACCCCTCCTGAATGCCTCACCCCTCAGGAATGTCGCACGTGGCCGGACTCCCTGCAGGGCCTAGCTCATTCCCCCTACAGCAGATTTCCCCATGAAAAGGACCAGGAAGCTGGCTCCACAGGGGGGCCATAGAAAGCCAGCCGATCCGGCACCGATTACGGGCCATAAGAAAAGCATAAGAAAAGCATGGGTGGTATGATTTCCTGTCGGCATACGAAAACCGTATGTCGCACAGCTATAAAATTCATATCGTCTTGTTCGGTAAAATCTGGCCATCGTGCTGATATGAAATTCCTTGGGATAGACCATCTGGTTATCGAGATATGAATCTTCTCAGGAGCCTGACCCGCTGGCTTAGCCGTGTCGGATGTCATATTAATCTGTATTTTCCAACAAGTATGAAGCTGTTACCCCCCTAAATATAACGTGTATGGTTCAGGAGTTACAGCATTTCATAAGTTTAGCCCTGAAATCTCTCAGAGGGAATGAACTGTCATTTGTTGGTAACTCAGAGGGGGCCGGCATTGTCACACCCCCAAACCAGCTTCATCAAAAGCACATGGCCAGCAGGCGGGCATCAGTCCTCCCATTCCATCCATATGAGAACATTCTGCTGCCAGCCAGAGGACACATGGCTGGCGGCCATCTTGCTGAACTTTGAATTAAGCTCTGAAACAAAGGGCACATGGCTAGCGGCCATCTTAATTGGCCATCTTCTGTAACCTGGAACAAAAAATTCTGCTGAACTTGAAAACCAAGGACTTGATGATTTTCCCACAAAAGGACATATTTCCACAAACCCTAAGTATTTTCTCCCTTTTATTTTTTATACTGGCTATTACTGTTTTAATAATTGTTGATTTTAATAATTGTCTGTATATATTAATTATTTATATTGCTTTCAATAAACCGACGCTATCGTCAGTTGTTGTTCTAGCTACCCTACTATAGACCTCTGAAGAGACGTTACTATTGTTTGTTGTTGGCTAGACAGAATACAGCGTGTTTTAACCGTTTTTATTCGCAGGACCAGTCAGTCAGTAAATCGGGTCCACTGGCCCATACCAGTGGTGGTGGCAGATACCCTGGAATCGTGTGTAGGTTGTAATTACCCATATCTCACAGGCTCCCTTCTGGTTTGTCTGCGGTTTGTCCCAACGGTTCCTGCGCATTGACTGCGACCAGAGTTCGCACGATCCGTGCGCTGGCACCGTTTGGAAGGCCATTTGCGGTCTGACCACCAGGGCTCCTGTGACAGTAATCATTAACAAACTGTTCCCCATCCCCTTCTCGCACCTCTGACACTGTAGTTGCCATTGGCAGGTTTTGGTGTGCCGTATCAATTGCTATGTATAGAGTGCTTAGGGGCCCCGTTGTAAAACTTGCATCGGGGCCCACAGCTCCTTTGCTACGCCACTGTACGGGGGCTTTGCTTTTAATCACTTCAAGTGAACCAGAGATGAAGCACCATCATGTATGTCACCATATATATCAGTGGGAACATTAGAGAAAACACCTACCCTGCTCTCTGTTTCATTCTTCTCTGCTCAGCCTGCTTGGTATCAGCCCTGATAAAATCCCAGACTGAGCATTCAGTCTGGCTTTGCTCAGGAATCATTATAGGTGAGTCTGTCTTCTCTGATGTCTTTTCAAGCCCAAGCCTGCCCCCTTCTGGCTCTGCTATAATGACTCTGCTTTAAAGGACTTACGAGCCCAAATAGGTAAAAAAAGAGATGCACCTTGATCACTTTTAAATGCACGGAGGACGCCATCCGCGTCCTCCGTGCAGTTCTGCCGGGTCCCCACAGTGTGATAGCCCCCCACAGACGGGGTCGGGCTCCTCTTCCTCTCCTAAGATGACCGCCGGAGCTGGCCGCGGCTGCGCAGTCCGCATACACCGTTAGTGCGGCTGCGCAGCTCTAGGGCCTCCCCCCTCGATCCACGCTACTGTGATGCATTTAAAAGTGATCAAGGTGCATCTCTTTTTTTACCTATTTGGGCTCATAAGTCCTTTAATGATTTCTGACCTAAGCCAGACTGAATGCTCAGTCAGGGATTTTATCAGGGCTGATAACAAGTAGGCTGAGCAGTGAAGGATGAAACGGAGAGCAGGGTAGGTGTTTTCTCTAATGTTCCCACTGATATATATGGTGAAATACATGAGGGGCTTCGCCTCTGGTTCACTTTAAATTTAAAACCAAATTACGTGAAAATTACCCGAAATTACGAATGACTACAATTACAGATGAGATTAATTATGATTTTTACCAAAATTTCGCATTACGATTTTGCATCATAATTGCGAATTTCGATGCGAAATTATGTCTATGCAAAATTTGTGCTCATCACTAATAATGAGTAGGATCTGCAATAGAGGCAGATCATAGGCAGATAATACAAAGCAGTTGGTTAGAATAACGCGATCAGTTACAATGCAGTACTGTGAACAGGTCCATAGAATTGTATGGGCAGTGAGTTGCCAGGTAGAATTATTCTGCAATGCAGCTGAGAACTGTGCACTAGCCCTAATAGCTTGAATATTACAGATTCATGTACACCTCCTGCAGTGCACATGCCATGTGTTGTGATCATAAGCTAACTGTACTAGAATTGTACTAGGTACAAAATAAAACAAAAGCAAACAAAGTACAGCAAACAAACAACGAGAAGAAAAAGGCTTACCTGTGGCTGTAACACTCAGGAGAAGGTGGAGGGATAAAGCCACGCATGGAATAAGCACGTCCATCTTCCTTCTGCAGTAAAAAAAAAAAGAACTTAGAAGGAGATTCAATAAGAGGAAGTGAGATACCAGCAGCAGAGCGTGGCATGTGAATGTTCTACAGCTGTGCTTAGGAAATGCCACCCTATAGGGGTTGTGCTTATAGCCCAGTTTAGGCATTACCCTTTCTTGAAATGCATTTGATAAAATATTATTTTCAATAAGTTTTGCATAGCAACAGTTTCGTAAATTGGTCTTGTCTGCAAAATATTCTCAGTGACTCTTTTTCCCCTATGTTACCTTCTCAGCTTAAAGGGGTTGATGCACTCCCCTTACTGCACACTTAGGCCTTGATTCACTAACCGCGCTAAGCCGGTTAGTGTGCCTTATCTGAGGTTAGTGTGCCTTATCTGAGGTTAGTGTGCCTTATCTGAGGTTAGTGTGCCTTATCTGAGTTAGTGTGCCTTATCTGAGGTAGTGTGCCTTATCTGAGTTAGTGTGCCTTATCTGAGGTAGTGTGCCTTATCTGAGTTAGTGTGCCTTATCTGAATTAGTGTGCCTTATCTGAGGTTAGTGTGCCTTATCTGAGGTTAGTGTGCCTTATCTGAGGTTAGTGTGCCTTATCTGAGGTTAATGTGCCTTATCTGAGTTAGTGTGCCTTATCTGAGGTTAATGTGCCTTATCTGAGTTAGTGTGCCTTATCTGAGGTTAGTGTGCCTTATCTGAGGTTAGTGTGCCTTATCTGAGGTTAGTGTGCCTTATCTGAGGTTAATGTGCCTTATCTGAGGTTAGTGTGCCTTATCTGAGTTAGTGTGCCTTATCTGAGGTTAGTGTGCCTTATCTGAGTTAGTGTGCCTTATCTGAGGTTAGTGTGCCTTATCTGAGTTAGTGTGCCTTATCTGAGGTTAGTGTGCCTGATCTGAGGTTAGTGTGCCTTATCTGAGGTTAATGAGCCTTATCTGAGGTTAGTGTGCCTTATCTGAGGTTAGTGTGCCTTATCTGAGGTTAATGTGCCTTATCTGAGGTTAGTGTGCCTTATCTGAGTTAGTGTGCCTTATCTGAGGTTAGTGTGCCTTATCTGAGGTTAGTGTGCCATATCTGAGGTTAGTGTGCATTATCTGAGGTTAGTGTGCCTTATCTGAGGTTAGTGTGCCTTATCTGAGGTTAGTGTGCCTTATCTGAGTTAGTGTGCCTTATCTGAGTTAGTGTGCCATATCTGAGGTTAGTGTGCCTTATCTGAGGTTAGTGTGCCTTATCTGAGGTTAGTGTGCCTTATCTGAGTTAGTGTGCCTTATCTGAGGTTAGTGTGCCTTATCTGTGTTAGTGTGCCTTATCTGAGTTAGTGTGCCTTATCTGAGGTTAGTGTGCCTTATCTGAGTTAGTGTGCCTTATCTGAGTTAGTGTGCCTTATCTGAGTTAGTGTGCCATATCTGAGGTTAGTGTGCCTTATCTGAGGTTAGTGTGCCTTATCTGAGGTTAGTGTGCCTTATCTGTGTTAGTGTGCCTTATCTGAGTTAGTGTGCCTTATCTGAGGTTAGTGTGCCTTATCTGAGTTAGTGTGCCATATCTGAGGTTAGTGTGCCTTATCTGAGTTAGTGTGCCTTATCTGAGGTTAGTGTGCCTTATCTGAGGTTAGCGTGCCTTATCTGAGTTAGTGTGCCTTATCTGAGGTTAGTGTGCCTTATCTGAGGTTAGTGTGCCTTATCTGAGGTTAGTGTGCCTTATCTGAGGTTAGTGTGCCTTATCTGAGTTAGTGTGCCTTATCTGAGGTTAGTGTGCCATATCTGAGGTTAGTGTGCCTTATCTGAGTTAGTGTGCCTTATCTGAGGTTAGTGTGCCTTATCTGAGGTTAGTGTGCCTTATCTGAGGTTAGTGTGCCTTATCTGAGTAAGTGTGCCTTATCTGAGGTTAGTGTGCCTTATCTGAGGTTAGTGTGCCTTATCTGAGTTAGTGTGCCTTATCTGAGGTTAGTGTGCCTTATCTGAGTTAGTGTGCCTTATCTGAGGTTAGTGTGCCTTATCTGAAGTTAGTGTGCCTTATCTGAGTTAGTGTGCCTTATCTGAGGTTAGTGTGCCTTATCTGAGTTAGTGTGCCTTATCTGAGGTTAGTGTGCCTTATCTGAGTTAGTGTGCCTTATCTGAGGTTAGTGTGCCTTATCTGAGTTAGTGTGCCTTATCTGAGGTTAGTGTGCCTTATGTGAGGTTAGTGTGCCTTATCTGAGTTAGTGTGCCTTATCTGAGGTTAGTGTGCCTTATCTGAGTTAGTGTGCCTTATCTGAGGTTAGTGTGCCTGATCTGAGGTTAGTGTGCCTTATCTGAGGTTAATGAGCCTTATCTGAGGTTAGTGTGCCTTATCTGAGGTTAGTGTGCCTTATCTGAGGTTAGTGTGCCTTATCTGAGGTTAATGTGCCTTATCTGAGGTTAGTGTGCCTTATCTGAGTTAGTGTGCCTTATCTGAGGTTAGTGTGCCTTATCTGAGTTAGTGTGCCTTATCTGAGGTTAGTGTGCCTTACCTGAGTTAGTGTGCCATATCTGAGGTTAGTGTGCCTGATCTGAGGTTAGTGTGCCTTATCTGAGTTAGTGTGCCTTATCTGAGTTAGTGTGCCTTATCTGAGGTTAGTGTGCCTTATCTGAGTTAGTGTGCCTTATCTAAGTTAGTGTGCCTTATCTGAGGTTAGTGTGCCTTATCTGAGTTAGTGTGCCTTATCTGAGTTAGTGTGCCATATCTGAGGTTAGTGTGCCTTATCTGAGGTTAGTGTGCCTTATCTGAGGTTAGTGTGCCTTATCTGAGGTTAGTGTGCCTTATCTGAGTTAGTGTGCCATATCTGAGGTTAGTGTGCCTTATCTGAGGTTAGTGTGCCTTATCTGAGGTTAGTGTGCCTTATCTGAGTTAGTGTGCCTTATCTGAGGTTAGTGTGCCTTATCTGTGTTAGTGTGCCTTATCTGAGTTAGTGTGCCTTATCTGAGGTTAGTGTGCCTTATCTGAGTTAGTGTGCCTTATCTGAGTTAGTGTGCCATATCTGAGGTTAGTGTGCCTTATCTGAGGTTAGTGTGCCTTATCTGAGGTTAGTGTGCCTTATCTGTGTTAGTGTGCCTTATCTGAGTTAGTGTGCCTTATCTGAGGTTAGTGTGCCTTATCTGAGTTAGTGTGCCATATCTGAGGTTAGTGTGCCTTATCTGAGTTAGTGTGCCTTATCTGAGGTTAGTGTGCCTTATCTGAGGTTAGTGTGCCTTATCTGAGTTAGTGTGCCTTATCTGAGGTTAGTGTGCCTTATCTGAGGTTAGTGTGCCTTATCTGAGTTAGTGTGCCTTATCTGAGGTTAGTGTGCCTTATCTGAGTTAGTGTGCCTTATCTGAGGTTAGTGTGCCATATCTGAGGTTAGTGTGCCTTATCTGAGTTAGTGTGCCTTATCTGAGGTTAGTGTGCCTTATCTGAGGTTAGTGTGCCTTATCTGAGGTTAGTGTGCCTTATCTGAGTTAGTGTGCCTTATCTGAGGTTAGTGTGCCTTATCTTGAGTTAGTGTGCCTTATCTGAGGTTAGTGTGCCTTATCTGAGTTAGTGTGCCTTATCTGAGGTTAGTGTGCCTTATCTGAGGTTAGTGTGCCTTATCTGAGTTAGTGTGCCTTATCTGAGGTTAGTGTGCCTTATCTGAGTTAGTGTGCCTTATCTGAGGTTAGTGTGCCTTATCTGAAGTTAGTGTGCCTTATCTGAGTTAGTGTGCCTTATCTGAGGTTAGTGTGCCTTATCTGAGTTAGTGTGCCTTATCTGAGGTTAGTGTGCCTTATCTGAGTTAGTGTGCCATATCTGAGGTTAGTGTGCCTTATCTGAGTTAGTGTGCCTTATCTGAGGTTAGTGTGCCTTATCTGAGGTTAGTGTGCCTTATCTGAGGTTAGTGTGCCTTATCTGAGTTAGTGTGCCTTATCTGAGGTTAGTGTGCCTTATCTGAGGTTAGTGTGCCTTATCTGAGTTAGTGTGCCTTATCTGAGGTTAGTGTGCCTTATCTGAGGTTAGTGTGCCTTATCTGAGGTTAGTGTGCCTTATCTGAGTTAGTGTGCCTTATCTGAGGTTAGTGTGCCTTATCTGAGGTTAGTGTGCCTTATCTGAGTTAGTGTGCCTTATCTGAGGTTAGTGTGCCTTATCTGAGGTTAGTGTGCCTTATCTGAACTTAGTGCCCCTTAAGGCAGCCATACACTGGTCGATGTGCCATCAGATCGACCAGCTGACAGATCCCTTTCTGATCGAATCTGATCAGATAGGGATCGTATGGCTGCCTTTACTGCAAACAGATTGTGAATCGATTTCAGCCTGAAACCGATCACAATCTGTTCAGCTGCTCCTGCCGCCTGTCCCCCCCCCCCCCCCCGCGCATACATTACCTGATGCGGGCTCCCGGGCGTCTTCTCCGCATCTTCTCAGCGCTGCACCCGCTCCATCCCGGCGCTTCCTGTGTCACTCCGTGACCAGGAAGTTCAAATAGAGCGCCCTCTATTTGAACTTCCTGGGTCACTGCAGTGACCCAGGAAGCGCCGGGATGGAGCGGGTGCAGCGCTGAGAAGATGCGGAGAAGACGCCCGGGAGCCCGCATCAGGTATTGTATTTTTCATCGGATCGGCCGCCGCTAGCGACGCGCACTTTACCCGCGGGCGATCGAGGGTAATTTCCCGCACGGCGCGATCGACGGACCGATCCGATTTCGGGAGGAAATCGGATCGTCGGCGGCGTTTACCGCGAACGATTGGCAGCAGATTCGATCCCAGGATCGAATCTGCTGTCGAAACGGCCGGGAATCGGGCCAGTGTATGGCCACCTTTAAGTAGCTTTGTGCACACTAAAAGATGCACAAAGCTACATCGCGCACTGCACCGTGGACAGTGTATTGCGCCGATCTTTGCACGCGGTGCGACGATAACGTCGCACCCGCTATGCTGTATATGGTGCGATTATAAGGTCGCATAGGATGCGATGATAACGGTGCACTGATGCACCGTTTAGGTCGCATTCTATGCGACCTTAAGTATAGCGGGTGCGATGTTATCATCACACCGTGCGCAAAGATCGGCGCATTACGCTGTGCGAGGTGCAGTGCGCGATGTAGCTTTGTGCATCTTTTAGTGTGCACAAAGCTACTTAAGGGGCACTAAGTTCAGATAAGGCACACTAACCTCAGATAAGGCACACTAAACTCAGATAAGGTTAGCGCTGTAGGTTGTGCCCACTAATTAATAAGGCACACTAACCAGCTTAGCGGCGGTTAGTGAATCAAGGCCTTAGCATGCTTTATCAGAGTTAACATGCCTTATCAGATTTAATGTGGCTTATCAGAGTAGCATAGCGAGCTCTACGAACTTATGCCTGCTAATTGGCAATCATGCATGGAAGCACGATGAGGGACACGTGGCCCATTGATTTTTTCAGTTGGCCGGCTGGAAGAGGGTCACTGTGGGGAACTGGAGGGACACTTAGTGGCATTGTGGACACAGGGCAGCTGCACAGGGCTGGTAGAAGCCCCAGGTAAGTGAAGCTCTTCATTTTTTCGTCAGTTTAGGTTCACTTTAAGCACTCCTCATGTTTGCCTTTTGGTTCAGGGGCCCTGGTGGGATCACTACCTCTGCATCCCCATTGCTATTCCATTGCATGCTCCGCTGTGCCACTCTGTAATATGTTTTCTACTTCTTGTTGTACTTCTCATCCAATGAATTGTTGCTTTCCAATTTTTCCGCTTTCTGCAGAATGGTTTATTGCGATTTTTGTTAATAAATTTAGGAAGTTTTTTTGTTTTTATAGTTGTTTTTGCAGAATCCACAATATTTTGTGGTTGTACGCTACTATGTGTGCATCTGCGATACACTTCTGAATTCACTGATTGACCTAATACTCCAGAGTCGGAAATATTGGACCAATCAGCAAATGCAGAAGTGTACGGCGGAAACCGGAATACTGTACAAAATTTAAGGCAATCACAAGACAGTTTCCAAGTATTTCGATTTTTTACGTGGTACACTTCTGAATTCTCTAATTGGTTAAAAATTTCAGAGTCTAATGAGAATGAAGGTGAGAGGATTCTAGCACTCGATGCAAAAGACACTTTATTAAAGCACGATATGATACAACGGTTTCAACAATTTGAGTCTCAGTGAGTGCAGTGATTGGCCCCAATGATGGACTTATTGTCAAGCATGATCTGGTTTTACTTCGCTAAATACTCTATTGTTACCACCTCCTAACAGCTTATTCCACATTAACCACACAGTTGTAGGAGGTTTCATTAGTGCGCCGAGGATACATCCACAATTATTTGTGCACTAGCTGGTGACCCGGCGTTGCCCGGGTATGTATTTGGCTGGTGTTGGTTCCGCCAACTTTTTCTAACCCTAACACACAATTACTCAATGACCTAGTTTGTGAGCTTTGCAGTCTTTGGCTTCAACAATTTGCATTGAAATTAAACAATTCTGATTGACTGTGTGTGGCTCCACCCCCTTTTTTGAATTTGAACCCTAGTCACCCAATGACCAACTGTACCAGGTTTATTCTCTGAAAACACACTTCGCGCTGACCCGGATGGTTGATATGGCTAAAAAAAAAAAACGCACACCACTAGTTCGCCTCCTCTGTTCTTCAAAAAAACAAAAAATGTATCCAGAGGTTGGCGGTCTTAGTGTGGTCCTGCACTTTGGGCGATTCTTTACTGCCCCCTTTGGCACAGTTGGATGTCCCCCCAATTCACCATCCAATATGCAAAACAGCCCACTGCAAAACCATTCAATTCATATGTAATCCAAACATGTAAACAAATGAGCAGCCCTCAATATTCAATTCATAACCAAAGGCCAGCCTGCTAACCTTCAATCAACAATAATTCATAAAAACAACCCCCAATTGCTATCAATAGGTAGGTATACAGTTCATGAGTCCTTTGGCCTTTTATAGTAATACAAAGCAGATAGTTCATGAATCCTCTTGGGATCAGCAGGTCATAGCACACGGTGAGTGCATCTCGCTGGGGTGTGGTGAAGGCTTTACTGTCCATATAGCTCACTCTTGGGACGTGATACAAGGAGTAGTGAGAACTGTGACGGAGGAGTGCACCTCTAGTGCCCAGGGGCAAGAGGATTCATGAACTATCTGCTTTGTATTACTATAAAAGGCCAAAGGACTCATGAACTGTATACCTACCTATTGATAGCAATTGGGGGTTGTTTTTATGAATTATTGTTAATTGAAGGTTAGCAGGCTGGCCTTTGGTTATGAATTAAATATTGAGGGCTGCTCATTTGTTTACATGTTTGGATTACATATTAATTGAATGGTTTTGCAGTGGGCTGTTTTGCATATTGGATGGTGAATTAAGGGGGACATCCAACTGTGCCAAAGGGGGCAGTAAAGCATCGCCCAAAGTGCAGGACCACACTAAGAGCGCCAACCTCTGAATACATTTTTTGTACCAGATTTGAGGCTTGTGCCATTAACAGTGCAAGAATGGCAGAAATTAAATATTCCCCTTGAAAATCAATAGGTGAATTTTGATTGGCTTTTGTAGGCTCCACCCACTTTTCTGAATATTAATCCCAGTCACCCAGTGACCAACTGTGCAAAGTTTGAGAACCCTGCCATTAACAGTGTAAGAATGGCTGCAGTTTACATTTTCCCCGTGAATTTTGTATTTGTCTACGCCCACAGGGCCGGTTCTCTCATGAAGCAAGGTGAAACATTTCCATCAGGGGCAGAGATTTCATTGGCAGCATTTTTGTACTCTGTGTACTTTCCTGAGGAGGAACAGTTTGTTTGTCACAGACTCACAGCCAGCCAGTGTGCTATTGTGTTGAGCTGCAGCATGTCATCTAAGAACATTAAACGAAGCAGAGTAAAATGTCGGGGGATCATTCTAAATCGAGGGGTGGGGGCGCATCCTCACAAGTTTCCCTCAGGCAGTAAAAAGTCTAGAACCGGCCCTGTCTGCCCACTGATGACCCGGCGTTGCCCAGGTGTGTATTTGGCTGGTGTTGGCTTCACCCACTTTTTCTAACCCTACCACACAATTACTCAATGACCAAGTTTGTGAGCTTTGCAGTCTTTGGCATCAATACTTTGCATTAAAATGAAACAAATCTGAATGGCTGTTTGTGGCTTCACCCCCTTTTTTGAATTTGAACCCCAGTCACCCAATGACCAACTATATACCAGGTTTGAGGCTTGTGCCATTAACAGTGCAGGAATAGCAACAATTAAATATTCCCCTTTAACATCAACAGGTGAATTTTGATTGACTTTTGTAGGCTCCACCCACTTTTCTGAATATTAATCCCAGTCACCCAGTGACCAACTGTGCAAAATGTGGGAATCCTGCCATTAACAGTGTAAGAGTGGCTGCAGTTTACATTTTCCCAGTGAAATTTGCCCCACTTTTTGGTTATGGGGATAAAAAGTATCCTATATGTTATTCCAGGTAGTGTACTATGTGTGTGCCAAATTTCATTCAAATCCATTCAGCCATTGTTGCGTGATCGAGTAACAAACATCCAAACATCCATCCTTACGCATTTATAATATTAGTGAGATGAGATTCCATTAAAGGATACCTTAGCACTCACCAAACGGGGGGAGCAGGCACAAGCAGGCATGTGTAGCAGGCAATCCTCAGTCCTCATGCCCACAGCTCCCTCGTTCTTCTCCACCCCCCCTCCGCTACTTCTGGGTCAGGAGGGTCGGTGAGCAGTGCGCAGGCACTGCCCGGTGACACACATCCTTGATTGTGCGCCAGTGGCTGGGAGCGCACTGTCTGTGTGCACTATGTAGTCATGAGGTCTCGACTATACAATTTCTGCATACTGCTCATGCGCAGGACGGTCCCGGTCACGGGGCAAATGTACACTTCATAGGTATTCATACAACTATATTTAATTTTTTTTTACATACGTTGTTCTAGTGGTCCTTTAAACTCGTGCCAGTGTGCCCCTCAGAATGAGGCCAGTCACCTCCCTGGATACACACCTTCCATAAAACACCAGATATCACAAAATCACACAATTCTTATAAAAAGATAGATTTTATTTTTACAACCTCACTACATGCTTCTCAACACACAAGATGATGAACTCTATGAACAATGGGATTGATTTACTAACGTAGATAGCGGGAGCAACCTGCTGTTACTCTCGCTATTTAACACTGAGCACCTTAATGCACGCTATGCGCGCTATTGATAGCATAGCGTGCATTATTCCCTGTAGCCAGAATAATGCTCGCTATAGCATAGCGAGCGCTTGTAGCAACGCTGTTTTAATCAGTAACGGGCGCTCTGATCATTCTGCCCGGGACCCCTTGGGGTCCAGTAACTTTAACCACTTTATCCACCACTACAATATATCTACTTCCTCTGTGACTTCATCTAAGCCACGAGTCAGTAGATATACTTCTTGTAGCAGAAGCAGTGCTGTGCAGGATTGGGCTTGCTCCTGTGCATATTTCTGGCACTATCTGATGCAGCACTAATTGGTGAATGGGAATATATGTTTCCTGAGCTAATGAGATTGATTTTTACCATTAAAAATACTTTTATTTTCTCAGTTCATAGTGAAAAATACCCTCTGTAGGATTATTTCAGAATCAAATATCTTCACCATAAATTGTGACAAGAACAAAATCTAAGTTTTGTAATAAACAGTAGAAATAGCCAAACAAAAATTGTGTTTTTTATCTACAGTAGCATTTTTTATTTTTAAACTGGTATTGGTAAAACTGAGAAATAATGTTTTTTTTTCTATTTTTTTTCCTGGTTTTCCCATTAAAATTCATAGAAAACAAAATTGTTTGAGGGAAAAATGACATGATACAATGAAAGCCTAGTTTGTCTTGAAAAAAAACAATATATATTTCATTTCTGTGTCATAAGTAGGGATAAAGTTATTTCTGATTAAATAAGGACATAGCTAAACTGTCAAAACTACTCTGGTCCATACAGTAAGTGGGAAACAAGGGCTGGATGCGAAGTTGTTAAAGTAAATGATCCTGGTACTCTGATTGGCCCAACAGACTGCCTGTCATGTGACATCACTTGACAGGCAGTCTATTGGGCTAATCAGAGTGATCAGAATGATCAGAGCGACCATTACTTATAATTAAAACAGCGTTGCTACAAGTGCTCGCTATGCTGGGCATAGCGAGCATTATTCTGGCTACAGGGAATATTGCACACTATGCTGCCAATAGCGCGCATAGCGTACATTAAGGTGCTCAGTGTTAAATAGTGAGAGTAACAGCAAGTATCTTCCGCTATTCACGTTAGTGAATCAAGCCCATTGTTTCCTCTTGTACATACTGTATTTTTTGGACCATAAGACGCACCTCGGTTTAGAGGGCAAAAACCAGGGAAAAAAATAGTATACTAAACTTGGTTTATCCATGGTGCAGGGTTGCCTTGTGGAGCTTCTCCCCCAAGCTATCTCTTTCTCCTAAGCTACACTGTCCAGCTAAAGTAACTCCTGCTGCCAGGGGCGTAAGAATAGCCCACAGGAGATGCAGCCACAGGGGGGCCCTTAGGTGGAGAAGCCTGCCGGGGGCCCCTAGCTCTGGGGCCCTCCAGGTCCATTTTAGGGGTAGGAGGGAGCAAACGCAGGAAGGGAAAGCATAAGGCACAAACAGCAGTGGGGAGGTGGATCCGACTCCCCCCTCCATCACCTCGGGCTACCATCAGCGCTTCCGTCTGCTGGGGGGCCCCATCCAAAGGTTTGCATGGGGGCCTATTGATTTCTAGTTAAGCCCCTGCCTGCTTCCCCCTAGCTATAATAACCCCAGGGGCGCCGCCAGGCACCAAGCAGACCAAGCGGCTGCTTGGGGCCTCATGTTTTTAGGGGCCTCGGAGTCTCCGTGACGTCGTTATGACGTCACACCGTCACTGTCCTGCCGCAGCGGCTTCTTGGTACGGGCTCAGGGGGCGGGCAGACTCCGGCGAGGGGAAGGCTCTGTCCCTGCCCACCCACCAATAGAGCGGCTGCTTGGCCGCTTTAGTTCCGCCCCCGCCCACTGCTCTGCCCACCCTCCCTGAAGCCGGGTGTATGCGCCGCATACTTCCGGTTCTGCGTTCCACATGGACTGCAGGAACCGGAAGTACAAATGGTGCATGACTCCCGGCAAAGCCACCAATCTCCTTGCCCGCCTGTCTGCCTTCTACCCCTGCTCCCTGCCCGCTCGCTATCTATGGGGGCACCTACTTATGCCTAGCTATCTACCTATGGGGGCACCTAGCTACCTTTAGGGGCACCTAGCTATGCCTAGCTACCTATGGGGCACCTACCTACACCTAGCTACCTATTGGGCACCTACCTACACCTAGCTACCTATGGGGCACCTACCTACGCCTAGCTACCTATGGGGCACCAACCTACACCTAGCTACCTATAGTGGCACCTAGCTACCTATACTGGGACTCCTACCTACCTATGGAGCACCTACCTACACCTAGCTACCTACAGGGGGCACCTACCTATGCCTAGCTACCTATGGGGCACCTACCTACCTATGGGGGAACCTACCTACGCCTAGCTACCTATGGGG
This sequence comes from Hyperolius riggenbachi, assembly GCF_040937935.1. Classification (NCBI taxonomy): domain Eukaryota; kingdom Metazoa; phylum Chordata; class Amphibia; order Anura; family Hyperoliidae; genus Hyperolius; species Hyperolius riggenbachi. The sequence continues at coordinate 40,925,283 of NC_090653.1, read as the reverse complement.
CACCTCCCTACGCCTAGCTACCTACAGGGGGCACCTACCGACGCCTAGCTACCTATGGGGCACCTACCTATACCTAGCTGCCTATGGAGCACCTACCTATGGGGCACCTACCTACCTATGGGGGAACCTACCTATGCCTAGCTACCTATAGGGGCACCTAGCTACACCTAGATACCTATGGGGGCACCTAGCTACACCTAGCTACCTATGGGGGCACCTACCTATGCCTAGCTACCTACAGGGGGCACCTACTGATGCCTAGCTACCTATGGGGCACCTACCTACGCCTAGCTGCCTATGGGGGCACCTACCTACGCCTAGCTACCTATAGGGGCACCTAGCTATGCCTAGCTACCTATGGGGCACCTACCCACGCCTAGCTACCTATGGGGCACCTACCTATGCCTAGCTACCTATGGGGCACCTACCTACGCCTAGCTACCTATAGTGGCACCTAGCTACCTATACTGGGACTCCTACCTACCTATGGAGCACCTACCTACGCCTAGCTACCTACAGGGGGCACCTACCTATGACTAGCTACCTATGGGGCACCTACCTACCTATGGGGGAACCTACCTACACCTAGCTACCTATGGGGCACCTCCCTACGCCTAGCTACCTACAGGGGGCACCTACCGACGCCTAGCTACCTATGGGGCACCTACCTACACCTAGCTGCCTATGGAGCACCTACCTATGGGGCACCTACCTACCTATGGGGGAACCTACCTATGCCTAGCTACCTATAGGGGCACCTAGCTACACCTAGCTACCTATAGGGGCACCTAGCTACCTATGGGGGCACCTACCTATGCCTAGCTACCTACAGGGGGCACCTACCTACGCCTAGCTACCTATGGGGCACCTACCTACGCCTAGCTACCTATAGGGGCACCTACCTACGCCTAGCTACTTACGGGGGTGCCTATTTACGCCTAGCTACCTTTACTGGGACACCTACCTATTACACTCCTCCCCACTTAGTGTCTGTCACCCTCCTCCACACCCCATTAGTATCACCCACCTCCCAACCCAGTCAGTGTCACCCTCTCCCCACCCAGTGTTATCCTCCTCCCCACCTAGTGTCATCCTCCTCCCCAACTAGTGTCATCCTCCTCCCCTTCCAGGCAATGTCACCCTCCTTCCGCCCAGTGTCGCCCTCTCAGCCGCATCCAGTTTCACTATCCCACCCTACTCAGCAGCTCCATCCCGCCAGCACCCAGTGGGCCAGAACATTTAATTAAATTATGTCTAAGGTAACATTTGCTGCATTTTTATATGTGTATTTTTCATGTGTGGGTGGATAATGCTTACTGAATTTTAACGTGTGGGAGGTAATATTTTCCTAATTTCCGATTTGATGCATTTCATATGTCAAAAGTAACGTTTGCTGTATTCCATGTGTTAGGGAAATCATTTGCTGCATTCATTTGTCGGAAGTTGGGGTTGTTGCATATCATGTTTCAGATGTAATGGTTCTTGCATTTCATGCATTGGAGGTAATAGTTGTTGCTTATTATGTGTCGGAAGTAAGGTTTTTGCATACCATGTGTGAGAAGTAGGGGTTGTTGCCAGGGCTATGGAGTCGGAGTCGAGGAGTCGGGGCAATTTTGGGCACCTGGAGTTGGAGTCGTTGATTTCATAAACTGAGGAGTCGGAGTCAGGAGTCGGATGATTTTTGTACAAAATCCACAGCCCTGTTAAGTATTAGACTAAGGAGTCGGAGTCAGAGCCATTTTGGGTACCCGGAGTCGGAGTTGGAGTCGGGAGTCGTGGTTTCATAAACTGAGGAGTCTGAATCGGAAGATTTTTGTACCGACTCCACAGCCCTGGTTGTTGCATATCATGTGTCAGAGGTAATGGTTCTTGCATTTGATGTGTCGGAGGTAACGGTTGTTGCAGTTTATATGTCAGAGGTAATGGTTGCTGCATTTATTACTTGATGGTCATAGTTGGCTACATTTGCTGCTTTGGGATCATTGTTGCAGCATTTGACATTCTTTTGTCATCTCATGATTACTAAATGGTATGCTAATAAATAGCAGTTTCTGCTGATTTATCATCTGCGCATCCATGATGCAAATCTTCTTTCTCACCACATCATGGCAGAAACACTGCTTCCTTATAGTTTGTGGAATGTCTAATTACTCTTAGGCTCCCTGCACACTGCATGTGATTCCGATTTTTAATCGTTACTGCATGCTGTTTTTTCTGCGTTATTCTGTTGCTAGCATTCAGGGAAAATTGGAATCGCAAATCGGATTTGCAGTGTGCAGGGAGCCTTATGCTGGGTACACACTATGAGATTTTCTGGTCGATTTACTGTCAGATGGATTATTTCCAACATGTCCGATTTGCTTTTCGATTGTTTTCCGAGCATTTTCCGATCGATTTCCGTGCACTTTAATATGAAATCGATCGGAAAGCAAATCGAACATGTTGGAAATAATCCATCTGACAGTAAATCGACCAGAAAATCTCAGTGTGTACCCATCATTAGAGTAACTTTGCCTAACTGTTGTGGGAGGAAACTCTGGCCTGCCGCCTCACTGTTATGCGTTACCTATGTTAGCCCCGCTCACATGATGTCATGACCATGCCCATTTTTTTGCAGCGGCGCGCTACGCGCGCCGCACTGACGTACCTTAGCACCTATACTGTTGGCTGCGATCAGGCTTGGGGCTGGTGTACCGGGCTGGCTGTGTGCTCTGTTGTGCATGCTTGGCCGTGTTTGCTCCTGCATATCACAGCGTTCTGTGCTAGTGCATTACTACCGCCGTGACCTCTTGTGCAGCACTTTACAAAGTACATAGCCATGTCACTGACTGCTCTCAGAGGAGCTCCCCATTTAATCCCTACCATAGTCTAATGTCCTACTTATGTATTTTTTGTTTATGTATTTTTTTTTCTTTTTTAGGGGGGGGGGGGGGGGTAAAGTCTACCGCTTTCTACATTGAAATGTTTGTTTTGTTTTTTTGGTCCATATTGACATGTAAGCATCATGCAGTTGGCTCCACTCACATGTCATGGCCACACCCTGGCTCCACCCACATGTCATGTCACGCCCACTTTCCCGCGCAATGAACACACCCCTTAGGTTGTGGGCCTCGGCCTGCAGTCCGCTTGGGGCCACAAAAACCTTAGCTGCACCCCTGAATAACCCCCACTCCCTCCCAGCTACACTAACCCCTGCTCCCAATTTCCCTGCGGCACCCCCTCCCCCCAGGCTTCTGTATCCCCCGGCAACTGCCGGAATAATCTGATTTTCAGGAGGTGTGATCGTAGAGGTGCGGGTAGTCATTTTTTTTCTATCCAGCAGCCTCTTTGTTTAGAGACCATTTCCACACAAAGCAATTTGCGCCCCGCATCCTTCTCTGAAACGGGTGTTGCACCTGCTGCGGATCAGCAAAAAGCTGTTTTTTCACTGTACAGGAAAGCAATTTAGGAGTGATTGTGTTTTGTGATTCTATAACATTGAAATGCAATCGCTCCAAAATCGCTCCAAAGAATGCTGCATGCACCATCAGCAAATCACTAACCACTAGCGATCGCTACAGTGTGAACACTACCATTGACTTGCATTAGCAGCAGTACTTTGCTGAAAAATCGCCCAGTGTGAACTAGCCCTTACAGCGCTCCTATTTCTGTTTCATGCCCTCCAATATCCCCGAAGTGATTCTTGATTATAGTGCATCACATTATAATCATAGTGTTTTTTACTTATTTATTTATAGTGCTCCCCATTCCAGTGCTCCTTTCTATAGCTTCTATGTCATTATTAAACCACACCTTATTATATAATGTCCCCTATTATCTTACACAACATCATGGTGTTCCCAGTGGCGTAGCAATAGGGGTTGCAGAGGTAGCGACCGCATCGGGGGCCCTTGGGTAAGAGGGGCCCTCCCTCAATCACAATATTAGCTCTCTATTGGCCCTGTGTTGGCAATAATCACTTCTATAGATGCTTTAACCAGTAATAATCATTAACAAACTGTTTCCCATTCCCCTACTTGCACCTCTGACACTGTTGTTGTCCTTGTAAAACTTGCACCGGGGCCCATAGCTCCTTAGCTACGCCACTGGGTGTTCCTTATCATAATTTCCATTATTATGGTGCTTCTTATTACACTATTATATTACAATTTTGGCGGAAGCCAATTAATGTGTCTTAATGTTTTTGGGGGGATGGAGGTAACCGGAGTGCCCAAAGGAAACCCATGCAGACGTGGGGAGAACATACAAACTCTATGCAGATAGTGTCCTGGCCCAGATTCTGCCAGGGACCCAGTGATGCAAGGCTAGAGAGTTATCCACTACACCAGGGGTGCCCACACTTTTTCGGCTTGTGAGCTACTTTAAAAATTAGCACGTTAAAATGATCTACCTATGTGCAATATTAGGAGCACAATTATATATACAGAATGGTAAATGTAGTGGGGTCGTGATCTACTATGAAGTCCTTCGCAATCTATCGGTAGATCGATAACTACCCAATAGGCACCCCTCCACTACACCATCTTGCCAAGCCATGTGGGCTGGTATTGGTCAAGAGGGGAAGTCCAATGCTTGGAGGCTCTGCCTTTCTGAGCAATTTCAGCCTTTATGGTAGATAAGGGGTTAATAAGGCTTGCATGGGGTACCGTTTCCTTAAAATGTATTAAATATAGTTTGCAGCACCAAGTGGTGATCACTCACTGCCAGAGCTGGGACAAGGTCCTCCAGCACCCAAGGCTGAGACACCAAAATGCGCCCCTCCATCCCTCCCACCCCAGCTGTCACACACTGATTGCTATTAGACTAAGAGGGCCACAGGGCCCACAACCTCCCCAACACCTTAATATCTAGCTATCTGGCTTGCAGTCACTGCTATGTATCCCCTTTTCTTATTTCTTTCTGCTTAAAACACAATTAGGAATGACAGCTGAATGAATTGTGCGCCCCCTCCTACACTGCGCCCTGAGGCTGGAGCCTCTCTAGCCTATGCCTCGGCCCGGCCCTGCTCACTGCAGCCATCACTGGGGCCATAATACAGTAATTGCCAAGAACTACATAATGAGAAACCCTCAGGAGGAGTGGGCCTGCTCTCTCTGCACGTTGGTGTTGTGGCCGGCGGCTATGGACTTGGGCCGCATTGCAGAGTTACAAGCAGAGGATGTGGAATAGCAGCCGCCAGTCACTCACATCTCCGCTCGTCTCCAACGTAGAAACTTCCTCTTCCCATCGCTGGTAACATACCGGCAAGTCACTAGTGAGAGATGCTGGTTGGAGGGACAGATGTACAGCAGCGGCTGATGGAGATGGAGGGGGAGGGGAAGAGGAAGCTTCTGCGCTGAAGACGAGTGGAGAGGTGACACTGATGGCTACTGCGGTGTGGAGGTGAACTGGTTATCTATACTGAAAGGTGGGGCTGAGAAAGGGAGTGATTAAGGGAGTCATCTAGCTACCTATACTTGAGGGGGAGGGGTCATCAGGCTACCTATACTAGAGGGAAAGGGGGAGGGGTCATCTCGCTACCTATACTGAATGGGGGCAGCTGGTGACAGTGGCCTTGGGCGACAAAGAGTACAAATCCAGCCCTGGGCGCAGGTAGGGTTCACAGCTGCTCAGCGCTAAGCCGCTCGTGGACAAAGAAAAAAGCCGCGCATGAACAGCTCCATGCTACTGCCCTGGCCGTATTTTAGACCTGCCCACTGTGGCTGCACTTATACATGGATGGGTGCGCGGCCATGAGCACGATACAAAATTGATATCAAATATTGTAATAAGGCGGCCAAGTGCAGGAACAGAGCAGCATAGAGAGACCAGAGAAGACTCAGGACCATCCAGAGGTTTCCCCAGGACAGGGGCGTATCTGGGTAATATAGAGCCTATGGCAAACACTGAAATTGCGCCCCCCCCCCTCTTCCCTGGTCAGAGCCCCCTTCCCCTCTAAAAACATCATCCTTTCTTGTGTAATGTGTTATGGCTGCCTGTGTACTTTGGTTTGGGATATTGCTAAAGTTACTTTTTTGGAAATGTCTCTTCTCATTTCCTCTCCATCCTCTTCTAACACTAAGCTAAGTGCGCCTGTCATACATAAATTAAGTAGCCATGTTTCCCAGATTTAATCTAATCTTAGGCCTGAATCATGGGAAGGAATGGGGGAATGCATGGGGCGCAGCACAGGGGCAGGCATTGAGCGCAGCACAGGGGCAGGCATGGTGGCACAGTACAAGAGCAGTACAGGAGCAGACATGGTGCTGTGGCACCCATGGCAAGAGCCATCCCTGCACCCCTCTAGATACACCTCTGGGCTTCCCCCTTTTGAGGTAAGTAGCTAACTATTTCTTTCTGACTTCAGGTACAGTTTAAATTTATCACATTAAAATAGACCTGAACTCTTGCAAAGGACAGAAGGAAAACAGAGGAAAAAAATGCACCGGGGCGATATGCATTCACTATTTTACCTAAGTTTTCTCATAGGAGATCATTTTTCATCTTTGATTTAAAATAACTTTCCAGGAATTTTCAACTAAAAAAGTATCAAAAAGTAGGTGAAAAGGTACTATTAAAATTATTTTGAGTATTCTCTTGCTTTCTGTTGGCTTGAAAGGTATTTTATTGACAAATTTAAAAATATCACCTAGGAGAAAACTCTAGGTGAAAAAGTGAATTGCATATGGGCCCCTGAGTATTTTTAGAGAGAAGAGCCTGTCTAATTCCCCCTCATCTGTACGTAACCACCCATGTGATTTGATCTCCCAGCTGTATGTTAACCCTTTGCCTGCTTCCATGAAAGCAGGAAGCAGACACACTGTCGATTTATTGCAGGAGTTCTATAACATGTAACAAAAAAAAATGTTTTTCCTTTAAGGTCAGTATGCTGTTGCTTATCTTTTAGAGCAGAGAGGAAGTTATGAGTTCAGGTCCGCTTTAATATGTGAGAATGGAACTCTGTGGAGAGCTATTGACCAGCAGTAAATCTAAAGCATTTAAAAATGAAAGTTTTCTCTATGATTTCTATGAAATGCATGTAAGAAGTAATGAAGGATCTGAGGAGGAGACACCACTGGCTGCAGTAATGATCCGTCTCGTTTTTTGTTGTCCAGCCCAGTTCTGGTTTTTCATACACCCAGTCTTCCTCTGAGAACGTCTGTCCATAGGAACTGCCCAATACCTGTTAAAGAGGAACTCCAGTGAAAATAATGTAATAAAAAAGTGCTTCATTTTTACAATAATTAGGTATAAATGATGTAGTTAGTGTTTGCCCATTGTAAAAGCTTTCCTTTCCCTGATTTACATTCTGACATTGACCACATGGTGACATTTTTACTGCTGGCAGGTGATGTCAGTGGAAGGAGATGCTGCTTGCTGTTTTTGGCAGTTGGACCCAGCTGTAAACAGCTGTTATTTCCCACAATGCAATGAGGTTCACAGACAGGAGACTGTCAGGAGGATCATGGTCCTGACATCACACTGTGGGAGAGGTTTTACCCCAATATCAGCCCTACAGAGCCTCCTGATGATCCGCTTGTGAAAAGGAATAGATTTCAGATGTAAAAGGGTGTATCAGCTACTGATTGAGATTAAGTTCAATTCTTGGTCATGGGTACTCTTTAAAAACAAACAAACAAAAAAAACCAAAACATTAGGACTTGTCTCGTACCAGTAACACAAATCTTTATTGAAGAGATAATCAATTTCTCCTGTTTGATTTTTCCAATATGCAAAATCACGTGGGATAAAACAGAAAGTGAAACACAATTGCAATCATGACCAGCTGACCATAGTTGTGAATTTAACATGTAATTATGTGTCTGCTCTCTGTTTTGTTCTACAGGTGTAACGATTGTGGGATTCTCTCAGTGATCAGTGCACAAGACGTGTGCGCTGACACTGCGGAAATCCTCCACAAGCATATAATTTGCGGGAAACCCAGCAAAGGGTGCAATGCACCTGTAGAGGGAAATTCCTGTCGACAGATAAAGCTGTGGAGTGCAGAGGAACAGCTCCTCTGCCCTGCCACACACGCCAGACAGGAATTGCACGAAGAGACGGAACGCAGGGCAAGATAGCCCTGAAGGAGAGAGAGCAAAGCGACAGATTGTATGTGTGTGCACCAAACTAGTCGCCAACCCGCGACGGTGCAAACACAACAGCAGATAGGAAGCAGGAACGCAATCGCGGGAGAGGCGATTGCCAGAGGTGACACAAGGCTACAGCAAGGCAGAGCACGAGAGTAGCAAAGGCACAGCAAATCATACAATGAGGAGACATGGAAAATAACAAACGCTAGCTAAACGCGAACACCGCACTCATTCGCAACAGTGCACGCGTTTATGCGCGGTCTCCACGTGATAAGCACAATAGAGACAAACACGTCTAACTAACCACCGACAGACAAACATAAAACAGAGGATGCGAGTGCTTGCTTAACGGTTACCTCACCGAGCCTCCAGCAAGCGTTCGTAGCAGACAAGACAGACACACGAAAACAGGAACAGGCGAGAGACAGGATCCACAGCACTAGCGAAAAGAGACCAGTGCGATCCAGGGAGACAGAGAGATGGAGATCAGACGGATCCACAGTACTAGCGAAAGTGGCTAGCGCGATCCCGGAAGACAGAACAGAAGGATCCACATCGCTAGCGCAAGATGCTAGTGCGATCCAAGTACAGAGTAGCAGACCAGAAGGATCCACAGCACTAGCGCAAGTGGCTAGTGCGATCCAGGAAGACAGAACAGAAGGATCCACAGCGCTAGCGCAAGATGCTAGTGCGATCCAGGTACAGAGTAGCAGAACAGAAGAATCCACAGCACTAGCGCAAGAGGCTGGTGCGATCCAGGGAAACAGATCAGAAGGGGCTACCAGTAACAACCGCTGTTCCGGTTAGCACCCAGACACACAGAACGATTTCCTGTCGACCACCGCTGGGACAGGACAATCGCAATGGACAAACAAAACAGATAAGCAATCCTAACTGCACTAGGGAAACCTGCCTAGTGCAGTCCCAGGAATTACTCTAGTCTAATCTTTAAACAAAGAGCAAGGCTGACACTCCAGGCGAGTGTTACACAGGACTAACTCTTATGACCAGTCACTTACTGTGGGAAACATAGCTCTTTATAGAGCAGCCCACAAGGGATGTGGCTAGGCAATCTGCATGACAAACGTATGCAAATTCCTCAGCAGCAAGCTGCACAACTGACAAAAAGTCTCTCTTCCAGAGACCTGCAGAATGCAGACCTGAACAGTGATCAAAAGGCTGCCTGCCTGCGCAGGCAGCCACGCGGATCCTCACAACAGGATTTTGCTAATAGGAAATATCTTGTAGGAGAAATGGTGATTATCTCTACATAAAACAAAACAGTATAGACACAGGCAGTGCTTAAAGAGGGTTTGTCAGCCACAAAATCAAATTCCATTTACCCACTGCACTGTGTTCATTATGCAGCCTGAAACCTCACCCTGCATCGCAAGCACTCAAATCTAATCAGAAATGTTTCTGCTGTAATAAATCCTATCTCAGTCAGCCTGGCTCTATTTGGTACATTGCCGACGAGAAGAAAGTTTGTCATCACCCCTCCCACATTCCTGTTCCTCACTGATTGGCTGAGGGCTGTTCACTGTGAAGCTGCTGAAATATGATATTGCTCTGCTCCCATGTTTACAAAGCAAGCAAGCTATGACAGTGCAGAGTCTAGGAGAAAAAAGAAGTAAGGGAGGAAATTACATCAGGATTGGCTTCAGTCAGAGGGAATCAAGAGGGCAAATGCCAGGAACAGAATTCTCTTTATTTACTAATTAAAATTTACTGAAAGCAAAACGTGGACAGTACAGTATGGCCTACCCTGCTGCTTTAAAGTCGGCCTGAGGTCCACAAGAAGCTCCGTGCTACTGCACAGGTGTGTCCGTACTGGAGCAGACATAGTACAGCCATGCTCATGCATAGTGGAGAGAGTGGCCACAACCTACAATAAGGTCCCAGGCAGAGGGGGTGGTCTCAAGAAGCATGTGAGAATCCTCTGGAGGTTCCGAAGGCTTCTCTTTTCATAGCGAAGCATCTAATTTTTTTTTTAGTTTTTGTTTGCCTCTGCTTTGCTTTAAAGAGACACTGAAGCGAGACTAAATCTCGCTTCAGGTCTTATATATAGCAGGGGCACGTGTGCCCCTGCTAAAACGCCGCTATCCCGCGGCTTAACGGGGGTCCCTTCACCCCCAACCCACCCCCCGCAAACCTGGGTCGGAAAAAAGGTCGCTGGACCTGATCTTCCTGGAGGCAGGGCTAACAGCTGCAGCCCTGCCTCCAGTCGCGTCTATCAGACGCGCATCGCCGCCTCTCCCCCGCCCCTCTCAGTGAAGGAAGACTGAGAGGGGCGGGGGAGAGGCGGAGGTACGCGTCTGACAGACGCGCATGGGGCAGGGCTGCGGCGGTTAGCCCTGCCCCAACCAGGAAGCGCTCCCCCGCTGCTCGGAGGGGGTTTGGGGGGACAGGGACCCCCGTTAAGCCGCGCTATAGCGGCGTTTTAGCAGGGGCACGCATGCCCCTGCTAGCTATGAGGTCTGAAGCGAGATCTATTCTCGCTTCAGACTCTCTTTAAAGGGGAACTGAAGTGAGAAGAATATGAAGGTTGTCATATTTATTTCCTTTTAAACAATACACATTGCCTGGCAGCCGTGCTGATCTATTTGGCTGCTGAAGTGTCTGAATCACGCCAGAAACAAGCATGCAGCTAATCTTGTCAGATCTGACAATAATGTCAGAAAGACCAGATCTGCTGCATGCTTGTTCAGGGTCTATGGCTAAAAGTATTAGAGGCCGAGGATAAGCAGGACAGCCAGGCAATGTGCATTGTTAAAAAGGAAATAAATATGTCAGCCTCCATATCCCTCTCGTTTCAGTTGCCCTTTAATTAAGCAGGTTACATAATGATAATGAAAAGATGTAAGAACAAAGTAGGTTGCAGTTAGCGACTTGACCACAAGATGTCACTTTTTCACCCTTACTCCTTGGCATCCTTACTCCAGAAGGTACTTGCAACAAAAATTGTGGTTGCATAGCTCCCAACTGTCCCTCTTTTGGAGGGACAGTCCCTCTTTGGGAACCAAATCCCTCCGTCTCTCTTTTTTTCTCATTTGTCCAAGTTCTCATTTTACTGCAAGTATGCCCATGCCTGCTCAATAGCAAGCAGATGCTCCTGAATGAACAGCTTTGGTTTACAGCACAGGCAGGGTCGTACTCGCTCATGTGCAGTATAGCCACGCCCGTACATGGTGGGAAGTGGTGCCACGAAAACAAATCTGACAAGCTTTTGTCAGATATGTTTAGAGATTCCGTGCGGGCCCGGGGAAATGGCGGGGTTGAGGAGGAGATGGAAAGGCTCAGGACTATCTAGAGCAGGGGTGTCAAATTCACGATACATAGACACAGGGCTTTTCAACCTGTGGTACGCGTACCACCAGTGGTACTTTGCTGTTGGTCAGGTGGTACACACAAGGTTTGTCTGCCACTTATCCCATCTTGCCTCCACAAAGTTCAGCTTCCCTCGTTCTCTCCCCGCTGTGTTGCCCTGCGGCATACTTCAGACCTCAGATCAGTGGTGAAGAGACAGCCAGGCAATCGGTGCACAGTGACAGTCGGGTTACTGCAGATCTGAGGTCTGAACTATTCTGCAGTGCAGCACAGCGAGGACCTCGGGGGCTAAAGAGGCTTCCACCTTCCTCCACAGTAGAGGGGATCCAGCAAAAGGACGCCCAAAGATCTCCTTGTCAGCATACGTGCATACGCCGTAGCAGCTCTCCGCTTTGATTTAGGTGGAAACAGCCGAGCCTGATCGGGTCCGCTCTACTGCGCAGGCCCACGGGTGGTACTTCTGAATTTTCAGGTGATAAAAGTGGTACAATTAGTGAAAAGATTGAAAAGCCCTGACATAGAGGGCCGAAACTGAAAAATTGGGACCAAGTCACATGCCAACATCTATGTCTACTTGCCACCTACCTCCCATATAAAGTTCCTGGTTTTCTAATAGCCCCTTCTCCCTTATAAAGTTCCCTAGTGTCTACTGGCCCTTATCCCTCCCCTCTACAGTCTCCTGGTGTCTAGTGGTTCTCTCTCCCCATACAGTGCCCTGGTGTCTAGCGGTCCTCCCTCCCCATATAGCTCCCTGGTGTCTAATGCCTCTTTTCTCCCTTTTACAGTTCCTTGGTGTTTAGTGGTCCTCCATCCCCTATACAGTTCCTTGGTATCTAATGGCCCACCTCCCTCCCCTACACAGTTCCCTGGTGTCTAGTGTCCCCCCTCCTTCCCCTATACAGTTCCCTGGTGTCTAGTGCCCACCCTCTTCCTCCACTATACTGTACCCTGGTGTCTACAGCTTTATCCCTCCCACCTCCATATGTTTTCCCTGGTGATCTAGGTCTTCACGACCAATATAGCTTTCCTGATTGTCTAGAGTGGGCCAAACACAATGCAAAGTGGGGAAACCACCTGGGGGCCAAATTCGATGGCTCTGATGGCCAGAGTTTGACATGTATGATCTAGAGGCTTCCCACTACCTAGGTGAGTATCTAATTTTTTTGGGGGGGTGGCTCAGGTTCCCTTTAAAGTGTACCCGAGATAGAAAAAGAAAAAAATATAGATACTTACCTAAGAGGAGGGAAGGGTCTGGATCCTGCAGGTCCATCAGAGACTTCCCACATCCTCCTGGCCACGACGGTTGCCACGTGCAGAGACCCTGTAATTTATAATACATTTTACTGTGGGAGAAATGCACATTTATATGACTGCATTTTAAATTCTACAGTTTTTCATGATAATGCTCCTTTAATCGGGGCTGTTTTTAGCCAAAGGCAATACAGGCCACTGCCTAGAGTGTCACTTTTCCTGGGAGGCACCATGTTCCTGGATTAAGCCCCTCCCCAAGTGCATTTTTTAAAATTATTTCTCCTTCCCCCCCGCTAGCCAATCACAGCGATCCTCTCTCATAGGCATCAGCCCATGAGAGGGGATCGCGTTTGGAGCCTCTCCAGAGGACAGCCAAGTGATGGCTGTCCCAAGTAAAGCGCTGCCATAGATCGCAGCGCTGTACAGTGTAAATAGATGGCGGTTTCACTGCCTAACAGTCTGTTAGCGGCGATAACCGATGGCAGACTGTTGACGGAGTGTCACTTAAACATCGACGCACGCAACCCCCTGCAATCTCCGTCCCCAGAACTTGACGCCAATCGCCATTACGCAGTCCTGGGGGAGCCACCTTGTGGCCGCCGATCGGCGTCAGGCGGTCGTAAGGTGGTTAAGCCCAACTGAAGCTCTGTTGTATTTTATCCTCAGCAAACTATGATTACTAGACCAAGGAACCCTCTAAATAATGCACATAACTGTATAAAATCTGTATTAGGCCTCTTGCACACTGCAAGCAATTCAGATTCAGATTCCGCTTTTTAGGCCTCTTGCACACTGCATGCATTTCAGATTCCGATTCCGCTTTTTAATCTGTTTTTACATCCGATTCCGATTCAGATTTTTAATCTTAATTGCATGCTGCGTTTTTTGATCCGTTTTTCTGTTGAATGTATTCAAGGAAAATCGGAAACGGAACCGGAATCGGAAACGGAATCGGAATCGGAAAACGGATTTGCAGTGTGCAGGGAGCCTTAATCAGTTTTTACATCCGATTCAGATTCTGATTTGCAGATTGCTCCCTGCACACTGCAAATTCGAATCTGAATCTGATGTAAAAACTGATTAAAAATCTGAATCGGAATCGGAATCGCGTGCAGTGTGCAAGAGGCCTTAAGGCGGCCATTAACAATACGATTTTTCGGACAATTGGTTCTCCCATTTGATCATAAAATCGATTGCATCAAACCATTTTTCTGACCAATTCCATTAATCTGATCGAACTGGATAACGGCTATACTTCTGTTAGTGGGCCAGAATGGTAGTTTCTGATCCATTGTCCAAAGATTTGCATCGTTAATGGCCACTTTTAGTCAGAGAACCACCCATGAAATGGAGAATGCTTTTCAAAATTAGCATGCTAACATTCAAATCCCTACATGATGTAGTGTGAGTTCTTGGTGACTGGAGTAAATTAGAAGATCACCTTACCTGTACTTTTTATATTGCTTTAAAAAGACCACCAGCCCGACAACCATGACAACAGCTGCTATTGCGATCATTACAGCCAGTGTAGCGTGTGTGTGGTGCTTCCTTTCTGCAGACAAGATGAAGCAACATGTGGCTAAGGTTCACAAACATCTTCATATACAGTATGTTTGCATTGTGTATAGGAAAAAGGGTACCAGGGAAAAAGGGCCCGGCTGGATAATGAAATCTCAATAACGATAATCATTGTTAACGAAATTGGTTAACGATAAATACAGTTTTAAAACAGAAGGGAGTTGATAATGAAAATATATTAACGTTAAAAATTGTAAATCGACAATACAGCTTAACCCTACTCTCACCTCTCACACAGAACTCTGGCCTAGATAAACTCTGGCCAGTCAATCACACATGCTGGTAGACAAGGGCCAGAAGACAGTGGTGGTGATAGATGTGGCGGTGACAACAGCATCTGGAAGAATGTGTATTTGAAGCTGGAGAAGTACCAGAGTCTGCCAATAGAGGCGGCTAGATTGGTCCTAGTGGTGGTGGTAACAGCACATGGGCCTTTGACTCCTAAGCTGGGAGAATGACTCAAACAGACCACAGGAAAAACATCAGAGCCCTCTTCCCAGATGAGTGTAACTAGACACAGATACACAGAACCCCCAAGCTTCGAGGCCTCTGATGGAGAACCCTAGGGTGAAGAAGACAAGGCATTTGGTAAATTCAGGGCCGGCCCTGCCATAGAGGCAAAGGGGCAATTGTCCCAGAGCCCTCAACCTCTACAGGGTCCCCTGTGTCACCAGACTCCACCAAGTTGTCTCCCTGCACTGCTCCTTTGGGCCCCCTCATTAATCACTCACTGGCTGTCCCGGCAGGTGGCGGCTGCGCCGACTGTGCACTCTTAGTCACGCTGTCTGGCTCTTCTCTATCTGGCTTGTGTTTGCAAATAAAATGTGCCTGACAGAGAAGAAGCAGTAAGACAGCATGGCCGAAGAGTGAGACAGGCACAGACGGTGCAGCACGTGAGTGATTACTGCTGCTACACATGAGGGGGCACCGGAGAGCAGTAAGGTAATGACTGTGGGGGGTTAGGTTAGGTTTCCCCCAGAGCCCCAGGGCCCCTTAAGCTGACTCTGGGTAAATCTGATGGTGAAGAAGACATGGTAGACATGAGGGTGTGTCAAATGGGGATTTTTAAAACTGCAGAACCGGCCATATTAAAATATCATAGGACATTGACTACTTGCTAAATTTCATGAAGTATATCTTCGGCATCAATGAGATGCCTGCGTCATTATATCTCCGAAGTAACACATCCACGCATTACTTCCTATTCACATACTTATAGTACGCGAATAGGAAATGTGCAAGGACATCTTGTGGCCAAATAGTAAAATTACACCTAAATACATTTAATGTAATAAAAATACTCACACTTACATTTGAAATTAACTCCTTTCCTCCCACACTCTTCAATAGTACCCCAAACATTTTTTTGCATAAAAAGGACAATTAAAAAAAAATAAAAATAAAATATATATATATATATATATATATATATATATATATATATATATATATATATATATATATAGATATATATATATAACTAACATAAATAGTTACCTTAGGGACTGAACTTTTTTAAATGTGTATTTCAAGAGGGTATATTACTGTTAATTTTTAAATTATGGGCTTGTAGTTAGTGATGGAAAACTGAAAAAAAAATGCACTTTTATTTGCAAATAAAATATTGGCGCCATACATTGTACTAGGGAAATATTTTAAACTTTGCAATAACCCGGGACAAATGATCAAATAAAATGTGAGGCCTTTTTTGCACAGTAGAACATTTTATTTAAAACTATAATGGCCGACAACTGAGAAATAATAAATTTTTTCATATTATGAATTTATACTTACTATTCCTATTAAAATGCATTTAGAATAAAATAATTCTTAGCATAATGTACCACCCATAGAAAGCCTAATTGGTGGCAAAAAAACAAGATATAGATCATTTGGCTGTGATAAATAGTGATCAAGTCATTGGTGAATGAAAGGGAGAAGCGCTGAAAGGTTAAAAATGCTCTGGTCCTAAAGGGGAAAAACCCCTCAGTAATCAAGAGGTTAAATAATGCAGTTGTATGTAGGACTAGGGAGAAAGAAATATTCCACTATTAACTGGCTCCATGTGAAAGCATTTGAGCTGAAGTTAAGATCTGACCCTACAGCAAACCTAGTGTAGTATATAGTTACACAGTTAGTTTGGTTGAAAAAAGACATCCATCCATTAAGTTCCACTTGTAATACAGGGCTTGTAATACACCTTTATTTCCAAATAAAATATTGTTGCCATACATTGTGATAGGGACATAATTTAAATAGTGTAATAACCAAGACAAATGGGCAAATAAAATATGTTCGTTTTAATTACAGCCTTAAATGTAATTGCCACTGCACCGATGGTGTATTAGATGTACTGAAATCACCTTTGGAGTCACAAGAGTATTGCAGACCACTCCATATGATTAGCACCATCTAAAAATGATTTTATTTTAGCTCGTTAAAAATCATAACAAAACAGCAGATAAAAATTAATTCGTGGGTCTGTGCTATATGATGACGCACAGGCGTTTCGGGCCATCTAGGTCCTTTCCCAAATCATGATCAGCCCACCTGATCATGGCTAATCATGATTTGAGAAAGGACCTAGATGGCCCGAAACGCCTGTGCGTCATCATATAGCACAGACCCACAAATGAATTTTTATCTGCTGTTTTGTTATGATTTTTAATAAGCTATAACAAAATAATTTTTTAGATGGTGCTAATCGTATGGAGTGATTTTAATTACAGCAGCATGTATTATTTTAAAACTAAATTGGCAGAAAACTGAGAAATAATTTTTTTTTTCCATTATTATTAAAATGCATTATTAAAATGCATCTAGAATAAAATTATTCTTAGCAAAATGTACCACTCAAAGAAAGCCTAATTGGTGGCGAAAAAGAAAAGATATAGATCATTTTGTTGGGATAAGTAGTGATAAAGTTATTGGCAAATGAAAGGGAGGAACGATGAAATGTGAACATTGCCCAGTTTCATAAGGGGAAAAAGCCTAAAAGACAAATATCATGAAACATTGTAAAATTTAAAATATATACATATAAAATGTAGACTTCTCCCAGAGTAATATTGTCACGCAGGCTCTTGTTGCGGATAGCGGCGCAGCCGCCGCTTCCGCATCTGGTGTCATGGCAGCTCCTGCTGCGGCGTTTCCGGGCCTCCCGCCGGTGTCTCTTTGGGGATGTTGGCGAGCGTCAGGCTCACGCGCGCGGATCACCAGCGCACTTATGGTCTCAGGAGACGTGTCAGCTGACCTGTTGGACAGCTGCCTGCCCAATCCTGCACTCTGATTGGTTGGGCTTCTGGGGCGGCGCCGTTTGAGTTGTCCACAGTATATCAGGACCTACTTCTCAGTTGCTCCTTCTCTGTTGTTGCAAATACATCACAGTGATAGCTCTCACACCTTAGTCAGATCCTGGTGTGTTTGAACTGGCAGGACCCCTGGGATTCACACATAGCTTAGGATTATTACTATTATTATTGTACTGATTTATCCTGTGTATGACATTCTGCTTGAACTTCTGATTACTCTCTGCCTCCTGATTCTGTACTTTACCAATCTGATCTGTTGCCGACCCTCTGCCTGAATACCGACCCTGATTTCTGCCTTACGATTCTGTACCTTAGCCAATCTCATCTGTTACCGACCCTTGCCTGAATACTGACTCCGATTTCTGTTTGACGATTCTGTACCTCCGATTGACCGATCTGTTACTGACTCTGCCTGTACGACCACTCTCTGTTTAGTAATAGCCCCAGCCACCAAGGGCTATCACTTAGGAGTACTCCTGTTATTACTGTGCACCTAATCACGTGTGATCACACATTTTGAATAAATTACTAACTATTTGTTCTGATAGAGCTCATTCTGGTCATCCGTTACATCACTGGTCGTTACAAATATGCACTATAAATAACTTTTTTCCTATGTCTGTGTCCCTTACAGTAGGTAGTAAAAATACGAAAGATCGGACAGGTTTTTGACTAGTCCATATCCTCATTGGGGATTTGGTCGGGATTTTTTTTATTCTCAACAGCACTGAACTGCACTTGCTGAGTCCAAATGCAAAAATAGCGCGCAAATGCATATGGAGTCTGGCCAGTGTCTTTGTAAAGATCCTTTTGAGGCATTGCTTTTGTAAAGAATAAAGGTACTATGGAGAATCGCCCTTGAGGAGATGGACTAGTCTAAAATCTGTCAGATTTGTCAGCTTTTTACTACCTACTGCAAGTGTCAGTAAGATAGGAAAAAATAATTTATACTTCAATTTTCTATGGGAGAAATGCACCTTTTAATAATGGATATATTTTCAAGTTTACAATGTATGGCAGTAGTGGTCCTTTATCTGTTGTTCTATATTCCCTCCTTCTCTAGAAGCCCTTCTCTTGAGAAAAGCCTTTTCTGTGGACTTTGTGTCATCGCTGATGTTATTGCTGAAGGAAGTGCAGTGGACTGATTCCTGGAATGTTCCTCTTCTTACGTAACTTGTACTTCCTTTGCTGCCTTTATTTTTAGGACTTGACATTTTAGCTCAGATTTTACTCCTGCTTCTACTAGGGTTTATTTTATGGCTACTTATGGGCTACTCACCCAGCTGCACTATGAGCGGCTCCTCGAAGCTGCTGTGCTCCACCCGGCAGGTGATATTCTGTTCTTCGGTCAAGCTTGCCATCACTGTTGTCTGGTAAGTGCCGTCCCCATTGGGCAGAGTCTCTGATACCAGCCCGTCCTCCATTTTGTTCTCTGTCCACAGGCTTACATTGATTGGTTGTGGATAGAAGCCGGTTACCCAACAGTGTACCTCTGTGCCATGTCCGGCAGGTCTGCTGGCGATGTAGGCCTTCGGCTGGACTGAGAAGTTAAGGGAAGTATTAGAAAAACACATGACAGAAAGTGTATAATATTTATAAAACACATACGCATATTTTTTATTTTACCTTTTTATCTCAGTTTTTATTTTAATAACTATACAGTACATACTTATTAACATCTTCCGGACCTCAATGATTGAAATATATGCCCTGTTTATGTACTGTTATTCCTGCCAGGGCGTACATTTAATTCCCAGCGGTGCCGCCCTGCTCTCGCTGTTACCATCACTGTCCGCGATAATTTAATTGGCTCCTGACCCCATGATTGCTGTGAGCCAATCACGCAATCACGTCACTTTAAAGGGCATGGATGGCTCTGGTCTTAAAATGGCCAGAGCCATCCGGTCGGCAAGAGGTCAAAGAGAACCAGCAACAAATATGCATTTATAATACCTAAAATATCCACTGTGAAATTGATTTCATGGCAAGTTTATCAACCTTTCACTGGTTTTGTTTTATTTTTTTTTTCGTCTGTTACCAATCTCCAATCCCGTTAAAGGTGGCCACATAGGATACAATAAAAATGTTACATTTTCCCTTTAAAAAAAAAAAAAAAGGACCAGTTCAGAAAAAATTTAAAGTTTTACATTTGTATTAGAAAGAAATTTGATCACATTTCCTTTTTTCTCTCTTTCCAGCCTTGTGACCTACAGGTCACAAAAGTGAAAATGGACCATTGCGGGCCGCGGGGGGAGCGGGGGTTTGTAAGGCTACCTGATCCGCTCAGCCCCCCCCGGCTCACGTGGCCTACTTTTTTTTTATTTTTTGATCCCACCTCGGGCTCTATTTAACCCTTTAGCAGCCAGTTTATTTAGAGGCTTGCAAGTGCTCCAGGCCAATTTATTTTAGCATATACAGTGGAACCTTGGTTTTGAGCATAATTCGTACCGGAAACATGCTTGTAATCCAAAGCACTCTGATATCAAAGCGAATTTCCCCATAAGAAATAAGGAAACCCAGTTGATTCGTTCCACCATCCAAAAACAGTTACAGTAAAACAGTATAAAATAAAAATGTAAACAAGACTTTCACCGTAACTAACAGAATTATTGCAATCTGTTGGCTCGCCCCAACCTTTTTGTTTATTATGTTGCTTTAACAAGGAAACTATCCAATGACAGTTACTTTAGCGGACTTCATGGAAATGTGACTTTGCACAGTCTCAACACTCAGATTAAGTACAATTAAAGGAATACTATCGATACCCAAGTGTTCTAAAATGACAGTGTGCAAATAATGTCTAAGTAGCTGTGTAAACATTTTCCTACTTTTCATGTTAAATACCAGAGGCAAAAGCTGTAATTTATTAAGGGTAGGATTTACCTATATTGGGACAAATCAATTGCAGAAGGGGTGTCTGCTTCAATGCACAGCCAGAGTTGCATATCAGACTACAGAAAGCAAATATCAAACATATCAAACTCTGAAAGCAAAAACAGTATGAAAAGCTGTGACAATTAGTTACATTTCCTCTGCTCTCTTCAGACACTTCAGTCAGAAACACAGGACACTGAAGCTGCAGCTGTTCTCTCTGTCACACACAGAGTTACACATAGAGTTAACTGATCAAGTGTGAGGGGAATTTCCCCTCTCCTCATGGCTCAGTCAGCCGTCAGTTTTGGCGTCAGTAAAGTTTGAAAGTATTTTGCTAACAGTAAACAATGAAGTTGCTACTAAAATGTATACACCAGTACTTAGCAGCACTTCCCAAACAATTCCTGTGTCAATTGAAAAAAATATGTGAATTGATAGTATTCCTTTAAGTACAATCCTGCAGCATCAAAGGGAGAAGAACTATCGGCTCAGTTGTGATGCCGTAACACATGTATACATTTTTTTGCTTGTATATCAAGTCAAAATTTCACAAACATTTTTGCTTGCATTGCAAAGCGCTCTTAAAGCGGTATAAAACCCTGACATAATATTCAATAAAAACATGTTTTCCTACTTTTTTATGCCATACGGTTATCATATTTGCATTTGTGCATAAGTATTATTATTCCTTTGGAAATTACAAGTTCCCAAAAGTACAGTTTTTTGCTTTGAGAGCTGACTTTGCATTTTATTCAGAACTGGTATTATTTATTATGTATTGAATTCAGAAATGCTTTGAGTGTCTGCCTGTGTCCAGGAGCTTCTGCACAGTCAGAGAATGTGTCACATTCCTCACGTGTTACAATTAAGTAAACACAAGATGACATTATATAGAGTTCAGATGCTTCCAGATTTCTCTGCACTGAACGTTCAAGTCCTGTGTGTAACCCTTTGAATGCTGGTCTAGTAAAAAAAATGCTGGTTTTACATAATATGCTGTAAATAATTTTTTAGCGCAAAGAAGAAATGCTGGGTTTTATTCCGCTTTAAACCAAGTTATTCTTAATCCAATGTTTTACTGTATTTTTTTGTATTTCTTAATTGTTACAATTCCCTGCTTCTAATTAGTACGGCTGTAATGTGTATTTGTGGCCACTTATCACCAGGGGGCAGTGTGAGTCTTCTGCTTTCAGTTTCTATATTTTCTTCTCAGTAGAGAGAGATCAAAGAATTCTAGGAATTTGGCGCACAACGAGTTCTGGCGATTGAACTCAAAAGCAGTGCACTTATCTTAAACAAGATAACTCTATTGAAGTTGCTAATGGGTTAAGAAGGATGGTAAGGCTGACCTTTGGTGGACATTGTGTAAAGCGTGTTTTTTTAATTTTACTTACTCTTCATTGACAAGGCTTCTTTGCCTGCAGCAGCAGAACCGGTGGACACCTTGCGGCAAGTGTTCTTCAACATGTTCAAAACAGAGCGATGCGTGGTTTGGTCATCATGCATGATTTTCCATGTAAACTGGGAGTAGGGATTGTTCCTGGCCATCCACTCATCTCTGGTGACATTGAAGTCGATGACATCTACTCCATTAACGGCTACTCTGAAGATGTAACCATCAGGGTCTCCCTCAGATGAGGGACATCCAGACCAACACTGAGTTGTGAGGGCACCTGAGGAAAATGTATTCTCAGTTACTTAAACTATAGACAGCATAATGTTCAGTACAAAGCATTGGCATAAAATATGTCAGTCAACATCCTCTAATTAGAGATGGCCTGAGCAGTTCGCCGGGCGGGTAGTTCATGTGAATTTCAGCTGTTCATGTCCGCGGCGAGACGCAAACACATAGCGCGTTCGACCCGCCTCCTATACCTCGTCATTGGACTAAACTTTGACCCTCTACATCACAGTCAGCAGACACATGGCAGCCAATCAGGTTGCACTTCCCCATGGACCCCTCGCCCCCCCCCCCCCTAAAAAAACGCAGCAGCGCCAGCCATTTTCTCAGTCTATGGCTGCTGCTCTAGTGAGAGGAAGGGAGAGACATTGTTGGAGATAGGGAAAGCATTAGTTAGGCTGTTGTTAGCTTGCTCCTCGCTGAAATTTGTTGCTGCAAGCACCCCAAAAAAGCCCTTTTGTGAGCTAATATTCTTCTGAGGTTTCTTTTTGTGACACTGCATACAGCCCTGTTGCAGCTGGCCTTTGCTGTGTCAGCACACTCTATTACCAGTGGATATCTTTCCACTGCATTTGTGATTGAACTTACTATAGCATAGCTCTCTGTGTGGGTGATACACTGCATACAGCCCTGTTGCACCTGGCCCGTACTGTACCCCTGCCAGCACACTGTATTACCATCAGTGCATATCTTTCCACTGTATTTGTGATTGAACTTTCTATAGCATAGCTCTCTGTGTGGGTGACACTGCATAGATACAGCCCACAATCCCAGCTGGCCTTTGTAGTCCGCCAACACACTCTATTACCACCAGTGCATACGTTTCCACTGTATTTGTGATTGAACTTAATATAGCATAGCTCTCTGTGTGGGTGACACTGCATACAGCCCTGTCGCAGCTGGCCCTTGCTGTGTCAGTACACTCTATTACCAGTGCATATCTTTCCACTGTATTTGTGATTGAACTTACTATAGCATAGCTCTCTGTGTGGATGACACACTGCATACAGCCCATGCAACCATTTGATTGTGAACACTGCTTTTACAGCACTTCAGCCTTTTTACAACCATTGTAATATCACAACAACTGCATATCTCTCTGTGTGTGTTAAAGTACACAGCCCGGTGATACACACACACACACACACACACACTGTAACGATCCGCTCAGCTGCCTGCGCAGGCAGGCAGCCTTTTGATCATTATTCAGGTCTGCATGCTGCAGGACTCTGGAAAGAAGTCCTTCTGTCAGTTTTGCAGCTTGTGCTTGCTGAGGAATTTGCATACGTTGTCATGCAAATTGCCTGGCCACATTCATTGGAGGCGTGTACTATAAGTACTAGGTGTGTCCCACAATGCTTCGCTGCTCATAGAGGTTTGTTCCTGCTGGACTCACCTGGAGTGTCAGCCACTGCTATCTTAGTATAGTTAATTCTTGGGGAGTGCTCCTTGCATTCCTAGTTAGTGCAGTCAGTTTGTGTATAATTTGTACTGCCTATTCTGTCTTGTCTTGTCTGTCGCGATTGCGCTGTCACCAGCGGCGGTTGATAGCGAATCGCTCTGTCTTGTTTGGATCTCACTAGCCTCTAGCGGTAGCGGCTGTGGATCCTTCTGATCTGAGTTCCTGGAGTGTAAGCTGGAGCAGCGGTTGCTACCGGCTACCTCATCTGATCTGTCTTGTTTAGATCGCACTAGCCGCTAGCGTTAGCGGCTGTGGATCTTTCTGATCTGTGTTCCTGCTTGGATCACACTTACTCTGGCGGAAGAGCGGTGGATCCTTTCTGCCTAGTTCCTGTTTCTCGTTTGTCTGTCTTGTCTGATACGGGCGCTTGCTGTAGGCTCGATGAGGTAACCGTTAAGCAAGCGTTCACGTTCTTTGTTTCGTGTTTGTCTGTTGATGGTTAGTTAGGCGTGCTTGTCTCTATTGTGCTTATCACGTGGAGACCGCGCATAACCGCGTGCACTGTTGCGAATGAGTGCGGTGTTCGCGGTTAGCTAGCGTTTATTATTTTCCGTATATTCTCATTGTATTATTTGCTGTGCCTTTGCTAACCTCGTATTCTGTTCTGATCTGCCTTGTGTCACGTCTGGCGATCGCACCTCTCGCGATCGCGTTCCTATTTCATATCTGCTGTTGTGTATGCGTGGTCGCGGGGTGGCGACTAGATTGGCGCACACACATACAATCTGTCCCTTTGCTCATTCTCATTCGCAATCGCCTCTCTTGCGATTGCGTTCTGCGCTTCGTACAAATTCCTGTCTGGCATTTGTGGAGGTACAGAGGATTGGTTCCTCTGCACTCCCCAGCGCCATCTGCCGACAGGAATTTTCCCTCTACTGGTGCTTGCACCAAAAGCTGGGTTCTAGTATCTTGACACGCTTGTGGAGGACCTCCGCAGTGTCAGCGCACATCTTTGTGCGCTGAACACGGAGATATCCCACAATCGTTACATTATGAGCAGCCCAACCCAAAACCCCAGTGTAGAGGGAATTTCTGATTTGTACGATTTTGCTGAGTATGGTTCCTGTGTCTTTAAGAGTTTCAAAATATTAAATTCAGAGACGAAAGAGGATTTTCTCTCTGAATGCGTAAAATTTTGTCTGAATCCTACTTTTCAAATTACTGATCCGTCCACGTCTGCTCTCCAATTAGCTTATGTGCTTTTGAAAGATGATCTGTTTGTATGGGCTCATGAAATCTTGCAAGACAATTCTTGGAATGATAATCTATATCAGTTTCTTACATTTACATTCTCCTACTGGTTTGAGTTGCCTTGCTTGCCACCTGCCCTGTATGAGTGTGTAGTTGCTAATGAGTCAGCTGCTCTACCTACTTCATGCAAAACCATTCAGTTTGAAAATGAATGCAGTAACTATTCCCCTGTGTCTAAACAGCAGCCACCTAAAGCAGCAAGGACTAAAAGCAGGAAAAAAAGGAAGACTTCTCAGCTGAAAAAACCGTTGCCCATAGCAATTACAAATAAAAAAATTGTTTCTGTAAAGTCTGAAATTTCTCAGTCTCAGGTTTCATTACCCCAAGAAAGGGCATTTGTGGATCCTTTGATAGGCAGAATTATTTTCTATATTAAAGGAGTGAGAAAGTCTTTGCATGTTCCTGACCCCAACCCTTATGAGGGTTTCTTGGAAACCGAGTTGTTTGAACCCCCATTTGCTCCATGGGATATTGGAGCATTAATTGAGGAGTTCGAGATTGATTGGAAGGCGTTTTGCGATTTTTACATCGCAAAAAGCGCAGAGATTCTTTATGCTTGTCTTGATTCGGTGTACGCTTTGATTGACTCTGATGAGTGTGACGAATGTTTTGTGAATCCGGTGACTTATGTGTGGCAGACGATTTTGGATGAATTGAACACACACCAATCAATTGACTTCAATAAAGAGACATCGTTATCGGATGATTGTTCCTGCCTTTCTGGGGTAAAGCATGTGAGTCTAGATATTGTGCGACCTGACATGAATGGGTGCACTACTGTGGTTGATTCTTGTGCGAATCTTGAAAGATTCTCTCCTGATTGCGTGAAGTTTGAATCTATGCGATGTAATGCCTGTTTCTCAGATGTTCCTGCAGATTGTGATCAACATGAATGTGCCAGTTTTCTCAAAGATATGTGGGATCCCTTGTCATCTAAGAACAGATCTTTAAGATCTTCCATCTATGATCCTGCTATGGGAAAAATTCCTAAACTATGCAGCATCAAAAGTGAAATTAATATGCCTAATAAAGTTTATTCTGTTGATGTCGCTATTTCTTCTGCAGATGAGTCTCTGTCTCACCCTGTTCACACCTGTAAGGGCCCGTTGCCTGGGGACAATTGCTCCAGTGTTTCGACCCTAGATGCCTTGCAGTCTGCTCCGCAGATCGCGGAGATTTGCGCTATGGAAGCGTCAGTTTCACAACCTAAAGCGATCTTGGATTCGCAGGTTTTGCGTTCTGGCTCCTCGGATTTGACATTGTTAACCGAATCTAAGAGTGAGACAGCGCTTCGGTTTTGCGAATCTGACTCTGAAACATCTTTGCTGGGTCCAGAGAAAGTTTCTCTGAGCCTGCCCTGTACCATGAATAACAATATGATGTCCAATCACACTGACATTTGTGAGTCCCTTTCTTGTTCTGAGGAAAGTGCTGATTCTGCACCCTGTACTCTGGATGAGTTAAGATGGCCTTGTTTAGAGTCTCCTGCAGTGTCCCTAGAGGCTCGTCTAGGTATTGCCACTATACTCACCTGTTTTTCTGCAGTTTTGGAGTTACAAGCTAGTTTGACTGCCACACAGAATTCTGGGTACAGTGAGAATGAAGTTAGGGAGTCAGTGTGTGTTCCAGTAAATATACCTGTACATTCCCCTCATGATGATGAGATCCAGTCTCAGGTTATGGTGGAACCATTCCTGGGACATCTGCCCTGTCCACAAAATAAACTTCCAGTTTTGCCCTGTAACATGGATAGTTCAGAATCCTTCCGAGAAAACTTGAAAAATGATGTTCCTGAGGTCTTGTTTGATGTTCTGGAGGTCTCAGAGTTCCTCCCAAAGGGTGCAGAACTTGTAGGAGATGTCTCCTGACCCCCAAGTCCTTCTGAGGTGTTACCCTCTTCCGTAGGCATTGCTGCCTTGCTGGCTACCTTTTCAGCTCTGATGGAGCTTCACTCATATGTAGTCAATGATGATATTATTGTCACAGAAATTTCTGAATTTGTATCCGAGTCTTCTTGTGAAAGTACAGTGCCTGTGACCTCCACTCATGATGATTCTCTGTCCGGTACTGGTTTTGGTCTTGTCGTGCCGGACTCTGAGGTTGGCAGTTCCCCGACATGTACTGAGGTTTCTCCTGTGCTGGTGTACCCCAGTGTGCTCTGTGACCCAGAAAGCCCAAGTGTGCCTCGGTTACCAGCGTACTCAGATGCTTCCTCGGTGGAGACATGCTCTGATTTAGCCTGCCTGCTTGCATGCCCAGAAGTGGTCCCTGAAAGTCTTGATCTTGATGGGTGTCCTCGTAATTCTGAATCCGGAATTGTCATTGGTTCCATGGGGGTTCTTGGTAATTCTCCATGTGAGCCTGGTGATTGTTCTGCCCTCTTGGGATCTCTGTGGAGCTTCAAAAGGTTCTGGGAGATTCCGGGAGAGATTTTGCTTGGTCCCCTGGATAAGATCAACGGTGGCTTTTGTGTTGTAAGGGACACTTCGAACAGGTATTGTGGCAGGTTTGGTATTTTCGGACGCTCGTTGGAAGGTGGTGGGTATTGTCTGGAGGGTGTCGATGGCTTTTTCTCTGGTATCCACAGTCCTGATGGGTGTTACGCTAAGACTGGTAGTACTGATGGGCATGTTTCGGTGGCTTCTGTTTCCGATGAGGTCGGTTTCGGGTGGACTGACTCTGGAATTGGACCTTGTCGGGCTGCCCCGACCTTCATGAGTCTTCAGTTAGAGTTTTTTGGTAACACCAGTTTTGAAAGACGTCTGGAATTCGTCCCTAGAGGGGGGGGTACTGTAACGATCCGCTCAGCTGCCTGCGCAGGCAGGCAGCCTTTTGATCATTATTCAGGTCTGCATGCTGCAGGACTCTGGAAAGAAGTCCTTCTGTCAGTTTTGCAGCTTGTGCTTGCTGAGGAATTTGCATACGTTGTCATGCAAATTGCCTGGCCACATTCATTGGAGGCGTGTACTATAAGTACTAGGTGTGTCCCACAATGCTTCGCTGCTCATAGAGGTTTGTTCCTGCTGGACTCACCTGGAGTGTCAGCCACTGCTATCTTAGTATAGTTAATTCTTGGGGAGTGCTCCTTGCATTCCTAGTTAGTGCAGTCAGTTTGTGTATAATTTGTACTGCCTATTCTGTCTTGTCTTGTCTGTCGCGATTGCGCTGTCACCAGCGGCGGTTGATAGCGAATCGCTCTGTCTTGTTTGGATCTCACTAGCCTCTAGCGGTAGCGGCTGTGGATCCTTCTGATCTGAGTTCCTGGAGTGTAAGCTGGAGCAGCGGTTGCTACCGGCTACCTCATCTGATCTGTCTTGTTTAGATCGCACTAGCCGCTAGCGTTAGCGGCTGTGGATCTTTCTGATCTGTGTTCCTGCTTGGATCACACTTACTCTGGCGGAAGAGCGGTGGATCCTTTCTGCCTAGTTCCTGTTTCTCGTTTGTCTGTCTTGTCTGATACGGGCGCTTGCTGTAGGCTCGATGAGGTAACCGTTAAGCAAGCGTTCACGTTCTTTGTTTCGTGTTTGTCTGTTGATGGTTAGTTAGGCGTGCTTGTCTCTATTGTGCTTATCACGTGGAGACCGCGCATAACCGCGTGCACTGTTGCGAATGAGTGCGGTGTTCGCGGTTAGCTAGCGTTTATTATTTTCCGTATATTCTCATTGTATTATTTGCTGTGCCTTTGCTAACCTCGTATTCTGTTCTGATCTGCCTTGTGTCACGTCTGGCGATCGCACCTCTCGCGATCGCGTTCCTATTTCATATCTGCTGTTGTGTATGCGTGGTCGCGGGGTGGCGACTAGATTGGCGCACACACATACAATCTGTCCCTTTGCTCATTCTCATTCGCAATCGCCTCTCTTGCGATTGCGTTCTGCGCTTCGTACAAATTCCTGTCTGGCATTTGTGGAGGTACAGAGGATTGGTTCCTCTGCACTCCCCAGCGCCATCTGCCGACAGGAATTTTCCCTCTACTGGTGCTTGCACCAAAAGCTGGGTTCTAGTATCTTGACACGCTTGTGGAGGACCTCCGCAGTGTCAGCGCACATCTTTGTGCGCTGAACACGGAGATATCCCACAATCGTTACACACACACACACACACACACACACACACACACACACACACACACACACACACACACACACACACACACACACACTGCTGTGTATTTGACATTGATTGCGCACACACACACACACACACACACACACACACACACACACACACACACACACACACACACACACACACACACACACACACACACACACACACACACACTGCTGTGTATTTGACATTGATTGTGTGCCTCTTTGTGATTACACACAGTCTGCCACTTTTGAATATTGTCAGTACTACTGCATGACCAATGTAGAAAAACACCTCATCTTCCTCAGCTTCTGGACAGAACCGTGACATATCTTCCTCCTCCTGCTCTGATTCAGGCAACCCACAACTACTTACCACTCAGCCAGCAGCCACCACCACCACTGCTACTACTGGCACCACAGCCGCTCCACTTGAGATGTCTCAGGAGATATTCACACATGTTTGTGGTGAATTTACTGATGCACGATCATTATTGGTACATGTGAAGGATTGCGGCGACATGTGTCTGATGTTATACAGCCTTCCTGTGCACATAGGCTGCGGAATACACGCGCACGCGCGGCAAGACAGAAGCTTTATGGGAAGCAGAGAGGGATCAGCTGACCCCGCCGGTCAGCTGATCCAAGGTTGGATGCGGATTGGCTGGAAGGGACTGGGCAGCGCTGGCCAGCGCTGCACTATATAACCACTTGTCCCTCAGTCTCACATCGTCTGCCGTTGCAAATGCTTAACGTGTTAGCACACAGACCTCAGTCAGATCCTACAGTGTGGTTGAACCAGGACGGACCTGGTAATCCACACTGAGCTAGATTACCTTCTCTTGTTATGTTATTCTATGTTATGCTTTAGACCAGTTCCAGGGTGTTGTGACTACGGACCTCACACCCAAGACTAGGATACTGTGTCAGTTCTATGTTATGCTTTATACCAGTTCCAGGGTGTTGTGACTACGGACCTCACACCCAAGACTAGGATACTGTGTCAGTTCTATGTTATGCTTTAGACCAGTTCCAGGGTGTTGAGACTACGGACCTCACACCCAAGACTAGGATACTGTGTCAGTTCTATGTTATGCGTTAGACTAGTTCCGGGGTGTTGTAACTACGGACCACACACCCAAGACTAGCACTGTACTTCCTTGGTTCGCCACTAGGCTGTAGTGAGATAGGATCTCACAGCCAGATAGGGCAAATCTGTTCATATTAGCAGCAGGGCTTCCTGCAACCAGGCCTAGGTCCCTCTCCTAGGGAGCCTTTGGCATAAAGGAATTCACCCACGGCTAGGGGTGAATTTCCTTCTCCTCACTGCCTCCAGTCTTCCTGGCAGTTCCCTCTCAAAGTGTTACTGTTAACCTATACACTCAGGTCTCAGGTGTCCAGAGGTTAGACATACCTGGATTATTAGTGATTCTGCAGATTATTAGCCTGGATCTCCTCCTACCTCTCCAACCGCTCCTTTACAACATTTTTCAATGGCTCCTCATCCACTCCTACACCCCTCTCAGTTGGTGTTCCTCAAGGTTCCGTCCTAGGACCCCTACTGTTCTCACTCTATACTGCCTCAATTGGCAAAATCATCTCCTCCATGGGCTTCAATTACCACCTGTATGCCGACGACACCCAGATATATCTCCACACCCCAGACCTCTCCTCCTCTACCATGGACAAAGTCTCTGCCTGCCTCACATCCATTTCCTCCTGGATGGCTGCCAGGTACCTGAAGCTTAATTTGGACAAGACTGAGCTTTTAATATTCCCACCCCGCACAGCTGCACCCCTCCCAGATCTGCACGTCACTATTGAAAATACTATAATCCACCCTACCTCCCAAGCCCGCTGTCTAGGTGTTACTCTGGACTCTGAACTTTCCTTTACCGCCCACATCCAAGGTATTGCCAGATCCTGCAACTTCCACCTCCGCAACATCTCCAAGATCCACTCCTACCTGTCCCCTGACACCACTAAACTCCTTATCCACGCCCTTGTCATCTCCCGCCTAGACTACTGCAATTCTCTTTTATCTGGCCTCCCCTCCAACCGTACTGACCCACTTAAATTGGTAATGAATGCGGCAGCCAGACTGATACATTCTTCTCACCGCAGCGCCTCTACAACTCCGCTCTGTAAAGCACTACACTGGCTCCCCATCAGCTTTAGGATCAATTTCAAAATCCTGTGCTTTGCCTACAAATCAGTGCACAAGACCTGCCCAACCTACATCTCTGATCTGGTCCACAGGCACATACCAGCCCGCCCCCTCCGATCCTCCAATGACCTGCGCCTAGTCGCACCACGCATAACTCAGTCACACGCACGATTGCAGGACTTCACCAGGGCCGCCCCTACTCTCTGGAACTCTCTCCCACCAGCCATCAGACTCGCCCCCACCTTTAATTCCTTCAAACAAGCTCTCAAGAGCCCTCTTCACGCTCGCATACCCCCCTACACCAGCACCATAATATGTTCTGTTAGACCCCCTCTCAAAAGACGCACCTATTGTCTCCACCCCACCCTTTAGATTGTAAGCCTCCGGCAGGGCCCTCCTCCCTAACGTATCCAGCTTGATTATGCAATCTTACTCGCAACCACCCCTCTTGTAGACTCGAACAGTCTCTATTTTGACCTATGATACTGTATTGTTATCAAATCATTTGCATGATCTTGTTTTGTTGTGAGTTTCCGTATGTTCTACCTGTATGTTAACCCATTTATCTATTGTGCAGCGCTGCGTAAAATGTTGGCGCTTTATAAATACAATAAATAATAATAATAATAATAATTATTCATAATCCGGTGTATATCTGCATTATTGGTGAGTCTGCAGCCCACCAATAATCAGATTCTCTCTGCGTGTTGACACTGATCGTTACAGAACGGCAGACCAAAACAATATGGACACACTTGACAGTCGTCTGCTTGCACTCACCACCTCGGTGGAGAATTGCATCAGCGTGCTGGATAGTCATCAGACCCAGATTAATGCTTTGTCTGGGTCTATACAAGCCCTTCAGACGACTGTTAACTCAGTGCGATCCCCTCTTGTTACAGACTTACGTATGCCTGTGCCTGAGAAGTTTTCTGGTCATAGATCTGACTTTCGAAACTTTAAAAATCGAGTGTTTTCTTACTTTGAGTTAAGACCTAATGCTTCAGGTACTGTGGCCCAGAGAATTACCTTTATTAAGACACTGTTGACTGGGGATTCCCAGACCTGGGCATATGGTCTTCCGTCAGGTGATGGGGCTTTGACCTCTGTGGAGTAATTTTTCAAAGCTATGGCCATAATTTACGATGACCCGGACTCTGCCTCGACCGCTGAGCGGAAGCTGAAGATGTTGCGGCAAGGCAGAGATTCGGTAGAAGCTTATGCAGCGGAGTTCAGGAAGTGGGCAGTGTCAGCTAGGTGGGGCTCATTTGCATTGTTGGATTGTTTTATGTCAGGATTATCAGATGCAGTGTCTAATCTGATGTTAGGATATCCTGATTCCTGAACTTAAAAACCATTGATGAAGCTATTTCACTAGCAATCAGAGTAGACCGTCGCCTACAGTATCAGAGACAAAGTCGGGGTAGGAATAGTGTGAAATATGTTTCCTACGCTTCCTCGCCACCTACCTCACCTCCCCCCGAACCCATGCAGATTGGACGTTCAAAATTGTCCTGGGTCGAGCAGACTCATAGAAAGAAGGAACAGCTCTGCTTGTACTGTGCAGAGGAGGGCCATAAAGCAGAGAACTGTCCCAAAAAGTCGGGAAACGCTGTCGCTTAGGAGTGGTCAGAGGTAACACCCTAAGCGCACAGAATTTACCTCTTAAAGACGATCGACTGCTCCTCCCATGCACCATCTCATGGGGAGATCAGACAGTTTCTACTGAGGCCTTTCTCGACTCCGGCTCGGCTGCTAATTTTATTGACTATGATTTTGCTAAAAAATTGGGAATTCCTATTGTCCCATTGAATCAAAAGGTGTTGGTTACTGCGGTGGATGACTCTCCTCTGCAGAGTAAATACCCTCTGTCTCAGACCCCAGAGTTGGGGGTCACCATAGGGGTTTTACAAAGAGAGAGTCTGCAGTTTTTTGTATTACGAATGGCAACTTCCACCATCATCCTTGGTCTGCCCCTTAGATTGATTGGGCCTCTGGTCAGCTAACGAGCTGGTCTACCCGCTGTTATCATCATTGTTTGACGAAGGTAACCATGGGTAACACAAGTATTCAGGTGGAAGGATTGCCAGAGCAGTATAAAGATTATGCTGATGTCTTTTGTCCGAAATCAGCAGACAGATTACCCTCTCACCGTCCCTTTGATTGTCCAATTGACTTAAGATCTGGTTGTATGCCTCCTAGGGGTCACCTTTATAACCTGTCCGGGCCAGAGAAGTTGGCAATGCAGGAGTACATCAAAGTAAATTTAGCTAAGGGATTTATCCGGCCCTCGCGGTCACCTGCGGGCGCTGGGTTCTTTTTTGTTAAGAAAAAAGATGGAGGCCTCCGTCCCTGCATTGACTATCGGGGTCTAAATAAGATCACTGTGAAAAATCGTTACCCACTACCTCTGATTGACGATTTATTCTCCCAGATCACCAATGCTAAAATTTTCTCGAAATTGGACTTAAGGGGTGCATACAACCTGGTGCGCATCAGGGACGGTGACGAGTGGAAGACGGCCTTTAATACACCCGATGGGCATTACGAGTACTTAGTGATGCCCTTCGGGTTGTGCAACGCCCCGGCCGTCTTCCAGGAGCTAATTAACAAGGTTTTCAGACCAATTTTGGGTAAATTTGCATTAGTATATCTTGATGATATACTAGTCTTTTCAGCCACTCTTGCCGAACATCGGAAACATGTCAAGTATGTGCTGGAAAGACTAAGACAGAATCAATTGTACGCCAAACTGGAGAAGTGCATTTTTGAGGTGACCTCTGTAGCTTTTTTAGGGTATGTAATATCTCCCTCGGCCTCTCTATGGACCCTGGGAAAGTCTCTGCTGTACTGGACTGGCCACAGCCTGTGGGTCTGAAGGCCCTCCAGAGATTCCTGGGTTTTGCGAATTACTACAGGAGATTTATTAAGGGGTACTCTACAGTGGTTGCGCCCCTCACTAGTCTCACTAAGAAAGGGGCTGATACTCACCACTGGTCCGAGGAAGCTCTCACGGCTTTTAGTACCCTTAAGAGACTGTTCTGTTCTGCTCTCATCCTGAGACACGTAGATGTCACCTTCCCGTTCATAATAGAAGTTGATGCCTCTGAGGTGGGGGTGGGGGCTGTGCTGTCTCAGCATTCCGGTTTGCAGGGTAAACTTCACCCATGCACCTACTTCTCCCGCAGGTTCTCCCCAGCGGAGAGAAACTACGATATAGGTAACCGAGAACTCCTGGCCATCAAGTTAGCCTTTGAGGAATGGCGACATTGGTTAAAAGAAGCAGAACATGTTATTACAGTTTACACAGATCACAAAAACTTGGAGTACATTGAAAACGTTAAGAGACTCAGTCCCCAACAGGCCCAGTGGTCACTGTTCTTTTCCAGATTCTCTTTTGTAATTACGTATACCCCTGGTAGTAAAAACGTTAAGGCTGATGCCTTGTCCAGGTGTTTTGAACCCGAAACGGCACAGCCTTCGGCACCCGAGACTATTCTGCCTCGGAAGGTGGTTTTGGCAGCCACAGAGACCTGGACGGATTGGGCTACCACCTTGGCCCCATATCAGCAGGATGTCCCAGTAGGAAAGCCTGAGGGAGTGTTATTTGTGCCCTTGCCCTTCCGCTTGCAGCTTTTGCAGCTGTTTCACTCCCATAAGAATGCTGGTCATCCAGGGGCCACCAGGACACAGGATCTCCTTGCCAGATGTGCGTGGTGGCCATCTCTGGCCACTGACTGTAAGGAGTTTGTGAGGGAGTGTGCTGTGTGTGCTAGGAGCAAACCTTCCCGACAGGCTCCGGTGGGAACCTTGCAGCCCCTGCCAGTTCCAAGTGAACCATGGACGCACCTGTCCATGGATTTTGTGGGTGAACTCCCCAGATCTGAAGGCATGACTGTCATCTGGGTGGTGGTAGATAGATTCAGCAAGATGGCCCATTTTGTCCCTCTGAAGGGACTCCCCTCCGCTCAAGAGCTGGCTAACCTCTTCATCCTGCACATTTTCCGGCTGCATGGCATTACGCAAAATGTAGTGTCAGATAGGGGAGTCCAATTCGTATCTAAGTTCTAGAGGGCATTTTGTCAGTCTATGGGCATGGATCTTTCGTTTTCATCAGGCTACCACCCACAGACGAATGGCCAGACTGAGAGGGTCAACCAATCCATGGAACAGTTTCTCAGATGCTACGTGGCTGATGCACAAACTGACTGGGTAAAATTTTTACCTTTCGCAGAGTTTGCGCACAATAACCTGAAAAGTTCTTCCTCTGGGTTTTCCCCTTTTCAGGTGGTCTCGGGGAGGTCTACTAAGTTTGCTCCTTTGCCAGTGGCATCTACTCATTTCCCAGCATTGGATGATTGGCAGCTGGCGTTGAAACAAATTTGGGCCTTGGTGAAAACAAATTTGGGAAAGACTTTCAAGTCTCAGAAAAAGCAAGCCGACAAGAGACGCACTGCTGAATGGGACTTTTCACCAGGAAATTTAGTCTGGGTGTCTACGTGGCATCTGGCATTGAAACAACTGTCACCCAAATTAGGGCCTAGATTTGTGGGGCCGTTTCCAGTCACTAAAAGAATTAATGCTGTCACCTATGCCGTTGATCTTCGTACCAGTATGATCATTCCACGTGTCATTGCTCAAGCCGGCAGTGCAGGTGGATTCCACTCCCCCCCCCCCCTCCCGTATTGATTGATGATCAACCTGAGTATGAGGTTGAGAAGATTCTGGACTCCCGGCTGGTGCAAAATTCTGTGCAATATTTGGTACACTGGAAAGGTTATGGTGTGGAGGATAGAACTTGGATACCAGAGAGTGCCGCATGCACGCAGATGATTTGAGGAAAAAGTTTCATGACTCACATCCTGGGAAGCCCGGTTGGAAGTGTCCGGAGTCCACTCCTCGGGGGGGTACTGTGAAGGATTGTGGAATGGCCGCCGCGTGGCGGCTGGTTCCGCGTCCGCTCCGGCGGTTTACACGCGGCGACATGTGTCTGATGTGGTACAGCCTTCCTGTGCACATAGGCTGAGAAATACACGCGCGCGCGGTAAGACAGAAGCTTTATGGGAAGCAGAGAGGGATCAGCTGACCCCGGCGGTCAGCTGATCCAAGGATGGATGCGGATTGGCTGGAAGGGACTGGGCGGCACTGGCCAGCGCTGCACTATATAGCCACTTGTCCCTCAGTCTCACATCGTCTGCCGTTGCAAATGCTTAACGTGTTAGCACACAGACCTCAGTCAGATCCTACAGTGTGGTTGAACCAGGACGGACCTGGTAATCCACACTGAGCTAGATTACCTTCTCTTGTTATGTTATTCTATGTTATGCTTTAGACCAGTTCCAGGGTGTTGTGACTACGGACCTCACACCCAAGACTAGGATACTGTGTCAGTTCTATGTTATGCTTTATACCAGTTCCAGGGTGTTGTGACTACGGACCTCACACCCAAGACTAGGATACTGTGTCAATTCTATGTTATGCTTTAGACCAGTTCCAGGGTGTTGTGACTACGGACCTCACACCCAAGACTAGGATACTGTGTCAGTTCTATGTTATGCGTTAGACTAGTTCCGGGGTGTTGTAACTACGGACCACACACCCAAGACTAGCACTGTACTTCCTTGGTTCGCCACTAGGCTGTAGTGAGATAGGATCTCACAGCCAGATAGGGCAAATCTGTTCATATTAGCAGCAGGGCTTTCCTGCAACCAGGCCTAGGTCCCTCTCCTAGGGAGCCTTTGGCCTAAAGGAATTCACCCACGGCTAGGGGTGAATTTCCTTCTCCTCACTGCCTCCAGTCTTCCTGGCAGTTCCCTCTCAAAGTGTTACTGTTAACCTGTACACTCACGTCTCAGGTGTCCAGAGGTTAGTCATACCTGGATTATTAGTGATTCTGCAGATCATTCATAATCCGGTGTATATCTGCATTATTGGTGAGTCTGCAGCCCACCAATAATCAGATTCTCTCTGCGTGTTGACACCGATCGTTACAGTACAAGATGAAGGTGCTTAGGATGTTACATGACCTCATATGTCTCAGTTAAGGGTCACTACACACATGGACGTGTGTACATTTTATTTGTAAATTACATTGACATTTAAAAATAAATAAATAGTTTTTTAAATAAATAACAATGCCCAAGCTGGTCCATTCAATTGAGCGCACATGCAGCACCGGCACACCTAAGGGCCTTACAGACCTGTTAATGCCCAATCTCGCGTGGCTGCATGGTCTGTTATCACTGTATTGTGTTTGCACTATTGCATAGCACTGTGTCTGTGGGATACTCTCCACGGACAGAACACTGTCACTGAGTGGATGGGGGAGGAGGAGACCTTTCCTGACCTCAGTCAGGAAGAAGAGCTGGCTATCTCGGCATCCATCCTTGTTCTAATGGTGTCTTTCATGCTATCCTGCCTGTTGAGTAATGGACCCCCCGTATAAAAATATTTAAACGAGAACAACCTGTACTGGGTGGGTGGCAATGCTACTGGACCCTCGCTGTAAGCACAAAGGCCCCAATTCTGGTAGGGTTATCAAACAAATTACCTCATGTGAGGTAATTTACCTCATGAGGTAATGACACTTAGCAATTGTGGTAGGTTTTAGTCATGCTTTACGTCAGGAGGTAAATTATGAGGTAATTCATGAGGTAATTTACTAAAATAGACATGTTAGCACATAATTTACTGATCAGTTTAACACTTGCATGTACCTGGAGGTAAAGTCAATTTGATTGCATTTTGCAGTTTTTAGTGGAGTTCCTATTGCTGTTTTAGTGGAGTCCCTATTCAGGCTGTGTAATAGAAAAGCATAGTAGAAATCAAACTCCAAATATTATAATAATATATAATAATATAAGGGATGCCTATAAATATACTTTTCATAGATTGCTACATAATCAAATACACCTTCCCCCCCTAAAAAAACAAAAATATTCCAAAGACTGTCCTAACTTATAGAAGACTACTATTATTGATTTACTGCATGCTTACCGCTGAAATACCTCATGTTTTACCTCACTTTATGCATTTACCTCATACTGTATTTTCCCTCATGTTCGTCGAAAATGGAGAAAAATCTTTCAGAATTGCTAAAAAAAAAAAAAAAAGGAAAATACCTCATGAGATATTTTACCTACAAAAAAATATTTACCTCACATAGCTACCATGATTGAGGACAAAGTGGTGGAACAGTTAGCGGAGGTCTCACCACTCAAACCCTTAGGCCCCGTTTACACTTAATCAGTTGGTATGCGTTAGTATGCGTTAGTACACGTTAGTGCGCGTTGGTACGCATTTTTTCTATAGCAGTGCATTAGGAAGAAGATTTCAGTTAAAACGCGTTAAGTGTAAAAGAGGCCATATGAAAACATGGTCATTACTTTGAAAATCAGTTTTCTTTCAGTTATAACTGAGAGCAACTGATTCAGTGTAAAAGGACCCTTATCTCCTCTTGATCAGGGATGCTCGGATACCACTTTTTAAAATCCGAATTGATTCGGATCCGGATACCCAGATATCTGGATCCGACTCGGATATCCGAATCCGAACTTTTCGGTATCCACATAGAATCGGATATCCGAAACCATTATCTGGGAAATCCAGTCGGATTCGGATATCCGGATAGAAAACCGTAAGTGGCCTTTAAATTGCTTCCAAAACGTTTTTTTAGGGTAAATGATGCAGAAATATTAATTGATTATTTGGGGAGTTAAAATACAAAAAAAAATAAAAACAAAATGGCTATAAATTAACATCAGGACTAGGTTCCAGACAGTGGTCGTGCAGCCCACATTGTGTCCAAAGTCCAACCGCACAACTGGGACATTTTTCAGCCCAGACACCTCAAAAAAATTACACAGCAA
Organism: Hyperolius riggenbachi; assembly: GCF_040937935.1. Classification (NCBI taxonomy): domain Eukaryota; kingdom Metazoa; phylum Chordata; class Amphibia; order Anura; family Hyperoliidae; genus Hyperolius; species Hyperolius riggenbachi. Next base: position 40,886,350 of record NC_090653.1, on the reverse strand, counting down.
AGTGTTTTGGGTTAAATATAGGTGGTATCAGCAGCAGTGGCCTGTGGCACCCTGGCAGTGAGAGCAGCACAGGCAGCAGGAGCAGGGCAATGCAGCAGCAGCAAGTGTAACGTGTGCCAGGAGCATGCCGAAGATTATACGGTGTCCGTGGCACGTAGCGTTGGTACCACGGCTGTAAAACAATTGTGAACCAGGCTTAGTTAGTAATAGTTAACAATCAGGAGGAGCCAGGAGGTTGTGGTGGTGGTAAGGCTGTCATAGTGATTCCCAGCCACTTCATGTCCCCCTCTTGCCAACAACAGGGAAAGACTCGCCCAACAGGGTCTGACGGTGTTTCTTGCTTGCACGGGAAGCGAAGGGGGGAGCAGAGGAGGCCACTGTGGACTGGCTGTCTGAACAGGCCTCAGTGTCTGCAGGAGTGGCAGAGGGGGTTCTGGTGCTCTGAGTCTGACCACTGCCAGCACCAGCTTGCTTCAGCCTTTTGAACTCCTCATGCTCAACAAAATGTTTTTTTGAACAGATGGGTGATGAAGCTGGAGGTGCCATACTTGGAGGGGTCACAACCTCTGCTCAGCTTTAGTTTGCACACATTGCATATGGCAAACTTGCTGTCCACTGAGGGCAGAGTGAAAAACCGCCAGATTGAGGACGTGAAGATTCCCCTGCGGCCTGAATGGGATGCTGCTGCTTTTCTCCCTGTGGCGGTTGGGGGTGGAGTGGTGCGGCTGGTGGTAGTGGCAGAAGATGAAGCAGCAGGCTGTGGGTCCCGCATTCCACGCTCACTGCCGCTCCTGCCACTGTCTGTAATGCTGATCCTCCGTGCCAAACCCACCGACGCATCCTCCTCCTCAGAGTCAGAGCTGACATCCCCGTCCTGTGGATGGTAGTCACGGTCCTTCATCTCATCATCAACATCATAATCCCCCTCCTCAAACAACAGCTGCTGCGATGATGACCCCCCCAAACTCCTCTTCTGCTGCCACATGCAAGGACCCCCCCCCCCCCAACAACCACCGTCTGCATCTGTGACTCTTCCACATAGCCAAATTCGCCCAGAATATCCTTCTCAAACTCGCTGCGGGTAACAGCCCTGATTTCGATCGCGGTGCATCCGTGCCTGGAGTGAAAAGCTCGCTCAGTGAGGGTAGGCTGCCCGCTGGGGTCGGCGTGATGTCCGAGTCCCCAGGAACTGCTGGGCGGCTGCTGCTGCTCCTGCAAACAGGAGTGCTGGTGGGGGTGGAGGTCTCAGTTGTAGAGCTGGTGGTGGCCTGCTCATCCACCATCAGCTGGAAAATGGCTGCTACACACTGCTGTGCCTCTGCAGCGTGACTACCCCTAACAGCTGGACGGCCAGTGGCTAGCGGCAGAATGGACACTGACGCGGCAGAACTGCTGAATGTGACCGCAATATTGCTCCCTCTCCTCTTGGCTTTGCTGCCCCTCCCCCGGCTGCCAGTGCCAGCAGACATAGTACAACTTATATGTGTGATGATGTCACCAGATGGATTTGGGGTACTTGTACTTTATTAAAATCGGGGTTGGACTTTAATGACAATCAGCACGGAGTGACAGACAGCAGAGTAGAAGACAGTGCACACTAAGGGCTTGATTCACAAAGCGGTGCTAACCTACTTAGCACGTCTAAAGTCTTTAGAGGCGCTAACCAGGGTGCTAAGTAGGTTAGCACCGGATTTCTCAATCAGATCGTGCGCTAACTTTGCGCGTGTAAAGTTTTACGCGCGCTGTCCCATAGGCTTTAATGGGCACTTCGCGCGGTGCGCCCTGCGCTCTGTGCAGTACGCGCGTAAAGTTTTACGCGCATAAAGTTTTGCGCGCGTAAAGTTTTATGCGCGAAAAGTTTGTTTAGACGTGCTAAGGGGTTTTTCACAGGCGTGCTAACAGTTAGCACCGCTTTGTGAATCAAGCCCTTAGTGGTCTATCTGTCACACTGACAAGCAGCACTGCAGTATTCTGTAGTAAGCTAACACAGTACTACTCTAACAAACAACTACTAGCACTGCAGTACTAACTACACAATAACACAGTAATCCTATTTCCTAACCCAGGGGTCCCCAACCACCGGGCCACGGCCCATTGCCGGTCCGTTGGCAGTTTTCTACCGGTCCGCGGCGTGTCTGGCCTCTCGCATTAACCCCCCGCGGCCGCCACTCCTGTTACCTTATGAGCGGGCGGCCGCTTCCTTCCTTACATTCCCCCAGCCGCTCTCCTCTTATTAGCATCCGGTTTTACGGCATCGCGTCTTGCGGCTGCTGTAAGGCGGGAAGGAAGCGCGGCAGTGGCTTCCTGTAGCGGCGATATGCATATAGCTAGCATGGTAACGGCGATGCATATCGCCGCTACAGGAAGCCACTGCCGCGCTTCCTTCCCTTCCTTACAGCAGCCGCAAGACGCGATGCTGTAATACCGGATGCTAATAAGAGGAGAGCGGCTGGGGGAATATAAGGATGGAAGCGGCCGCCGCTGTGGGGGGGGAGGAGCACTACCTACCTACCCACCCACTCACCCATACTAGGGCACTTTACTGGGCACTATACTAGCCATACTGGGGCACTATACTAGCCATACTGGGGCACTATACTAGCTATACTGGGGCACTATACTAGCTATACTGGGGCACTATACCCATACTGGGGCACTATACTAGCTATACTGGGGCACTATACTAGCTATACTGGGGCACTATACTAGCTATACTGGGCACTATACTAGCTATACTGGGGCTATACTAGCTAGCTATACTGGGGCACTACCTACCCATACTGGGACTATACTAGCTATACTGGGCACTATACTAGCCATACTGGGGCACTATACTCGCTATACTGGACACATACTAGCCATACTGGGCACTATACTAGCTATACTGGGCACTATACTAGGTATACTGGGGCTATACTAGCTATACTGGGGCACTACCTACCCATACTGGGACTATACTAGCTATACTGGGCACTATACTAGCCATACTGGGGCACTATACTAGCCATACTGGGGCACTATACTAGCTATACTGGGCACTATACTAGACAAGACAAGACAAATAACATTTATATTGCGCTTTTCTCCTTGCGGACTCAAAGCGCCAGAGCAGAGCAGCAGCCACTAGGGCGCGCTCTATTGGCAGTAGCAGTGTAAGGGAGACTTGCCAAAGGTCTCCTACTGAATTAGTGCTGGCTTACTGAACAGGCAGAGCCGAGATTCGAACCCTGGTCTCCTGTGTCAGAGGCAGAGCCCTTAACCATTACACCATCAGCCAACTAGCTGTACTGGGGCCCTACCTACCCATACTGGGACTATACTAGCTATACTGGGCACTATACTAGACATACTAGGGCACTATACTAGCTATACTGGGCACTATACTAGCTATACTGGGCACTATACTAGCTATACTGGGGCATTATACTAGCTATACTGGGCACTATACTAGCTATACTGGGCACTATACTAGCTATACTGGGGCACTATGCTAGCTATACTGGGGTAACTATACTAGCCATACTGGGGCAACTAAACTCCCTATACTGGGGCAACCACAGCCTACCCCCACCCCCTGTAACTCGCTGCGCATGACACTGTCCACTAGGTCACGCATCAACAATTTTCTTATCATGGCTCCTGCCTTATATACAGGAGGGGCTGGCCAGGGTTCCCCTCTGTGATTGGTTGCTAGGGCCTGGGCTGGGAGGTCCTGGAGCCCTCTGATTGGCTCAGTGACGTCATCTTTGGTAATGCTACCCGGATTCGGATATCCGTGCGGATATCCAAATTCCTATCTGGATACCGCTGCAAATCCGGATACCGCATTCCGGATTTGGCCCACTATCCGGAATCCGAATCCGAGGTCGGATAGCGGAAAAAGTTCGGATTATCTGGGTAGTTCAGATATCCGGAATACGGATGAGCATCCCTGCTCTTGATGTTTGTATGCCCCTCTTAGTAAGCATACTATGATGCTCAAGCCCGGTTGAGTAGCCTACCCCCCTAACCCTACCTACTCCACCCCCCCCCCCCCCCATAAATAAATACATTCTAAAATAAAGATTATTTCAAGCTAAATCAGTTTTGGAGGAGATCTAGAGCATGTTCCCTGGGCAGAACAATAAAAACACGAGGGAAGCCTATTCAAAGCAAGGTAATTGCGTGGGCAATGGGCAAAAAACAATGCCGGTTGTTCCCAACACTTAAAGGAAGATGAGCTTATTACACAGCTGAATGGAAGGCTCATGGTGAAGGAACTACCCGGACAGGAAAGCCAGCTTGTGGGCATATTTGCAGGGTGCTGGCACTCGGATGGTCCCTGGCCAGTTCCAGGACATGTGGCACAATTTGAAAGTCAACCTTTGTAGATGGTCAGGGCTGAGGTTTGCACTGTTCATCATCTATATACAGTATATAAAATTGCATGTACTGTATGTATGTGGGCATGTGTGTATGTATGTGCCACGATCACTCAAAAACGCCTTGACTGATTTGAGTGAAACTTGGTATACAGGTTCCTTACTACCTGGGATGATATGTTCTGGGGGTCTCACATTCCCCCTGCACAGTGCACACCTGCACGGAGCTACAAACAGCCAATCAGATTTCACCCATTCATGTCAATGGAAAAAATGGAAAAGGCTGCCATTCTCACAGTAATCAAGCCAGAGTCCCCACACTTGGCACAGTTGGTCACTGGGGGACTGAGGTTATAAATCCAGGAAAAGTAGGTGGAGCATAAAACAGCCAATCACATTTCAGCCAGACTACACAGAAATAGCAGCGGGTCAGGCAAGAATTAATGCTGGCCACAGCAAAGACTGTCATTGAACGTGAACTCCGGCCGGCATCATGGTAGATCCATTCTGATCACCATCACATTTTTCAGGGGAATGTCCACTCCCCACAGCTCTCCTTCAAGCTTGCAATTTATCTGCAGCAAAATTTTCTATGCGATGCTTCTCAGTTTTATTGGATTAGAGATTGCTTTCACATTCACAACTTGAGAAGCACAAAAACGAAACTAGCTGGCAGCGGGGGACCAGAGGATCCAGGAGTGACGTTGAGGGTGCAGGATGGCTGCAGGGGGCTGGAAAAAGCTCCAGGTAAATGAGACTCATTTTTTTTTATTGGGTTAAGGTTCCCTTTAATAGTGCTGTATGAGGAGTCAGACAGTGAGTGAGGAGGGGGAGGCAGGAGAGCAGCAGTGTTTCATTTGACTTGCACAGCATAAGGTAGGAGGTGGCACTGCTGTCCTGACTGAGGAGGAATGGAGTGGCTGAGAAGGAGCATTTTGTTTGTCACAGACTCACAGCCAGCCAGTGTGCTATTGTGTTGAGCTGCAGCATGTCATTTGAGAACATTAAATGAAGCAGAGTACATTTTCGGGTACTGTGCAATCATTCCAAATTGAGGTGGGGGGGGGGGGGGGGGAGGGGCACACCTCACAAGTTTGCCTCAGGCAGCTAAGAGTCTAGAACCGGCCCTGCCTGGAAATACTACACTATCTGGCTCTCCTGGTGTTTTCTGTTTACGTTTTCCTCTTCCTGAGAGGTTTGTCACCTGAATTTCATCGACCGGGACACCCCTCATCAATAAATAGTGTTGAACAGAAAGCATGGAAGGAATTTCCCTTTAAGGATAGGACCACATTCCACTAAATTGATTATTTAAAAACATGGACCATCTTTATCTTCTGCGTGGCTGTATTTGTTTCAGCAGGTCACTTACCCTCAACACGAGCTTGTGCACTGATTTCTTGTATGTGCCTCTGGAAATGGTTGAAATAATCTTCCAAAAGCATGGCTAACATATCCCACTCCTGGTCATCCAGGATCTCCTTTGACCAACTCTGTCTGTATATGATGTGGTCAGAACCATTGTGCCCAGACAGCGCCTCAATGTCTCCTACCATCATCGTGGCCCAGCGAGTCCAGACTCGATCCTCAGAGGTGTGGTAGGTCTGCAGAAAACTTATTCTGATGGAATCTAAACAAAGGAGGGAGTGGAAGAAAGAGAGATCAGTGTTCTTAACGTCTGCATTAATGGAATATTACATTTTTGAGAGAACATTTAGTATAGACGTTAACGAGTTTGGCATGATTAGCCAATAGTATTAATATCAGTAATGTTATATTTTTGGTAATGTTATATTGCCAGTATTATACTATTAACCATTGCTACTCGCGTCAAACCGCTCTCACACTAACCTTACTGATGCCATTACTCCAAACACTAACCCTCCTACTGCCGCTACCAGGGAGGGACTTGTACTTTTTACACACCAAGGCCCACTATCACCAGCTGCCCCTGGACTGACACCATCCTAAACTCCCCCCAACAGGGCAGGGATTCGATTTTAGGCTCCTCTGAGGACAGTTAGTGAAGTGTTGTCAGGGATTACATAATAAGCTCCTCTGAGGAAGGTTAGTGAGGAGGGGATTAGATTGTAAGCTCCTTGGCGAGCGTCACATTCGATGAGTGACAGGCAGCTCAGAGATCACTGTAAGTGCCGGTTTCGCTGCCCCTTCATCCCCGTGTGCCAGATCCAGCTGTTGGTAGCTGCCCACCGCTATGTGCAAACTCTGTGTAGCAGGACGAATGTTCTGCTGGCTAACTGCTACTGCCACCCTATTGCCCACATCCTGACCTTGCTTTTCTGGTGCCCACTCTGGGTGGCATTGAAGAAAGTGATGCGGCAGTGAAATGCAGCCTGGACTGGGAGGAGATAAATAATTGCCTTCGCTCCTCTCTCTAATCCCGGGCAAATAGCTGGAGGGGGAGCGCGGACTGGGGAGCCGCAGGTGTGGGAGGGGGGAGTCTGACCCCCCTCCCCGCTACTGTGCCTGCTGCTCCCCCTTCCTGGCTGCTACTCCTTCCAGCTCGGCGGCCCCCTCCCCCCCACGGCCAGGCAGGTGTCATCCCCCGCTTCTGTCACCTGAGGAACCTGCCTCACCCGCCTCATGGGTGGCCCAGCCCTGTTCGTGCTGCTATGTAGGTGTGGATCATACTTTTGCATGCGCAGTATGGCCACCCTCATACACAAATGGGAGCACGGCTTACAGAGGGTCCCAGCCAGCAGCAGTGGGTCGGAGAGGACAAGTGAAACTTTTTGAGTGGCTTCCCTCTACTGAGGTAAGGATAAAACTTTTATTTTTTCCTCCTTGTAGGTTTGCGTTAAAACATAGACACGAAAACTCTCTTGGAAAACTTCACGTTATAACTAGAGCTTTCTGTGTTATTTGAAAACAGCATTCTACGGGGTTAAGTGGTTTACATGAAATACGTTTGATGAGTATGGAGCCAGCCATGAATAGCCCCCTTTAAAATCACATCACAGTGTTATTGTTTTTACTTCTGGGTTGGGCGCCTGCCTGGAACAAACATACAGCCAGAGAAGTCAAAGCAACTATATCTGTATACTTGACGTTGTGAAATCTTGCGCTGCTTGGTTGGGGGAGGGGTGAGGCAGCAGTTGTAGTGGTTGCTCTCACTCTAGCAGCTCCTGTGAAACCCAGTTGTGTGGTGGACTTTGGTGGGTGAGACAAAAGGATGAGAGGAGGAGCACTCCCTAGTGTAGCAACATTTTGTGAAGATAAAAAGCAGGCATGCGGATGGGCGTAAAACCCTTCAATATGTCCTGGGTGTGTTCAGCCACAAGTTTCGGCTTTTCCATGCCTTCGTCAGGTTACCTGAAGAAGGCGTGGACATGCTGCAATGCGTTGTGATGTCACCAACGAAAAAGTTCAGCGGTGGGGCATTCAGGAACCATCTTCCATCTGATCCACATCCTGCTCATGGCCACAACAGTTTTAAAGCTGCGCCCACCCAGGACACATTGAAGGGCTTCACGCCCATCTATATACCTGCTTTTTTATCTTTACATAGTAAATGTATTTGCATTGCGCTTGTATTATAAAAACGTTGTCACACTACGGAGCACTTCTGCCCTCTTACTTTTGTTCTGTATAATTGATTTAGAAGGTATGCTTGTAAGAGGACCAGCTCAACAGCTAGAGAAGGAACCATGGGTGGCGCTACACCGGGGCACTCCCAGGTACTCCTGGGAATCACTGTGCCCCCCTTAGTGCCCTCCCTGCTCAGTAATATACAATTACCTGTTTCCAGGCTCAAGCAGAGCAACTCTACATGTCAGCCTGATACTATGTAGGCATTAAGTAAACCAGGGCTCTTATCTATTAGCCATAAATACCTCATATTCCTTGCAGGATCCCTTGTAATTAATGTATGTGGATGACACTTGTATTTGCAAAAAAAAAACAAAAAACATCTCTCTATCTCCTTCAGACGGTATGTTCTAACATTGCCAGTCAACAGGAATAGAGTCTGGAGAAGGCTTTGAAGCTGCAACCTTACTGTTTTTCTTTTAAATTAGCCAATAAACTAAAGCTTGTATTTTACAGAAAGGACATTTTGAATAAGGAGAATAATCCTGATTCAAAACGTCATGTCAGTAAAATAAAAGCTTTAGTCTCCAGCAATGATTAGCTACAAAGATAAGGAATTGTAGACACCGCGTGTCTCTCCCTCCTGCCTCTTCCCCCTCCCTTGCTTGTAGAGTCATCAGACACAGGCTGGGGACTGGAATGATATGTCTGTGATCTGTCCACACAGGAGCAGCTTGCTAGCAAGTAAGAATTAAAACATGTCAGCAAACTAGCCAAGTACATCTGAAGTTAACTTGTCTTCAATAATACCATCATCATTTGGACAATCTGTTCCGCTAAAGAGCCTTAATTTTATCACCTGAGTTAGGCAAAAATATGTAAAGCTCGCCATACAAACATCCATTCTGATCACCCAAATGGGCCTCACCAGCCAGCCATTGTGCCCCCTTTATTGCCCCCCCCCCCAAAATGTGAAGCTGGAGCTGCCACTGGAAGGAACATCCTTTTAAATACAGTCAGCAATGGCAGCCTCTGTATTCCATTCTCCATAGGTTTTATAAAAAGAACTTCTTACTGGGGTCCAAAAAGCAAACTCACACAAAACCAAACAAAAACAAAAAAAGATACACTTACCTGTAGCTGGAACACTCAGGAGAAGGTGGAGGGATAAAGCCACACATGGAATAAGCATGTCCATCTTCTTTATTCTCTAAGAAAAGATCTTACAGTGAAAGAAGAGGCAGTAGGAGGAAGTGAGATACCAGCAGTAGAAAGTGACACGTGAATATTCTACAGCTGTGGTTAGGAAATGCCATCCTACAGCGGTTGTGTGTAAAGTCTTTTTTTAGACTGGGAGCACACTTGTTTAAAAAAAAATCTGTAAAAAAAAAGGGCCTCTGTGGGATACTTAACTTGGAAGCGCTGGCTCCCCTGGACAGCCTCTGGATCCTAAAGCGGCTTTCCTCTTTCTCCTCGGTAGAGGGTATCCAGCACTGGGACCCCCCAAGGATCTCTTTGTCAGCTGCCTGTCAACGTGTGCACATGCGCAGTAGCGTCTCTCCGCTTGGGCTCGATCGTGTCCACTCTACTGCGCAGGCGTGAGCTGTATGCACCTGCACAGCAGAGTGGCCCCTGGGGGGTGCTTAGCTTAGGAGGGGCAAACCTCTAAATCCTTCAGAAGCTTCCCCCTTCCTCCTCAGTAGAAGGGATCTAGCACTGGGACCTCCCCGAGGATCTCCTTGTTGGCCTGATGACGTGTGTACATGCGCAGGAGTGGCTCTCCGCTTGGGCTCCAGCAGAAATAGCCAAACCTGATCAGGTCCGCTCTACTGATCAAGCTGAGCTGTATGCGCCTGCCCGGTAGAGTGGATGTGTTCGGGCGTGGCTGTTTCCGCCAGAGTCGAGCAAGGAGCTGCTACTGCGCATGTGCACAGCGGCAATAGTAAATATTATTGTTGCTCTGTGTCCAGGGAAGCCAGCGCTGGATCCCTTATACTGAGGAGGACGGGGGAAGCCTCTTTAGGATCCAGAGACTTCCCCCTCCTGAGGTTAGTTGTCTCCAGGGGCTCTTTTTTTTACAGATTCTCTTTAATGTTTTGCATGATTTGCCACATATAGCAAAACTCGCACTGCCACACTAGCAATTGTAGTCAATGGCCTGCTCAGCAATCGCACATTGTTCGTGTTTGTTCCTATTCCACATTTGTGTTCCTTCGCATTCCTCATTTGTGTTTTTGTCCTCGATTTTAACCATGAAGGCCAACATATACTGTGACATACTGTAGCAGATCATGTCTCCCTTCCTTTGGAAACTGGGCAACAGGGCAGTATTCCAACATGATAATGTCCCCCAAAACACCTACAAGTTGACCACCGCCTTGATAAAGAAAGTGTTAAGGTGCGTGACTGGCCAAGCATGTCTCCAGACCGAAACTCTATTGAGCGTCTGTGGGGCATTCTCAAACGGAAGGTGGGGGAGCGCAAAGTCTCTAATATTGACCAGCTTCATCATGGAGGAGTAGAAGAGTATTCCAGTGGCAGCCTGCAAAGCTCTAGTGACCTAGCCCAAAAACAGTGCTGGAAAACAATGTTGGGCACACAAAATATTGACACTTTGGGCATAATTTTGACGTAGTTAGGGGTGTATTTACTTTTGTTGCCAGCGGTTTAGACATTGGGGGCTGTGTTGAGCTATTTTGATGAGGCAGCAAGTTTACACTGTTATACACGATGCACACTGACTACATTGACAAGTCAAATAGCACTTACACTTCGTTTTTCTCCTGGCAGACTCAAAGTGCTTGAGCTGCAGCCACTAGGGCTCGCTCTATAGGCAGTAGCAGTGTTAGGGAATCTAGCCCAAGGACTGCTTACTGAATAGGTGATGGCTTACTGAATAGGAAGAGCTGAGATTCAAATACAGGTCCCCTGTGTCAGAGCAGAGCCCTTAACAGTACACCATCAAAAGTATTTAATATTTTTACACTTTATTAACTTTTACTACTTCCTTTATTATGAATGGACATGGCCCTGATCGGGGTCACATCCATTATTCCAGGCACTGCGATTGGTTCGGGGACCACTTATTCACCTTCACCATTCATGGATCTCCAAGTCCCGACAGGTACGAGCACCCGCGTGGCACTGCAGTGGCAAGAAATACATTAAAACGTGCTAGAGGCATTAAGAGGCTCCAGCACGACGTTTTAATTTAGTGGATTGCTGCTAAGAAGTTAAGTTAAACAAAAATGACTATATTGTCTCATTGGCTCATTATTGGGGGGAAAAAAATCAATAAAAATATCAGCATGTGGCAAAAGTAAGTGAATTGTGTTGCTAGGGTTTGATTTGACCAACTTTAGCCAAAGTTATCACAAAGGTAGAAAGGTCTTATACTACAATGAATAAAATAGTTTGTTTTATGTTTTCCTATCAAGAAGAGTTTATTTGCAAATGTAGTTATGTTTTAAAGCCAGTGTTTACTTTCAGATTTACAAATAAATGTTTCTCAGTGCTGTTATAAAACTGTGTACTGCAGTAATGGAGTCTCTGTGGATTAGGTCCTATAAGTTGTATGTAGCAGTGACGCTTGTCTCTCTTTCATAGTCCAGAGCAGGTGCAGGACTTCAATCACCTCTGTCTTCTAAGAGAGTCTGCCCAAAGCAATGGAGGTATACTGCCTGTTTAACACACAAAAAAAGAAATTCACTTAGCATGTGCTTGTCTTGCTGCAGTAATTTTACACTTATACTAGACAATGGCCCACATGCATGCGCCTAAAAGTCGCACCGGGTGCGCCCGAAACGTTGCATGGTGCGATGTTTCGGGCGCACCCGGTGCAACGTTTTCATCGCACCCGATGCGACGTTTCGCGCGCTACGGGCAGCACTAAACTTTGCGCGCCTTTGCATGCCCTAAAAGGCTTTAGGCGTGCTAAGGAGCTTTTAGGCATGCTAACTAAGTTAGCACCCTTTTGTGAATCAAGCCCACTGACTTTTCTCCTAGGATATATATTATCATCTTTTGTTTAGATATAAACAAAGTTCGCCAGCACACCAGACAGAGGTGAATTTTAAATGCTTCGCACTTTTATTGTGCAATCGTCCACACAGAAATCCGACAATTGTTTGGGGGGCCTCACAGGGTCCCCCTTTCTCAAGGCATGTGGAACAACATCTTCTATTTAGAATAACTTTTCAGCTCTGCAATTGAAAAAGTTCCAATAAGTAGGTGGGAAAAGTACTATCAAAATTATCCTGAGTTTTTTCTTGCTTGCTGGTGCCTTAAAAGTTATTTACTGACATCTCATTGAGTTTGAAACTATCACCTAGGAGAAAAAGGTAAGTGCATATGGGCCAATATGCAGTAGACCAGTAGCATTACCGACAGTTTTTTCTTTTTAAACACTTCTAACCTGTAGGGGAACAGTTTTGCATGATAATAAGAAACTTCTTAAATCCTACTTAATGGCGGCAGTTTAGCATGAATTTCTAGAACTGCACTATAGTAAAGAAAAGTGCATATCCATTCCTAAACTGCTGCAGATTGAGAAGTGCCAAAAGCGGTATAAAACTCTGACATAATATTTAATAAAAACATGTTTTCCTACTTTTTATATCCCATACAGTTATCATATTTGCTTTTGTGCATAAGTATTATTATTCATTTAGAAATTACAAGTTCCCAAAGTACAATTTTTTTGCTCTGAGAGCTGACATTGCATTTTATTCATAACTGGTTTATTCATATTGTAATGTGTGCAGAACTGCTTTCTGAGTATTTGTCTGTGTTCTGGAGTGTCTGAATTGCCAGAAAATACTTAATTGAATCAAGTGAGGAATGTAAACAAACACAAGATAATGTTATCTCCAGTTCAGATGCGTTCAGCTTTCCCTGCAGGGAGCTTGTACGTCCTGTGTTTAACTAGTTGAATGCTGTTCTAGTAAAAAAAAATGGTGGCTGTATATAATATGATGTAAATAATCTTTTAGAGCAAAGAAGAAATGCTGGGTTTCATACCACTTTAATAGCACTTCTACAGATTGTGAAGGGTAGCCTAGACATGATTGGTAAATTGCTCCTCCCCCCCCCGCTGAATTCTGGGAAGTTGTTCTGTACTTAACCATTCCAGTGCTGTGCGTTGATGCAATACAGCAGATGTATTCGTTACCTCAGCAACAGCCCCCTGCTAAATTCTGTGAAGCTATTCTTTGCATAACCCTTCCAGTGCTGTGTGTTGATGCAATACAGCAGATGTATTGGTTACCTCAGCAACAGTAATTTCCCTCACACACTGCACCGTATGAGAGACCTTCCTAGCTCCTCCTATTTTAGAAACGTTTTTAACTACTTTGTCCTCCTTGACGTAGAACTACGTCAAGGAGGCCATGTGTGCTCCCGCGCCCGATCGCGCATGCACACGCGTGATCGTCAGCGGATCGTTAGCCCAGGAATCAATGAATCGGGCCATGGTGCCCGATCACTGATTCCTCTCCCCCGCAGAAAAAGCGACAGCTTCTCTCGGAAGCTTCGCTTTTTCTGCCTCCTATGTCCCTCTAAGCGTACATTGTACGCTTAGAGTGACGTCATGTAAACAAACTCAAGGTTGCCATCTTGTGGCCAAAAAGTTAAACTACATCTAAATGTAAAAAAAAAATAAAAATTAAATACACATATATTTACCCCAAACAAATACTATTTACATCCCACCCTTCCAAAAATACCCTCATAAAATGTTTAATAATAAAAAAAAAACATTACAATTAAAAAAAAAACACATAAATATTTACCTAAGGGTCTAAACTTTTTAAATATCTATGTAAAGATGAAATATTTCTATTTTTTTTTTATAAGCTTGAAAATAGTGATGGATGCAAAACGGAAAAATGCTCTTTTATTTCCAAATAAAATATTGTCGCCATACATTGTGATAGGGACATAATTTTAACGGAGTAATAACCGGGACAAATGGGCAAATACAATACGTGGGTTTTAATTATGGACGCATGTATTATTTTAAAACTATAATGGCCGAAAACTGAGAAATAATTCATTTTTTCATTTTTCTTCTTATTCTTACTGTTTAAATGCATTTACAGTAAAGTAGCTCTTAGCAAAATATACCACCCAAAGAAAGCCTAATTGGTGGCGGAAAAAAGATATAGATCAGTTCATTGTGATAAGTAGTGATAAAGTTATATGCTAATGAATGGGAAGTGAACATTTCTCGGATGCATAAAGTGAAAACGACCGACGGCTTAAGTGGCTAAGAAGGAATCTGCACTATCTAGTGATTTTTAAGATGTCTGAGACAATTCTGCACAGATTTCTAAAAACCTACCAATATTTTGTCTCAGACACTCTTAATAAGGTGTAAGCAGTCAATCTTTTCTATATATTGGTTGTGTACTTAGTCTCCCACTTTGCACCAGTAGATACTGGACTAGACTTCAGCAGAAATCCTGTCTAATAATACCCCAATAAGGGATGCTTATTCGTTTTCCACGGAATAAGGGATGCTCATTAGTTTTCCACGGAATTGAAATTTTCGCGTTCAGAAATTGCGATTTACTCAACTCGGTCATTTTAGCCCAATCACATAACTTGTAAGCAATGGTCCAATCGGAGAATGCAGAATTTTAATTTTAAGCCAATCACAGGACTCTTTTTCCATTTTTCCAATTTCATTAGATTTTTTTCATTATTTTACATTCTCTGATGAAAAAAAATGGCTAATAAAATACTCAGAAATTGGAAACTGGAATTTCCACGCAATCCGACCATTCCTAACCTCAATTCAATAGAAAGCAATGCAGATGTTGTTCATGTACAAATCGAAATTTGTAATTTTTGGCAAACTCATAATTAAATTTGTCTTAATACATATGTGTCTCATAATAATTTCGCCTTTATTCACAATTTTGTATGTAAGTTTGTGTTTACTAATAATTTCTTTGTATAATTTATGATAATTACCAGTACGTGAAAATCAATAGTAATTAAGTGAAAATTTGTCATCATTACACAAAATTGTGTACAATTATTAATGGCTATTATGAAAATAATCATAGTTACAAAAATGATGCACATACTCGTAATCATGCAAAATTTCAAGAAATGATTCGCAATGACTGTATGGCTATTACGAGCCTAATCGTAATTAAGAAAAGTACTCAAAATTACGCATAAGCAAGATTTACGATTACTATCATAACTACTCTCCTTAACTTTGCCAGTAGAGGGGGGTTCAATAATCTAATTAAACCATTCTGTGACCGTAGAGTGGCTCACTCGTTCCTCGGTTACGCCATATGGTGTCATCTCGCAAAGAGCGAGATTAGACGGGAGCTCACATGAGCTCGAGCTCCCATCAGTAAACAGGCCACAGTGATCAGCCAGCCAGCCCGCAATCAGAGCTGGCAGGCTGATTTTTTCATTTACATGTCAAAATATGTTTATATAGCGCTGCGATCTCCCGCAGCGCTGGACAGAGTATTGACTTGTCACTTAACTGCTCCACGGAAGGTGTTTGCCATCTAATCCCTGCCATAGACACGTGTCTATGTATGCATCATGTAGTGCATGTAAGGTAGTCTAGGGCTAATTTAGAGACCTTGTATTTTTTTTTTACCACTTCACCTCAAAGAGCGATTTTCACCTTTCAGTGCTCATCCCTTTCATTTGCCAATAGCTTAATCACTACTAATCACAATGAAATGATCTATATCTTGTTTTTTCACCACCAATTGGGCTTTTTGGGGTTGATATTTGTTTTCAGTAATTACTTTATTTTCTATTCATTTCTCCAATTTCATCCCCTATGGTTTTAATATAAACACTGCTACTGTACATAAAACCCACACATTTTATCTGCCTATTTGTCCTGGTTATCACAATATTTTAATTATGTCCCTAGTACAAAGTATGGTGACAATATAGCATTTGTAAATAAAGGTGTATTTTTTCTTTTGTGAGGTTTTTTCACTATTTTCACGTGCACGTGCAAGCGCGGGAGCACGCACGTACAGATGCGGGAGCAAGCACGTACAGACGCGGGAGCACGCATGTACAGACGCTGGAGCACGCACGTACAGACGCGGGGGCGCACACGTGCACACGCACAGCGGCAGCAGCACTGTCTGACTTATATATACGTCCTGGAGTCATTAAGAGGCTCTAGCAGGAGGTCTTTTATAAGTCAGCTTGTCATTAAGTGGTTAAATAGGGTCTTTTTTATTTCTTTATTTTTTAAAAAAATAATTGAAACAGCAGCAGTAATCAAATACCACCAAAAGAAAGCCCTATTTGTGAGAAGAATAGGGGGTAACATTAATTTGGGTGCTAAGTTGTTGTTTGACCGAGTAATAAACTGTTAAAGTTGTGAAGGCCGGAATTGTAAAAAATCGCCTGTATATGGGGGGTATAAAACTCTGGTCATCAAGTGGTTAAATGCTAACAATTGTTTGTTAGTCTGCTACACAAGTAATTTAGGTATTTGTACCTGGTCTTTGTGAATTACAGCTGACATAGTCTGATACTTTGGTCTGTAAAGTATGGCACTGTGCCAGATTTGATTGTGTCAGACTATGTCCAACATAGGACTCCTATGTTGGACATAGTCTGACACAATCAAATCTGGCACAGTGCCATACTTTACAGACCAAAGTATCAGACTATGTCATAGGAGCCATGCAGGAAGACGGCAATGTTGGACAAAGTATCAGACTATGTCATAGGAGCCATGCAGGAAGACGGCAATGTTGGACATAGTTAAATTCATTTTTATAATTCATTTCTTCTAATGAATACTGAATGATTTTCTGGTGTAGTCTATGTATAATTAGCCTACCTGATCTTTGTGAATTATAGGAACTTAAAGGGACTCCGAGCAGTGCAGAAACTATGGAAAGATGCATATAATTTTAAAGCTCTCTTTCTCCTCCAGTGATATATAAACCGCCGCCCTACGCCTTTTAGTTTTTGCTATTTTCGCGATCGAAATTGCCGAAAATAGAGAAAACTAAAAGGCGTAGGGCCGCAGTTTAGGTGTCGCCAGAAAGAGGAGAAAGAGAGCTTATCTTCTCCATCTTTCCATAGTTACATTGTATTACACAGGGCAACTTTTTCTGCTGAATAGAGCTGCTGACTTTGAGAAAAAGTCACGGCCGCAGCAATTTCAATCACGAAAATAGCGAAAACTAAAAGACGTAGGGTGGCGTTTTATAAATCATTGGAAAGAGGAGAAAGAGAGCTTTAAAATGATATGCATCTTTCCATAGTTTCTGCACTGCTCGGAGTTCCTTTAATTAATTTAGTAGCCAGGATAGAAGTTATTATTTTGAAGTCAATATAAAAGATTAAAATAGGGCAGTGATTTTTGTTAGACGGCATCCCTGGGGTTTTGGAATAACTCCTCTATCTTTTTCCCACATCGGGTGGCAAGGCCAGATTTTAATTTCTTTCGCCGATAGGTAAACTTTCTTGCAGCTTCCCTTCCATGTGCAGCACCCCCTCCTATTCCTTGTGCAGACCCTCTTCCATATTTAACATTCATGTACTGCAGCCCCCTTCAATCATATACAGGTCCATTGGGGAGCAGCTCCCTATTTCTATATGTTGCTACTTATTTGCAACCTCTGTATTCCACTTGCAGCCTCTTCTTCTATGTGTAGCAATCCCTTTATTATATCCAGCCGCCCCTTGTCCAGCAGCCGCCCAAGGCCCAGACTTGGGGGGCCTTTCCAGAAGGAGATAGTATGGCTGACAGCTCCTCTTTAAGGACAGGGAAATGATAATTATTCAGTAATTTTGATAAATGAGAAAAATATGTCAGCAACATACAAACAAGTGTAATTTCTACATATAATTTTAGACCATAATATGACGCTTCCAGTAGATCGGTGCATGTATGTTATGATGTATTATGTGTCTTACCTCCGCTTTTTATGGTGGAGCATGAAGAGTGTCAGCCCAACCACAACGGCAACAACCATTACTGAGATAACAGCGATCAATGTGTGTGAGTGACGTTTATCTGCAGACAAGATTACATGAGGTCAGGACATAAAAAGTGACGGGTAATTAGTGCGTTTTATACACTGGCATAGCATTATTAGGACCACCTGCTTATTCATGAAGTTATCTAATCACCCAATTATGTGGCAGCATGCAGATACAGATTAGGAGCTGCAGTTAGTCCTGGTCCTGGCCAGTGAACTGGTTAAAGAAACCACCTTTGACATAAAGAACCAAACCAGGTCTCAAATCAAACCGATTGGAGACAGTACCTTTTCAGACAGGAGTCCTTGGGCAAGACTCCCTAATGTTTCAGGGTGGTCTACTGAGCATGCCCTTACTGGCTACAGCTCTCAAATGCTTTGAGTACAACAGAAGAAAAGAGCAACAAAAAGGTTACAATTTACTAAGGGATCTGTAATAGATAGCGGAGATACCGCCATAGAGGCAAGCGGCATGGCGGCTATCTCCGCGCATCAGCCGGCGGCCTCTGCCGCACAGTTACATGCTGGTGCTCTGCCTGGTCCTTCTATTGCACATAAATTGAGGGCTACGCGCGCGCGCGCCAGGCGACTGGACCTTTATGCAAATAGAAAGGGAGTCAGCTGATCTGCCAAGTCAGCTGACTCCAACGGTACTTTGGATTGGCTGAATGATGGGGGCGGCGCTGCGGGCATCTCTGTATATATATAGTACTAGTCTGTCAGTTGCCCCATGTCTGCTGTTACGAATGCTAACGTGTTAGTGCTCAGACCCCAGTCAGATCCCAAAGTGTGCTAGAACCGGCTGGAGCTGGGGATCCACACTTAGCCAGATTCTGTTGATAGCTTAAAGTACTAATTGCATTGTATTATCTGTTATGACCTTCTGCTTCCTTTGACTATTCTCCTGCTTGTTGATTCTGTACCTCTGCCCATCTGATTACTGTTGCCGACTGCCTAAACGTGACACTGAATCAGCCTTCTGTCTTTGTACTTTATCTGTCCGTACGTTGATAGTTCTATGTACAGATGGAGATATTTCTTGCTTGGCAGTTGGAAACAGCTGTTATTTCCCACAATGCAACGAGTTTCACAGACAGGAAACTGTCAAGGCCGTTGCCCTGACATCACATTGTGGGATGTGTTTCACCACAATAGCAGCCATACAGATGTACCTGATGATCTAGCTGAGAAAAGGTAAAGATTTCTCGTGGGAAAGGGAGTATCAGCTACTGATTGGGATGAAGTTCAATCCTGGGTTAACCTCCTTAGCGGTATGCCCGACGCGTACGTTAAAAAGGGGCGCTGGGAAAAAAGGGCGCGGGGTTTTAAACGATAAACATGGATAACGTTTAAAATATAATGTACTATATTTCGTTTAAATATTCGTTTTTATAAAGTTATAAATCATTAAACAATGTTCATGAAATCGGCAATTGTGAAAACGTTAATCTTCCGTTTAAAAGGTGAAATGTATAATAAAGTTTGAAAAAAAAATAGTAAGTAACCCTCCCTGTACCTACCCCTAATCCCTAGACCCCCGTATTGGTGCCTAAACCTAAGACCCCCCCTGGTGGTGCCTAAACCTAAGACCCCCCTGGTGGTGCCTAAACCTAAGACCCCCCTGGTGGTGCCTAAACCTAAGACCCCCCTGGTGGTGCCTAAACCTAAGACCCCCCTGGTGGTGCCTAAACCTAAGACCCCCCTGGTGGTGCCTAAACCTAAGACCCCCCTGGTGGTGCCTAAACCTAAGACCCCCCTGGTGGTGCCTAAACCTAAGACTCCCCTGATGGTGCCTAAACCTAAGACCCCCCTGGTGGTACCTAAACCTAAGACCCCCCTGGTGGTGCCTAAACCTAAGACCCCCCTGGTGGTGCCTAAACCTAAGACCCCCCTGGTGGTGCCTAAACCTAAGACCCCCCCTGGTGGTGCCTAAACCTAAGACCCCCCTGGTGGTGCCTAAACCTAAGACCCCCCTGGTGGTGCCTAAACCTAAGACCCCCCTGGTGGTGCCTAAACCTAAGACCCCCCTGGTGGTGCCTAAACCTAAGACCCCCCTGGTGGTGCCTAAACCTAAGACCCCCCTGGTGGTGCCTAAACCTAAGACTCCCCTGATGGTGCCTAAACCTAAGACCCCCCTGGTGGTGCCTAAACCTAAGACTCCCATGATGGTGCCTAAACCTAAGACCTCCCTGATAGTGCCTAAACCTAAGACCCCCCTGGTAGTGCCTAAACCTAAGACCCTCCTTAGTGATCACTGTATTGTGTGTAGAATAATGTTTTAGAAACAGTAAGGGATAAAATATATTGCAATTTACGTTACGTACTGATCGCTTTATTTTGTGAATAATAATGTTTTACAAACAGTAAGGGATAACATTTAAAATAATGTTTTATTGAAATAGGAAACGTAAATCATCACAAGCAGTTATAAAACATTAAAAATCTTCGGGCGCCCTTGGAAAACGTTATTATTCTCTGGCGCCCTTTTTTCCCGTTCGGCGCCCAGTAAACGATACTTATTATGGGAGTGAATGGCGGCGCCCGATTTTTCCACTAGCCTCCTGCGCCCTTTTTTACTGTTACCATGCCCAACACTGTGTCGGGCATACCGCTTGCTATCCTCAGGAGTCCCCCAAGCATAAGTAATGCGATCAAATGGCTTTAAAACCTTTAGCTAGCACTAGGCTAGCTAGTACAAGTGTCCAGCTCCCCCCGATTGCCTGTGATCCTCCCCAATCCCCCATTTATACATTACCCAGCCTGGATCCAGCGACCGCGCAGCCTCCCTGCACAGCTTCGGTCTCTCTATGCCATACCTCCCAACTTTTTCAGATGAGAAAGAGGGACACTTAAGCCACGCCCCTGCCACACCTCTGATCACGCCCCTGTCACACCCCTAGTCACGCATACCATAAAGATTTCATAATAAAAATATGTTGTTTTATAATTCAAACCACACCAGTCCTTTCTATCCTGGTTCATTTTCCTTCATAGTAACATTTTAAAATTAGTAATATATCAATTTAAAGGATGGGAATAAAGTTTAGAGTCAATCAATACACATTTTTTTAGTAGAGAAATATATATATTTACATAGAAAGAGGGACAAAGTCCTGAAAGAGGGACAAATAAGGAGGAAAGAGGGACAGGGCTCCCAAAGAGGGACTGTCCCTCCAAAAGAGGGACAGTTGGGAGCTATGCTATGGGGGGGATCGGGTTTGCGCATGACATCGGCGATATCATGACATCATGTGCGATCCTCCCCATAGTGATGACCGGAGCTGTGCGGGGACTGCGCTGATCACTGGATCCAGGCTGGGTAATGTATAAACGGGGGAGCGGCGGGGATCGGGGGGTGCAGGACAATTGTACTAGCTATCCTAGTGCTAGGTAAAGGGTTTAAAGCCATTTGATCTCATTACTTCTGTTTTGGGACACAAACTGGCAAGACTTTTTAAAATTCATTTGCAAGCTGATTGTGGCTACTCACCAAGCTGTACTATGAGTGGCTCTTTAAAGCTGCTGTGCTCCACCCGGCAGTAGATGTTTTCCTCGCCAGTCCACCTTGTACTTGCCACCATAGTTATCTGATATGTATCGTCTCCATTGGGCAGAGTCTCTGTTAACACCCCATCCACCATCTTGTTCTGTTTCCAGAGACTTACATTGATTGGTTTTGGGTAGAAGCCGGTCGCCCAACACAAGACCTCTGTGCCAGAGAAAACTCTCCTGGTGGTAATGTAGGCCTCTGGCTGGACTGAGGTACATAAAAAAGTAAGAGAAGAAAAATTGAAGAAATCGTTATAACAATGTGTGTTAGATCATAAGCAAACATTCTATGTAGAGATGTTATTTCCCCGAGTAATTCTTGCTCTGAAATGAAAGCTCTGCCATCTAGTGGCTGAAATGAAATCCTCAGGCCCATCAGTCTTGTGCTGTATTGATGTTCTGCTGCTACTTAACCACTTCTGTGCCAGGGCTTTTTTTGCTGATCGGTGCTGCGTGGGCTCTCCAGCATGCAGCACCGATCAGATAGCAGCCAGGGCGATCAGACTTCCCCCCTTTTTTCCCCACTAGGGGGATGTCCTGCTGGGGGGGCTGATTGCCGCCGGCTGTTTGTGCTTGTGGGGGGGGGGGGGGCTCTTCAAAGCCCCCTCCGCAGCACTTTCTGGCCTCCTTCCCCTTCCCTCCCTCTCCCTCGCCCTGTGAGCGGCGCAGGACGGATTTCCGTCCTGCGCCTGATGGGAGAGGCTTCAGCCTATCAGATGCCGGCGATCCCCGGCCAATCAGAGGCCGGGGATCGCCGATCTCCTCTACGGCGCTGCTGCTGCGCAGCGTCGTATATATGTAAACAGCGGGGAAGATCTTCCCCGTGTGTTTACATTTACCCTGCGAGCCGCGATCGGAGGCTCGCAGGGTGTTCACGGAGACACCTTCCGTGAACTGACATGGAACTATGGAATCCACTTCAGGATTCAGGAGCGTACTTAAGCGTACGCAGAATCCTGAAGTGGTTAATGGAAGAAATAACATATTGCAGGAAATGCCCTTAATACTGTAACTTTATTTTTTTATGCTGTAAAGTGGTATTAAAGTCTGATATAATATTCAATAAAAATGTGTTTATCTACTTCCTATTACCCATACAGTTATCATATTTGCTTTTGTGCACAAGTATTATTCATTTAAAAATTACAAGTTCCCAAAGTACAGTTTATCTGCTCTGAAAGCTGCCATTGCATTTTATTCATAGCTACAGTATTTATATATCGTAATGTACCCAATGACTTCTAACGTGTGCAGATCAGACAGCTCAGAAGGAGTTTCTGCAATGCCAGGGAATGTTTACATTGCTCTCTTGCTACAATTAAGTAAACACAAGATAATGTTATCGCCTGTTTGGATTGGGATCTCACTGCAGGGAGCTTTCTGTTGAAAAAGTAAGTCCTGTGTTTAACTGTTTTAATGCTATTCTGAAAAAAAAAATGTGGTAGTATATTATATGCTGTAAATAATGTTTTACAGCAAAGAAGAAATGCTGAGTTTCATACCACTTTAAAGGGAACCTGAAGTGAGAAGTAAAAGCAGGCTTCCATATTTATTTACTTACATTTATTTATGCCTTTATTTCCAACAGTACCAGTTGCCTGGCTTCCAGCTGATCTTTGGCTGCAGCAGTGTCCGAATTACACACCTGAAACAAACATGCAGCTAATCCAGTCAGACTTCAGTCAGACTTCAGGGAGAACGCATGGGGCTTGATTCACAAAAGGGTGCTAACATAGTTAGCACGCCTAAAAGCTTTGCACGTGCTAACTAGGGTGCTAAGTAGTTTGCACGTGCTAACTACGTTGCTTAGTAGTTTGCATGTGCTAACTACGGTGCTAAGTAGTTTGCATGTGCTAAGTACGGTGCTAAGTAGTTTACATGTGCTAACTGCTTAGCACCCTAGTTAGCACGTGCAAAGTATATTAGCACATGCAAAGTGCCTTTTCACTGGCGTGCTAACACTTAGCACCCTTTAGTGAATCGTGACCCGCAGGGGCGTAACTAGAAATCACTGGGCCCCCCTGCGAATATTTGGATGGGGCCCCCCCCCCATAGGTGCCAAATAATCGTAATGGGGCAGCGTTTCACTGTAAATTAATTGTAAAGTGGGCAGCATTTTACCAGACAATCGTAATGTGGGCCAGAAAATTGTAATGTGGGCAGAGTTCACCAGAAAATCGTAATGTGGGCCTTTAGAAAATCATAATGTGGGCAGAGTTCACCAGAAAATCGTAATGTGGGCACCAGTCACCAGAAAATTGTAACGTGGACAGCATTCACCAGACAATCGTAATGTGGGCAGCGTTCACCAGAAAATCATAATGTGGGCAGAGTTCACCAGAAAATCATAATGTGGGCAGAGTTCACCAGAAAATCGTAATGTGGGCACCAGTCACCAGAAAATCGTAACGTGAGCAGCAGTCACCAGAAAATTGTAACGTGGACAGCATTCACCAGACAATTGTAATGTGGGCAGCGTTCACCAGAATATCGTAATGTGGGACAGAAAATCGTAATGTGGGCAGAGTTCACCAGAAAATCGCAATGTGGGCAGCAGTCACCAGAAAATCGCCATGTGGGCAGCAGTCACCAGAAAATCGCCATGTGGGCAGCAGTCACCAGAAAATCGCCATGTGGGCAGCAGTCACCAGAAAATCGCAATGTGGGCATCAGTCACCAGAAAATCCTAATGTGGGCATCAGTCACCAGAATATCGTAATGTGGGCAGCAGTCACCAGAAAATCGCCATGTGGGCAGCAGTCACCAGAAAATCGCCATGTGGGCAGCAGTCACCAGAAAATCCTAATGTGGGCAGCAGTCACCAGAATATCGTAATGTGGGCAGCAGTCACCAGAAAATCCTAATGTGGGCAGCAGTCAGTCACCAGAATATCATAATGTGGGCAGCACACACCAGAAAATCCTAATGCAGCGCTGGGTCCCTGGTTCAAATCCCAGCCAGGGCACTATCTGCAAAGAGTTTGTATGTTCTCTCCGTGTCTGCGTGGGTTTCCTCCGGGCACACCGGTTTCCTCCCACATTCCAAAAACATACGGATAAGTTAATTGGCTCCCCCTAAAAAAAAAAAATTGGCCCTAGACTACAGTACTTACACTGCATAATATAGATATATGGAAATGGTAGGGATTAGATTGTGAGCTCCTTTGAGGGACAGTTAGTGACAAGATATATATATATATATATATATATATATATATATATATATATATATATATATATATACATATATACACTGTACAGCGCTGCGTAATATGTCGGCGCTATATAAATACTAATAATTATAATAATACTAATTAATAATAATAATAATGTGGGCAGCAGTCACCAGAAAATCCTTATGTGGGCAGCAGTCACCAGAAAATCGCAATGTGGGCAGCAGTCACCAGAAAATCGCAATGTGGGCAACAGTCACCAGAAAATCGCAATGTGGGCAGCAGTCACCAGAAAATCCTAATGTGGGCAGCATACACCAGAAAATCGTAATGTGGGCAGCAGACACCTGAAAATCGTAATGTGGGCAGCAGACACCTGAAAATCGTAATGTGGGCAGCAGACACCTGAAAATCGTAATGTGGGCAGCAGGCACCTGAAAATCGTAATGTGGGCAGTAGACACCTGAAAATCGCAATGTGGGCAGCATACACCAGAAAACCGCAATGTGGGCAGCAGTGACCAGAAAATCGTAATGTGGGCAGCAGACACCAGAAAATCCTAATGTGGGCAGCAGACACCTGAAAATCGTAATGTGGGCAGCAGACACCAGAAAATCGCAATGTGGGCAGCAGTGACCAGAAAATCGTAATGTGGGCAGCAGACACCAGAAAATCCTAATGTGGGCAGCAGACACCTGAAAATCGTAATGTGGGCAGCAGACACCAGAAAATCGCAATGTGGGCAGCAGTGACCAGAAAATCGTAATGTGGGCAGCAGACACCAGAAAATCCTAATGTGGGCAGCAGACACCTGAAAATCGTAATGTGGGCAGCAGACACCAGAAAATCGCAATGTGGGCAGCAGTGACCAGAAAATCGTAATGTGGGCAGCAGACACCAGAAAATCCTAATGTGGGCAGCAGTCACCAGAAAATCGTAATGTGGGCAGCAGACACCAGAAAATCGTAATGTGGGCAGCAGACACCAGAAAATCGCAATGTGGGCAGCAGACACCTGAAAATCGCAATGTGGGCAGCAGACACCTGAAAATCGTAATGTGGGCAGCAGACACCTGAAAATCACAATGTGGGCAGCAGACACCTGAAAATCGTAATGTGGGCAGCAGACACCTGAAAATCGTAATGTGGGCAGCAGGCACCAGAAAATCGCAATGTGGGCAGCAGACACCTGAAAATCGCAATGTGGGCAGCAGACACCTGAAAATCGTAATGTGGGCAGCAGACACCAGAAAATCGCAATGTGGGCAGCAGTGACCAGAAAATCGCAATGTGGGCAGCAGACACCTGAAAATCGCAATGTGGGCAGCAGACACCAGAAAATCGCAATGTGGGCAACAGTCACCAGAAAATCGCAATGTGGGCAGCAGTCACCAGAAAATCCTAATGTGGGCAGCATACACCAGAAAATCGTAATGTGGGCAGCAGACACCTGAAAATCGTAATGTGGGCAGCAGACACCTGAAAATCGTAATGTGGGCAGCAGAC
This sequence comes from Hyperolius riggenbachi, assembly GCF_040937935.1. Taxonomy (NCBI): domain Eukaryota; kingdom Metazoa; phylum Chordata; class Amphibia; order Anura; family Hyperoliidae; genus Hyperolius; species Hyperolius riggenbachi. The sequence continues at coordinate 40,860,216 of NC_090653.1, read as the reverse complement.
ACCTGAAAATCGTAATGTGGGCAGCAGGCACCTGAAAATCGTAATGTGGGCAGTAGACACCTGAAAATCGCAATGTGGGCAGCATACACCAGAAAACCGCAATGTGGGCAGCAGTGACCAGAAAATCGTAATGTGGGCAGCAGACACCAGAAAATCCTAATGTGGGCAGCAGACACCTGAAAATCGTAATGTGGGCAGCAGACACCAGAAAATCGCAATGTGGGCAGCAGTGACCAGAAAATCGTAATGTGGGCAGCAGACACCAGAAAATCCTAATGTGGGCAGCAGACACCTGAAAATCGTAATGTGGGCAGCAGACACCAGAAAATCGCAATGTGGGCAGCAGTGACCAGAAAATCGTAATGTGGGCAGCAGACACCAGAAAATCCTAATGTGGGCAGCAGACACCTGAAAATCGTAATGTGGGCAGCAGACACCAGAAAATCGCAATGTGGGCAGCAGTGACCAGAAAATCGTAATGTGGGCAGCAGACACCAGAAAATCCTAATGTGGGCAGCAGTCACCAGAAAATCGTAATGTGGGCAGCAGACACCAGAAAATCGTAATGTGGGCAGCAGACACCAGAAAATCGCAATGTGGGCAGCAGACACCTGAAAATCGCAATGTGGGCAGCAGACACCTGAAAATCGTAATGTGGGCAGCAGACACCTGAAAATCACAATGTGGGCAGCAGACACCTGAAAATCGTAATGTGGGCAGCAGACACCTGAAAATCGTAATGTGGGCAGCAGGCACCAGAAAATCGCAATGTGGGCAGCAGACACCTGAAAATCGCAATGTGGGCAGCAGACACCTGAAAATCGTAATGTGGGCAGCAGACACCAGAAAATCGCAATGTGGGCAGCAGTGACCAGAAAATCGCAATGTGGGCAGCAGACACCTGAAAATCGCAATGTGGGCAGCAGACACCTGAAAATCGTAATGTGGGCAGCAGACACCAGAAAATCGTAATGTGGGCAGCAGACACCAGAAAATCATAATATGGGCAGCTGACACCTGAAAATCGTACTGTGGGCAGCAGACACCTGAAAATCCCCCCCCCCTGGGGCCCGCTCGGGGCCGTTTTTTGGGGGCTGGAGGGGTGGCAGCATGAGGGGAAAGCCTTGCCCACAGTCGGCGGGGAGAGGGGAAGTTCCCCCCTCTCCCTCACTTCGGGGCTCTCCCCTCTGCGCCCCCCTCCAGCTAGTTACCGTCTGTGGGCAGCGGGCCGGGCAGCAGCGGCGGCGGGATACATACCTTCTTCCTTGCGTTCCATCGCCGCCTTCTCGCTCTAGCGGCTGACGTCACTTCCGCTTCCGGAAGTGACGTCAGCCGCTAGAGCGAGAAGGCGGCGATGGAACGCAAGGAAGAAGGTATGTATCTGCTGCCCGCTGCCCACAGACGGTAACTAGCTGGAGGGGAGCGCAGAGGGTAGAGCCCCGAGGTGAGTGAGAGGGGGGAACTTCCCCTCTCCCCGCCGACTGTGGGCAAGGCTTTCCCCTCATGCTGCCACCGCTCCAGCCCCCAAAAAACGGCCCCGAGCGGGCCCCAGGGGGGGGCGGGCCCCCCCGCGGGCGCAGGCGCTGCAGGGCCTATTGCTACGCCCCTGGTGACCCTGATCTGCATATGCTTGTTCAGGGTCTATGGCTAAAAGTATTAGGGGCAGAGGATCAGCAGGACAGCCAGGCAACATGCATTGTTTAAAGGGGTTCTTTGGGGGGTTTTGAAAACAAAAACTGACACTTACCTGGGGCTTCTACCGGCTCCGAATGTATTATTCCTACATCTAGCAATCATTGCTGTGGATGCCCCTCCAAGCTAAGCAGAGCCGGGACAAGGTCCTCCAGCACCCAAGGCTGAGACACCAAAGTGCGCCCCTCCATCCCTTCCACCCCAGCCATCACACACTGATTGCTATTAGACTAAGAGGTGCCACAGGGCCCACAACCTCCCCAACACCTTAATATCTAGTTATCTGGCTTGCAGTCACAGCCAAGTATCCCCTTTTCTTATTTCTTTCTGCTTCAAACACAATTAGGAATGACAGCTGAATGAATTCTGCGCCCCCTCCTACACTGCGCCCTGAGGCTGGAGCCTCTCCAGCCTTTGCCTCGGCCCGGCCCTGAAGCTAAGAAGCACACAAACCCTTTTTATATGCAAGTATAGAATTCGTGATAACTACTTCCTGTGGTACGATATTCCACATTTTACCTACTCTTACTGTGAAGAGCCCCTTTCTACACAGGTGATTAAATCTCCTTTCCTCTTGTCCTTTATACAAGCCTAGTAGTAGTAAAACAATTGCTTGCCAAGCTTATATTGCCCTTGGGTATATTATTATTATTATTGATGTCCACTCACCTGAAGGATTATTAGGAACACCATACTAATACAGTGACCCCCTTTTGCCTTCTATGTGGCATTGATTCAACAAGGTGCTGAAAGCATTCTTTAGAAATGTTGGCCCATATGCATCTTGCAGTTGATGGAGATTTGTGGGATGCACATCCAGGGCACGAAGCTCCCGTTCCATCACATCCCAAAGATGCTCTATTGGGTTGAGATCTGGTGACTGTGGGGGCCATTTTAGTACAGTGAACTCATTGTCATGTTCAAGAAACCAATTTGAAATGATTCGAGCTTTGTGACATGGTGCATTATCCTGCTGGAAGTAGCCATCAGAGGATGGGTACATGGTGGTCATGAAGGGATGGACATGGACAGAAACAATGCTCAGGTAGCCTGTGGCATTTAAATGATGCCCAATTGGCACTAAGGGGCCAAAAGTGTGCCAAGAAAACATCCCCCACACCATTACACCATCACCAGCAGCCTACACAGTTACATATTACATATATTACATATTACATATTTATTTTGGTTGAAAAAAGACATACGTCCATCGAGTTCAACCAGTATAAAGTACAACACCAGCCTGCTCCCTCACACATCCCTGTTGATCCAGAGGAAGGCGAAAAAACCCTTACAAGGCATGGTCCAATTAGCCCCTAAAGGGAAAAATTCCTTCCCGACTCCAGATGGCAATCAGATAAAATCCCTGGATCAACATCATTAGGCATTACCTAGTAATTGTAGCCATGGATGTCTTTCAACGCAAGGAAAGCATCTAAGCCCCCTTTAAATGCAGGTATAGAGTTTGCCATAACGACTTCCTGTGGCAATGCATTCCACATCTTAATCACTCTTACTGTAAAGAACCCTTTCCTAAATAAATGGCTAAAACGTTTTTCCTCCATGCGCAGATCATGTCCTCTAGTCCTTTGAGAAGGCCTAGGGACAAAAAGCTCATCCGCCAAGGTATTATATTGCCCTCTGATGTATTTATACATGTTAATTAGATCCCCTCTAAGGCGTCTTTTCTCTAGACTAAATAAACCCAGTTTATCTAACCTTTCTTGATAAGTGAGACCTTCCATCCCACGCATCAATTTTGTTGCTCGTCTCTGCACCTGCTCTAAAACTGCAATATCTTTTTTGTAATGTGGTGCCCAGAACTGAATTCCATATTCCAGATGTGGCCTTACTAGAGAGTTAAACAGGGGCAATATTATGCTAGCATCTCGAGTTTTTATTTCCCTTTTAATGCATCCCAAAATTTTGTTAGCTTTAGCTGCAGCTGCTTGGCATTGAGTACGATTATTTAACTTGTTGTCAATGAGTACTCCTAAGTCCTTCTCCAAGTTTGATGTCCCCAACTGTATCCCATTTATTTTGTATGGTGCTAGACCATTAGTACGTCCAAAATGCATGACCTTACATTTGTCAACATTGAATTTCATCTGCCATGTATGTGCCCATATAGCCATCCTATCCAGATCCTGTTGCAATATGACACTATCTTCCTGAGAGTTAATGATTCTGCACAATTTTGTATCATCTGCAAAAATAGCAACATTGCTCACTACTGCATCTACTAGGTCATTAATAAATAAATTGAAGAGCACTGGACCCAGAACAGACCCCTGTGGGACCCCACTGCTAACAGTCTCCCATTTTGAGTATGATCCATTGACCACAACTCTTTGTTTTCTGTCCATTAGCCAGTTCCCTATCCATGAACACAGACTCTTCCCCAGTCCTTGCATCCTCAACTTTTGCACCAGACTTTTGTGGGGAACAGTGTCGAAGGCCTTTGCAAAGTCCAAGTATATCACATCTACAGCATTCCCAATATCCATATTAGCATTCACTACCTCATAAAAGCTGAGCATGTTAGTCAAACAGGACCTGTCTTTAGTAAACCCATGTTGATGCTGAGAAATAAGATTATTTTCTACTATGAAGTCATGTATAGTATCTCTTAGTAACCCCTCAAATAGTTTGCATACAACTGATGTTAAACTTACAGGTCTATAATTTCCCGGATCAGATTTTTTGCCCTTCTTAAATAATGGGAAAACGTGGGCTGTACGCCAATCCACTGGGACTCTGCCAGTTGCAAGAGAGTCACAAAAGATAAGATAAAGGGGTTTATCTATAACTGAACTTAATTCCCTTAGGACCCGAGGATGCATGCCATCCGGGCCAGGTGCCTTGTCTATTTTTAATTTATTTAGTCTTGCCTTCACTTCTTCCTGCGTTAAGTATTTAATATTACAGTTAGAAGATTGAGACTCTTCCGCCTCTGTAGTTTGCAACAGTGCTGTTTCTTTTGTGAAGACAGAAGCAAAGAAAGCATTTAATAACTCTGCCTTACCTTGGTCATCCACCATTGAGTTCCCATCCTCATCCTTTAGGAGTCCTATACAGTCAACCTTTCTTTTTTTAGAGTTAATGTACTTGTAAAACTTTTTTGGGTTAGATTTGATATCCTTAGCGATTTGTTTTTCAGCTTCAATCTTTGCCTGCCTAATTTCTTTTTTACAATTTTTATTGCACTCCTTATAATTGCTTAGTGCAGCCTCGGTCCCCTCCTGTTTTAAGACCTTATAGGCATTCTTTTTCCTCTTCATTTTATCTTTAACCTTTCTATTCATCCATAGAGGCCTTTTTTTATTTCTAGACATTTTGTTTCCATATGGGATATACATACTACAGTATTGATTGAGTATAAGTTTAAAAGCTTGCCATTTCCCTTCAGTGTCTTCCCCTTGTAGTACATTATCCCAGTTCACCAAACTTAGTGCCTGCCTAATTTGAGTGAACTTTGCTTTTCTAAAGTTCATAGTTTTAGTGGTCCCGCTGCCCCTTGGCCTATCAGTCACCAGCTCAAACGTTATCATGTTGTGATCACTATTTCCCAAATGTTCTTGAACCTGCACATTTGATACATTATCTGGTCTATTAGAAATGATCAGATCCAGTAACGCATTCCCCCTAGTTGGTTCAGTTACCATTTGAGTCAAGTAATTGTCCTGTAGTGCTGCCAGAAATCTGCTGCTTTTACCAGAATGGGTAGCCTCAATACTCCAGTCAATGTCTGGAAAGTTGAAGTCGCCCATAATTATGACCTCATTTTTACCTGCAGCTTTTTCAATCTGCTGTAGTAATCTCAGTTCTGCAGCTTCATTAATAAGAGGTGGCCTGTAGCATACCCCAATAAGCAATTGGCAACTTTTATTTCCACCATGAATATTTACCCAAACGGACTCCACATCTTCGCAATCTTCCTCCATCTCATCGTTGAGGACAGCTGTAAGAGAATTCTTAACAAAGAGACAAACCCCTCCACCTTTTTTCCCTGTTCTATCCCTCCTAAACACATTGTATCCTTTTAAATTAGCTATCCAGTCATGGCTTTCATCCATCCATGTCTCGGTTATTCCCACAATGTCATAGCCTTTGTCATTCAGAATGAACTCTAGTTCGTCTATTTTATTTGCAAGGCTCCGAGCATTGGTTACCATGCACTTTATATTTTTACCACCACATTTACCAATTTTGTTTACATGAAATTGGCTACTTGAATTTTTACCAACCTCCTTAATCTTTACACTGTCCCCACCCCCCTCTCCACCCTCCATAATGATAGGTTCCCACTGTCTTTTTACCTCATCTTGTCTATGTATTGAGACTTTATCCTCCCGCCTCCCCCCAAATCCTAGTTTAAAATCTCCTCCAACCGTTTAGCCACAGTGATAACAAGGCATGATGGATCCATGTTCTCATACTGTTTACGCCAAATTCTGACTCTATCGAGACTCATCAGACCAGACAACATTCTTCCAGTCTTCAACTGTTCAATTTTGGTGCGCTCGTGCAAATTGTAGCCTCTTTTTCCTATTTGTAGTGGAGATAAGTGGTACCCGGTGGGGTCTTCTGCTGTTGTAGCCCATCCGCCTCAAGGTTGTGCGTGTTGTGGCTTCACAAATGCTTCGCTGCATACCTCGATTGTAACGAGTGGTTATTTCAATCACAGTTGCTCTTCTATCAGCTTGAATCAGTCGGCCTATTCTCCACTGACCTCTAGCATCAACAAGGCATTTTCGTCCACAGGACTGCCGCATACTGGATGTTTTTCCCTTTTCACACCATTCTTTGTAAACCCTAGAAATGGTTGTGCGTGAAAATCCCAGTAACTGAGCAGATTGGAAAATACTCAGACCGGCCCGTCTCAGTTGTCTGTTTTCTAAGCTAAATAATCCTGGTTCATTCCACCTTTCTTGGTAAGTGAGACCTTCCAGTATGAGGCTATAACATAGCTCACTGTGATGGATGACTCTTACAGATAGAGTAGAGGCAACAAGCTGCAATGGGATGGGAGGAGACACATTTATATTTAGAACTGGGATTCAACCATTTATGCCGCGCGGACGTGAGCTTCACATCCGCAGCGGTAGCTGCTAGAGCCGCAGGGACGCGCTAGTCATGTCCTTGCAGTTTTGGGGTTTTCAGGTGATCGGGCAGGCAGATGACCGCGATCGCGCTGTTTCTGGGAGCAGGGGAGATTGGCTGCATTTTGTCCCCTGTGCCAATCCGTACATTACCGCTGAGAATAAACACTGTTTTTGTTCAAAAACGGTGTTTATTCTTACATAAAGCCGCCGTGCTATCTCCCGCCGTCATTACCACCGGTTTCCGCCGCCTGATTGTTACATTTATGAATGGGAGCAATGTTCCCATTCATAATCTCCCTGCCAGCAGTGCGATTGCAGCCGCTTTCCAGTGAAACCTTGCGTCACTTCCCCTAGTTACAATGTAGCAATACATTCTATCCTATGTAGCTTACTTGTACGCTACATAGCATTTTGCTCAGCGGGGGACATCTTGTGGCCAAATAGTAAAATACACCTACTGACTTTAGGGAAAAAAATAATAATATCTACAGTATGTCAAGTGGGCATCTTATTATTAAATAATGGGCTAAAAATTAGTGATGGATGTAAAACTGAAAAAATGCACCTTTATTTCCAAATAAAATATTGTCACCATACATTATACTAGGGATATAATTTTAACGTTGCAATAACCGGGACAAATGGCAAATAAAATGTGTGGATTTTAATTATGGTAGCATGTATTATTTTAAAACTATAATGGCCTGAAAACTGAGAAATAATAATTTTTCCCATTTTTTTTATTATTCCCATCAAAATGCATTTAGAATAAAATAATTCTTAACATAAAGTACCACCCAAAGAAAGCCTAATTGGTGGTGGAAAAAACAAGGTATAGATCATTTCTTTGTGATAAGTGGGGATAAAGTTATTGGGGAATGAAAGGGAGGAGCACTGAAAGGAGAAAATTCCTCTTGTCCATAAGGTGAAAAATACCCGCGGGCTGAAACGGTTAAAGGATACCTTAGTGGCAATTATTTTTCAAAATGGATGCCTAATGTGTGTATGGGGATTTGTGGGGATGCTTACCACACCTCTCGTGCCCCTGCGTCTCCCCCATTCTCTGTACTGATCCATGTAATCTTCTTCCTGGTTGGCGCAGTCGGTGCCCTTTGACCCGGACATAATATTCTGCGCATGTGCAGTATGTCGGCTTAGGGGATATATGATACTATAAATTATACAGATTTATTGATTCTCTTTTAGTGTTTTTATCATATCATGTGTTTTAAATTAATTGTGTTATTTAATAAAAAATTGTTAAACGTAAAGAGTATCTGAAGTGGATTTTTTTTTACCTATTATTGCTGTGCAGCCATCGTCAGTATTAAAATCCACGTTGTTATGCCGCATCCCCGCTTCAGAACGAGTGTCATGTCCCCCCAGAAATGCCATAAATACATTCCAGGATCGTATCATTTTGCTGCAAGGAAGAGGCAGAGCTGTGCTCAGTATCTATGCCTCTTCTCCAGTCAATCTCCGCCTCTCCCTGCCCCTCTCAGTCTTCTTTCACTGAAAGGGGCGGAGATTGAATGGAGAAGAGGCAGAGCTACTGCGCACAGCTCTGCCTCTTCCTGGTAGCAAAATCTACGACCTGGAAAGTTGTAGAATTTAGCTAGGGTATTTCGAGGGCATAAATAACTCATTCTGCCGTGGGAATGTGGCAAATCAGCTTGAAATTTAATGCTGAAAATGGCTGCTTGCCAAACTAAGGTAAAAAAAGAAACTTCAGTGTCCCTTTAAAATGTGGTACTGCCTGTTGGACAGTTTCTTTTTGGAGCTCCTTTTAACGGATTGACATTCATGGATTCGCAGAGTTCCCCTTAAGTTTGAGTTTTGTACAAAGCAGGGAGACTTGAAACTACAAAGGTAGCTAGAACTGTTAGGAATAAAACTCCAGGTCCCCTCTATAGGAAGTTTTTTTTGGTTTTCCAGAGAGTAGCAAACAGGTGCCAAAGGGGGACCGAAGGAGAGGGAATTTGATGTCGATCACCCTAGGAATAAATAATCTACATTTCTAGTACAGTTTTCATACTTTGATTAATGCCAATCATATGAAAATAATTATTGTTAATTGTCATTCTAGCACATTCTGCCGCAGACATATGGGGATTATGTTATAAAAACATAATAACTATGTGTATACCTATGAACACCACAGAACCTGATGAGTCCATAGATATTCGCATCTACACTGCCTGCGGTATTGCCACAGAGATATGATATTTACATACACATTATATCTCTTTCTATTCTAATGAGGGAGGCGGAGCTGGGTCACGTGACAGCGTATGCCCATCTCTCATTACAATCTCCCTCCCAGGAGAGAGGGGGTTAAAAAGTCTATATTACAGATGTTACAGATTCCCAAGAATCCTTCAATGCTGATCGATCCATTCATCCCTGGATACATTTGCTAGCTGATTGGCCCCGACTCAACTCCATTGTACTTGTGGTGGGCAGAAATTACGCCTATGCGTAATTACACATCGTAATTTGCAATTACGCATCTTAATCGCAATGTGAAATTTACGGATAATGCGTAAAAATTTCACATGCAAATGTAATTGCTAACCGTAATTATACATGTTAGCATCATTTTCACGTAATTTGGTTAACGTAATTACCGGCTGATGAACGTGAATTTTTTTCGCTTATGAACGCATTTTTCGCATTGATTATTTAAAGGAAACCAGAGATGCTAGAACATAAACATTTTATACATACCGAGGACTTCCTCAAGCCCCATGCACACGGCTCACTCCCACGTTGCCGTCCTCAGCCTTCTGTATCGCCGGTACCAGGTCCCGTAACTTTGGCCAGTCGCGGCCAGTCTGCGCAAGAGAAGTGTCCTCTCTACGTATCTCTCTGGTGGCTGGGTGTGACCGGGTGTGTGTGACATTGGAGGATGATGTCACACCCCTCTCTTATGATAATCTATCTCTGGTATTCAGGGGAGAAGCTGGCTCATTATTGAGTGGTCACTTGCTACACGGGGAGAGAAGGAACAAACTTCCTAGTGATACAAACCCAATACAGGACGCAAAGTAACACAGAATGTGGGGCACAGCACTTACTTTTTCTTGAAAAGGATTCCTTGCCGGTGGTAGCATAGAGGACGGCCAGAGAATGCATTTGGTTTTTCATAGAGGCTGCAAAGGAAGCCCGTGTCACATTATCGTTCTGCAAAAATTTTTCTATAGCCTCAGAATAGGGAGTGTGATAGGCCAACCAACTCTCCGTGGTGACATTAAAGTACATTAGATCCATTCCTTCCAGAGCCAGCTTGAGAATATAGCCTTTCATATCATCCTCGGAGGAGGGAATTTCCATCCAGCACTGAATTCTGAAATCACCTTAAATTACATTAAATCTCAGTTAGAATAATGGTCAATGTCTGATATTATATGGGGATTCTGGTGGTGGTGTGGGGGGTTGTTAATGGGGAGAAGTCATCAATGTATAACCTCTTCACACAAACTGGAGGTATGTGCGCATCCAGTTTGCACCTGTGTGAGGTCAATAAGACGTACAAAGTATAAGGCGTGTCCTGTCATTTTGCAACAGGGGCGCACACGTGTGTACGCGCCCGCTGCTCGTTCCCGGCGGCCACAAGAGAGGGGGGATCAGTGATGGGGAACAAGTGTTCCCCTGAGCCAATTATTGAAGTGCCGAAAATGAATGAAAATGCCTTGTATCACAAGACATGCTCATTCATCAAAGTAATAGTAAAAATTGTACTTAAAAAAAATTGAACATTTCCCGGTAACTTCCAGGAGAGTGGAGCTAGTGGCCAAAAGTTATAATTAATGAAAAAAAATACATTTCATTATAATTAAAACCTTATTAACGCCCCCCCCCCCCATGCTTATCAAACGTAATCAAGTTGACAATTTAAAAAAAAAAAGGTAAAAAGGAGGCCTATATGAGGCCCCCCCTGTTGATTTTGTGTGGGCTGACTCCTGCAGGGACAAGCAGTATAGTCAGTTTCCATCCTCCTTATTCTGGCTTGCAGATGCAATTTACATGTGCTGTGCCTTTAAATTTGTCAAGAGACACTTATACAGCCATTTTTAAGTCAGGTGATACCTGGTTTGGTAGCACATAACTTCATTGTCTCTCCTATGTAAAACAATGAATTATGCTAATCCATCCTTTATATCTCTGAACATCTAGACATTCATTCCAAAAACAGAGGATTATAGCCTAGGCTCTCAACACATGGTACCTGAGCACCAAGGGGTACTTTTATTAGGACCCAAGTATTACTTGAACTTGTCATAATCAGTCCCTTATTTATAGGTACTGTATTTTTTGGACTATAAGACTCACTTTTTCTTCCCCAAAAGTAGGGGGGAAAAGTCACTGCGTCTTATAGTCCAAATGCAGGGAGTTCCTGACTTGTGAACACCTGCCAATACGAACTTCCAACTCGCCGCAATGTCGGGAACTCCCTGTACTGTGCCCATGCAGAGGAGGACACAGGGGGACACAAAGGGGCATAGAGGAGAACAGAGGCAGACACATGGGGGACAGATGCAGACACATGGGACACACAGGAGGATTAAAGAGGGACAGAGGTAGACACAAGAGGTGCAAGGTGGCATGAGGTACAAAGGGAGCATAATCCACAAGATGCCCCTTCACCATGGATGCACCAGGTGTAGTATATATATATTTTTTTAGTTTATATGTTTTTGTTCTCTAAACCTAGGTGCGTCTTATGGTCAGGAGTGTCTTATAGTTTGAAAAATACGGTAATTAAAAGCATAAAGGAAAAGCATTTATAACCAAATATGGACTAGCACTGACAAATATATATGTATAAAGGGGTACTTTGAGATGATAGTTCCCACAGTAAGGGGTACTAGCCAACACAGTTATTAATAAATAGTGATGTTGTGATCATCTAATTACATGTACGTGAAATTTCATATATATTTTCACAATTACACCCATACCTAATTACGATTTGTAATGTCAATTGATTTTGTTTAATCATTTGTAATTTCGTGTAATTTTTGCGTAATTTTGTGCCGACTAATGGCTAATAGCAAAGCCCCCATACATTGTCACCAAAATTACTACATACATTAGGAGAATAGTGGGAATGAAAAAAAAAATATGGAATATAACCCAGCATTTCAACTTTGCTCTAAAACATTATTTACAGCATATTATATGCAACCAGCATTTTTTTTTTTTTTTACTAGACCAGCATTGGAAGGGTTACACACAGAGCTTTAAAGTTCCGTGGAGAGAAATGCAGACGCATCCGAAGTTTAGATAGATACATTTAAGTAAACACAATGTAAGAAGTGGTGAATTTGACACACTCTCTGACTGTGCAGGAGCTCCTGCACAGTCAGAGAGTGTGTGTCACATTCCCCACTTGTTACATTGTGTTTACTTAAATGTATCTATTTAAAATTCTAAACTTCGGATGTATCTATCTATCTAAACTTCGGATGCGTCTGCATTTCTCTCCACGGAACTTTAAAGCTCTGTGTGTAAACCTTCCAATGCTGGTCTAGTAAAAAAAAATGCTGGTTGCATATAATATGCTGTAAATAATGTTTTAGAGCAAAGTTGAAATGCTGGGTTATTTTCCGCTTTAAACTAATGTTTCTGAGTTTAACCACTTCAGCCTTTAGTGATTTTTTCCCTTATGCATGCGAACAATTTTCACCTCCCATTCATTCGTCAATAACTTTATCACTAATTATCACAATAAAATAATCTTTATCTTGTTTTTTCCGCCACCAATCAGGCTTTCTTTGGGTGGTACATTTTGCTAAGAAATATTTTATTCTAAATGCATTTTAACGGGAATATTAAAGAAAACCTGAACTGAAAATTAAAAGTCAAAATAAGCAAACACAAGTCATACTTACCTTCCATGTAGTCTACTCCTCAGTGTCTTTCTCCTGTCCCGCGTCCTGTTTGTTCCCTGTGATCAAGGGAATTTTCGCAGTTAAACTGTAACATTGCCCACTTGAGCCATATGGGAACATGGACACTACCTGGTACATCAGTTTTCCTCTCAGCTATAACTGACAGCAACTGATATTTTACTGACAGCAACCGATATATTTCAGATCTGACAAAATATTGTCAGAACTGGAAGGGATTATTGTCAGAAGAAAAGGGTGAGCTTCTGAGAGGAACTGATGGCAAGGTAACTATGCAATTCTCATTTGAAGTTACTTCATGTGTTTATTTTAAATATTTTTACTCAGTACAGGTTCTCTTTAAGAGAAAAATGGAAAAAAAATCATTATTTGTCAGTATGGCCATTATAGCTTTAAAATAATACATGCTACCATAATTAACCATTTCAGCCACCCGGTTGTGATCCTCACGTCCAGGTGGCTGCTCTGCTGCAGTGGAGCGCTCCCGCGCATGATCGCGGGCACGCCTCTGTTTCCCCGTGCTGTTCCTCGGTAGCCAAGAGATCAGTTAACGGGAACATGGTTCCCGTTCACCGATCTAATTCCCCAGCAGCAAAACCGATGGTCTCTTAACAGACCGCAGTTTTTCTACAAAAAAAACAACTAAAAATCCCGTCCTCCTTGTGCTTCTGGGAGGCAAGAAGCACAAGGAAAAAAAACAAAAACTCAAGGTGGCCATCTTGTGGCCAAATAGTAAAACTACAGCTACATACATTTTTCAAGAAATTTACACACATTGTGACATTCAAAATTAATTGTTTATTTCTCAACACCAAAAAATTACCCAAATAAGATTTTTATTGGAAAAAAAAATTACAATTAAAAAAAACAAAAAGCAGCAACATAAATAGTTACCTAAGGGTCTGAACTTTTTAAATATGCATGTGAAGGGGGTATACTACAAACATTTTTTCAATTATAAGCTTGTAAATGGTGATGGACGCAAAACTGAAAAAATGCACCTTTATTTCCAAATAAAATATTGGCACCATACATACATACATAGGGACAAAATTTAAATGGTGTAATAACCAAGACAAATGGGCAAATAAAATACATAGGTTTTAATTATGGTAGCATGTATTATTTTAAAGCTATAATGGCCGAAAACTGAGAAATAATGAATTTTTTTCCATTGTTTTCTTAATATTCCTGGTTAAATGCATTGATAAAAAAATAATTCTCAGCAAAATGTATCACCCAAAGAAAGCTTAATTGGTGGTGGAAAAAACAAGATATAGATCAATAAATTGTGATAAGTAGTGATAAAGTTATTAGCGAATGAATGGGAGGTGAAAATTGCTTTAAAGCTCTGTGTGTAACCCTTCCAATGCTGGTCTAGTAAAAAAAAAATGCTGGTTGCATATAATATGCTGTAAATAATGTTTTAGAGCAAAGTTGAAATGCTGGGTTATATTCCGCTGCAAACTAATGTTTCTGAGTGTAACCACTTCAGCCTTTAGTGATTTTTTCCCCTTATGCATGCGAGCAATTTTCACCTCCCATTAATTCGTCAATACCTTTATCACTAATTATCACAATAAAATAATCTATATCTTGTTTTTTCCGCCACCAATCAGGCTTTCTTTGGGTGGTACATTTTGCTAAGAAATATTTTATTCTAAATGCATTTTAACAGGAATAGTAAGAGAAAAATGGAAAAAAATCATTATTTGTCAGTATGGCCATTATAGCTTTAAAATAATACATGCTACCATAATTAACCATTTCAGCCGCCCGGACGTGGTCCTCACATCCAGGCGCTGCTCTGCTGCAGTGGAGCACTCCTACGCATGATCACAGGCGTGCCACTGTGTCCCCGTGCTGTTCCCCGGTAGTCGAGAGATCAGTGAACGGGAACATTGTTCCCGTTCACCGATCCAAGTCCCCAGCAGAAAAAACGACGGTCTCTTAACAGAGACCTCAGTTTTTCTAAATAAAAATTTCCCTGTCCTCCTTGTGCTTCCGGGAAGTGCGAAGCACAAGGAAAAAAAACAAAAACTCAATAGTAAAACTACATCTACATACATTTTTCAAGCAATTTACACACATTATGACATTAAAAATTAACTGTAACGATTGGTGTCAGCACACAGAGAACTCTGATTTTTGGTGATCTGCAGTATCACCAATAATACAGATGCTATACCTGATTATGTGGTGATCTGCAGAATCACCACTAATACTAGTATAGCCTGACACTGGACAACAGAAGAGGAATAGTGTTTAATGTAACAGTAATACGGATGAGAGAGTTCACCCGAGGAGCGGGTGACTCAGACTGTACTGCAGCCGGTGCTCACCTTATGAGTGGATGAGACAGACCGTGCTGCAGCCAAAGGCATATGAATACCACAACAATGAGAAGGAACACAATAATGCTGTACAGCTGACCACCTGTGGAGCAAGTGATTCAGACTGTACTGCAACCAGGTAGTGTTTGGTGCACAGTACAAGGAGGAACAATCCTAGTGCTGCTGGACTAAGGATCCCCTGAAGAACACGTGGTACAGACTGTATTGCAGCCTAGGAGTAGTTGATACAGTTGGTGCTGCAACCTAAGTGACTCATGCAGTACTGCCGCCTAGGAGCGAGAGATACAGACAGTACTGCAGCCTATGAATACCTGAAGGGCAGGTATCACATCTAAGCAGCAGTATCCTACACCTGAGCGGTTGGTGTAAGAAACTAGTTTCCCTCACCAGTGGCAGGGCCCACTGATGCGGGTAGCGAGGTCAGACAGACAGAGTTGGCAACGAGCGGACAGATACAGTACAGAAACGGAAGGCTGATTCAATGTCAAGGACAGGCAGGGTTGGCAACGTGAATCAGATAGGCTGAGGTACAGAATCGACAAACGGTAGAATAGTCAGAGCAAGCAAAATGTCATTAACAGATAAACAATGCAATAGTACTTTAAAGCTATCAACAGAATCTGACTAAGTGTGGATCCCCAGCTCCGGCTGGTTCTAGCACACTTTGGGATCTGACTAGGGTCTGAGCGCTAACACACTATAGCATTCGCAACAGCAGACGCGGAGCTACTGACAGACCTGCTCTATATATAGTCAACATGCTCCATAGCGCCGCCCCAGTCACTCAGCCAATCCGGATGCTAGCTGGAATCAGCTGACCGCATGATCAGCTGACTCCCCTCTTAGCTGCATGAAGGTCCTGTCGCTCTGCTCGCGCGCGCGTAGCCCTTAACCTGTGAGCAATGGAAGGACCCTGAGCATGTAGAGAGGAATCCACATGCACAGCAGGCTTTAATAGAGACACATGGAACGATCTCACGCCTCTCATGCTGGCTGGGAGATCAATTGCTTAAGTGACATCATTAATCTTTTTTGTGACAGGATATGGGCCTATAAATCTTGGTCCTAACTTGGGTGATGGTTGTTTCAATGCTAAATGCCAAGTAGAAATCCACACCATGTCCCCTGGAGAAAACTTCCACTCAACAGACCGCCTCTTATCCGTCTGTTTTTTGTGAGACTGGAACGCTTTCCCCAAATTTCTCTTAACTGAACCCCAAATCTCCTTTAGCGCCCTTTGCCAATCCTCTAGAGCCGGGAAAGGGGAAGATGCCACTGGTAAAGGAGAAAACTTGGGGGATTTTCCCGACACCACCTGAAAAGGGGAAAATCCTGAAGAAGAACTTCTCAGGTTATTATGTGCGAACTCTGCGAATGGCAGGAACGTTACCCAATCTAATTGTGCATCTGTCACACAACACCTGAGGAATTGTTCAAGGGACTGATTAATTCTTTCGGTCTGGCCATTGGTCTGTGGGTGGTAGCCTGATGAAAAAGAAAGATCCATACCCAACTGATGGCAAAAGGCTCTCCAAAATTTCAACACAAACTGGACTCCCCTGTCTGACACCACATTTTCCGGAATGCCATGCAGCCGAAAGATGTGTTGAATGAAGAGATCAGCTAACTCCTGAGCCGTGGGGAGTCCTTTAAGGGGAACAAAATGAGCCATCTTACTGAATCTATCCACTACCACCCAAATGACCGTTTTGCCCTCAGACCTAGGGAGTTCTCCAACAAAGTCCATTGACAAATGTGTCCAGGGCTCATTTGGCACTGGTAGAGGTTGTAACGTGCCCACTGGAGCCTGGCGGGAGGGTTTGCTTCTAGCACAAACTGAACATTCCCTCACAAATTCCTTACAATCAGATGCCAGTGAAGGCCACCATACACATCTAGCTAAAAGATCCTGAGTTCGGGTAGCCCCTGGATGCCCAGCATTCTTATGGGTATGGAATAATTGTAAGAGTTGTAGGCGGAAGGGGAGTGGCACAAACATAACCCCCACAGGCTTCCCTTCTGGAATATCCTGTTGAAAAGGAGCCAGTGTAGCTGCCCAGTCCTCCCAGGTCTCGGTAGCTGCCAAGACCACCTTCTGAGGTAGAATGGTCTCAGAGATCGAAGACTGGACTGTCTCAGGCTCAAAACACCTAGATAGAGCGTCTGCCTTAACATTCTTGCTACCTGGTGTATACGTTATAATGAATCTGAACCTTGAGAAGAATAAAGACCAACGAGCCTGCCGAGGGCTAAGCCTCTTGGCCCCCTCGATGTACTCCAAGTTCTTATGATCTGTGTAAACTGTAATTGTATGTTCTGCCCCTTCCAGCCAATGGCGCCATTCTTCAAAGGCTAATTTGATGGCCAAAAGCTCCCGATTACCAATATCGTAGTTCCTCTCGGCAGGAGAGAACCTCCGTGAAAAGAAGGCACACGGGTGCAGTTTGCCTTGAAGACCAGAGCGCTGAGACAGCACAGCCCCAACCCCTATTTCAGACGCATTGACCTCCACAATAAAGGGGAAGGTGACATCCACGTGTCTCAGGATGGGAGCGGAACAAAACAGCTTTTTCAAAGTAGCAAAGGCTGATTGGGCCTCTTCCGACCAGTGATATGTGTCAGCCCCTTTTTTAGTAAGACTGGTGAGAGGTGACACTACAGAGGAGAAGCCCTTTATGAACTTTCTGTAGTAATTGGCAAAACCAAGGAATCTTTGGAGTGCCTTCAATCCCACAGGTTGAGGCCACTCCAAAACAGCAGAGACCTTCTCGGGATCCATCAAAAGTCCAGATGAGGAGATGATGTATCCCAGGAAGGATACTTCTGTGACCTCAAAGAGGTACTTCTCCAACTTTGCATAAAGTGAATTCTGTCTTAGTTTCTGAAGAACAAATTTAACATGCTTACGATGCTCTGTCAGGTTAGCTGAGAAAATTAGTATATCATCAAGATATACAAGAACAAATTTTCCCAAGACCTCCCGGAAAACCTCATTAATTAACTCCTGGAAGACGGCAGGGGCATTACACAACCCGAAGGGCATAACCAGATATTCGTAATGCCCGTCGGGCGTGTTGAATGCCGTCTTCCATTCGTCACCGTCCCTAATGCGTACCAGGTTGTATGCCCCTCGCAGGTCTAATTTGGAGAAGACACTGGCATTGGTCACCTGTGTGAACAAATCGTCTATCAAAGGCAACGGGTACCGATTTTTCACTGTGATCTTATTTAGACCTCTGTAGTCCATACAGGGCCTAAGCCCTCCGTCCTTCTTCTGTACAAAAAAGAACCCAGCCCCAGCAGGTGACCGGGAAGGACGGATAAAGCCTTTAGCTAAGTTTTCTTTGATGTATTCTTGCATTGCCAGTTTCTCAGGCCCAGACAGATTATAAAGATGGCCTCTTGGGGGCATACAACCAGCCCTTAGCTCTATGGGACAATCATAACTCCGGTGAGGCGGAAGTTTATCCGCAGACTTAGGACAGAACACATCTGCAAACTCTGCGTACTGCACTGGCACCCCTTTAACCTGAATCTTGGTGGCGCAAACCGTAACTCTCTCTAAACAATGATGACGACAATGGGTAGACCAGCTTTGTAGCTGACCTGATGCCCAGTCGATCTGAGGGGAGTGGAGTTGCAACCAGGGCATACCCAGTATGATGGTAGAAGTAGCCATGTGCAGGACAAAGAACTGTAATTCCTTTTTATGTAGTACCCCTATATTACATGTTAGTAAGGGAGTTTGGGAAAGACAAATACAAGACAAGACAAATAACATTTATATTGCGCTTTTCTCCTTGCGGACTCAAAGCGCCAGAGCAGAGCAGCAGCCACTAGGGCGCGCTCTATTGGCAGTAGCAGTGTAAGGGAGACTTGCCAAAGGTCTCCTACTGAATTAGTGCTGGCTTACTGAACAGGCAGAGCCGAGATTCGAACCCTGGTCTCCTGTGTCAGAGGCAGAGCCCTTAACCATTACACCATCAGCCAACTGCTTAAGGTTGTCTACACTGTAGCGGAGAGTCATCTACTGCTGTGACCACAATCTGTCGGTCTAAAGGGAGTAATGTAATCCCCAATCTTTTAACAAAATCAAAATCTGTAAGATTGGCTGCAGAGCCAGAGTCTACAAAGGCCTCTGTAGACACGGTCTGTCCTTCCCAAGTGATGGAGCAGGGAAGGAGTAAACGATTATTGTTTAGAGGTATTGACTGCTCACCTAGGGTATTACCTCTGACTACTCCTAGGCGGCAGCGTTTCCCGACTTCTTAGGACAGTTCTGGACAAAATGACCCTGCTCCGCACAGTATAGACACAACCCTTCTGACCTTCTGCGATTCTTTTCCACTTGCGTCAATCTAGAATGTCTAGAATTTGCATCGGCTTGTCTGGAGATGACGGGGTGGAGAGGAGGCATAGGAGACAGATCTTACAGTAACTTTTCCACGGGTCTGTTTCTGATAACGCAGGCGACGATCTACTCGCACTGCCAAAGAGATTGCCTCATCAATAGATTTGGGTTTGGGATGTCCCAACATTAAATCAGAGACTGCATCAGACGATCCTGACAGGAAACAGTCTAGTAATGCATACGTCCCCCATCTAGCTTACACAGCCCACTTCCTAAATTCCGCAGCATAAACCTCCACCGGATTACGACCCTCTCTGAGAGCTTTTAGCTTCCTCTCAGCAGTGATCGCCACGTCCGGATCGTTATATATAACGGCCATGGCCTCAAAGAATTCCTGAACCGAAGATAATGCCTTGTGCTCTGCAGGAAGACCATATGCCCATGTCTGAGAGTCTCCTGACAACAGAGTCTTAATAAACGTTATCCTCTGGTTTTCTGATCCAGATAGGTTAGGCCTCAACTCAAAATAGGACATCACCCGATTCCTGAAATTCTGAAAGTCTGATCTATGCCCTGAGAACTTCTCGGGCACAGCCATACGTAAATCTGTGACTGGAGGGGATCACACTGTATCGACAGCTGTTTGAAGTGTCCTGACTGTCCCAGACAGTTGAGTGATCTGAGTCTGTTGGGTATTAATCACCCTGGTGAGATTTTTCCCCGCGGTGATCAGGACTTCAACCTGACTGCGTAGTGCGTCCATATTGTTTGGTCTGCTGTTCTGTAACGATTGGTGTCAGCACACAGAGAACTCTGATTATTGGTGATCTGCAGTATCACCAATAATACAGATGCTATACCTGATTATGTGGTGATCTGCAGAATCACCACTAATACTAGTATAGCCTGACACTGGACAACAGAAGAGGAATAGTGTTTAATGTAACAGTAATACGGATGAGAGAGTTCACCCAAGGAGCGGGTGACTCAGACTGTACTGCAGCCGGTGCTCACCTTATGAGTGGATGAGACAGACCGTGCTGCAGCCAAAGGCATATGAATACCACAACAATGAGAAGGAACACAATAATGCTGTACAGCTGACCACCTGTGGAGCAAGTGATTCAGACTGTACTGCAACCGGGTAGTGTTTGGTGCACAATACAAGGAGGAACAATCCTAGTGCTGCTGGACTAAGGATCTCCTGAAGAACAGGTGGTACAGACTGTATTGCAGCCTAGGAGTAGTTGATACAGTTGGTGCTGCAACCTAAGTGACACATGCAGTACTGCCGCCTAGGAGCGAGAGATACAGACAGTACTGCAGCCTATGAATACCCGAAGGGCAGGTATCACAACTAAGCAGCAGTATCCTACACCTGAGAGGTTGGTGTAAGAAACTAGTTTCCCTCACCAGTGGCAGGGCCCACTGATGCGGGTAGCGAGGTCAGACAGACAGAGTTGGCAACGAGCGGACAGATACAGTACAGAAACGGAAGACTGATTCAACGCCAAGGACAGGCAGGGTTGGCAACGTGAATCAGATAGACTGAGGTACAGAATCGACAAACGGAAGAATAGTCAGAGCAAGCAAAAGGTCATTAACAGATTAACAATGCAATAGTACTTTAAAGCTATCAACAGAATCTGACTAAGTGTGGATCCCCAGCTCCGGCTGGTTCTAGCACACTTTTGGGATCTGACTAGGGTCTGAGCGCTAACACACTATAGCATTTGCAACAGCAGACGCGGAAATACCGACAGACCCGCGCTATATATAGTCAACATGCTCCATAGCGCCGCCCCAGTCACTCAGCCAATCCGGATGCTAGCTGGAATCAGCTGACCGCATGATCAGCTGACTCCCCTCTTAGCTACATAAAGGTCCTGTCGCTCTGCTCGCGCGCGCGTAGCCCTTAACCTGTGAGCAATGAAAGGACCCTGAGCATGTACCCGCGCGGCATAGGCCGCCGGTTGATACGCGGAGATAGCCGCCATGCCGCTTGACTCAGCGGCGGCATCTCCGCTATTCCTTACATTAACTGTTTATTTCCCAACACCAAAAAATTACCCAAATAAAATTTTAATTGGAAAAAAAAAATTACATTAAAAAAAACCCAAACAAACCATAAATAGTTACCTAAGGGTCTGAACTTTTTAAATATGCACGTGAAGGGGGTATACTACAAACATTTTTTAAATTATAATCTTGTAAATGGTGATGGACGGAAAACTGAAAAAATGCACCTTTATTTCCAAATAAAATATTGGCGCCATACATTGTGATAGGGCTAACATTTAAATGGTGTAATACCCGAGATAAACAGGCACATAAAATACATAGGTTTTAATTATGGTAGCATGTATTATTTTAAAGCTATTATGGCTGAAACCTGAGAAATAATGATTTTTTTCCATTGTTTTCTTAATATTACTGGTAAAATGCATTTAGAAAAAAATAATTCTCAGCAAAATGTATCACCCAAAGAAAGCCTAATTAGTGGCGGAAAAAACAAGATGTAGATCAATAAATTGTGATAAGTAGTGATACAGTTATTATCGAATGAATGGGAGGTGAAAATTGCTCTAATGCATAAGGTGAAAAATCCCCGCCGGCTGAAATGGTTAAAACCCACGTATTTTATTTGCCCATTTGTCCCAGTTATTACATCATTTAAATGATGTCCCTATCACATTGTATGGCGCCAATATTTTATTTGGAAATAAAGGTGCATTTTTTTAGTCTTGCGTCCATCACTATTTACAAGCTTATAATTTAAAATATATTAGTATTATAACCTCTTGACATGCATATTAAAAAAGTTCAGACCCTTAGGTAGCTATTTATGTTTTTTTTTATTGTAATTTTTTCTAATTAAAAATTTTATTTGAGTATTTTTGGGTGTGTGGGAGGTAAACAGTTACTTTTAAATGTAAAAATGTTGATTCATTTAAAAAAAAAATGTATGTAGATTTAGTTTTACTATTTGGCCACAAGATGGCCACAGTCAAAAATGTATTTATTTATTTTTTGCTTTCTATAAGCGTACTTACAGGAAGTGAAGAGGGGATGTGTAACAGAACAATCACGGCTTCTCTATAGAAGCCAGCGATCGTTCTAAGGGACTTAGATCAATGAATGTGAACTGCTTTCCCATTTATTGATCTCCGGGCTATGGGTGGTCCTGCGAACCCCGGTGGCTCCATTTTCTCATGTACGTAGCTCCTACGTAGGAGCTACGTCCTGTGGGCTAAAGTGCTTAAAAAAAATTTTCCTCTGCTTTTTTTAAATCAATTTTTTTAAGAAGTGCAAGGTCTTTTTGCAAAATATTGGTGACATATAGCATGTATGGGGGCTGTGCTATTAACCACTAAAGTCGGAATGAAATTATGTGAAATTGCAAAAGTATGGGCCCTGATTAGAATTACAGGTGAAATTAATTACGATTTTTCCCAAAATTTTGCATTACGTTTTCACATTGTAATTGAGAATTTCTATGCAAAATTACGACTATGCGAAATTTGTGCTCATTACTATTCATAAATGGGTGCGGGCTATAGGTATATTGAGAATTATCCATTTTAAATGATGGAAGTCCAAAACCACTGCTATTTTTACAGGCTAGTTGTTTCATTTTAGTTTGTTTTGACTTGTTTTGCTGTAGGCTACTTACCTCTAAAACGAAATTCTATGCTGATATCATAAATGTGTTTTTGAAAATAATACATATAATTAGTCAAAAACATTCCATAGATGAACCAGTCAGCATCAGGCAGATTTCCTTTTGACCAGCTTTGCTTGAATTTGATGATCCGAGTGTCATTGTTGACAGACAGGGTCTCAATGTCTTCCACAAGGAGGGTGCTCCAGAGAGTAAACACCTCCAGGTTATTGGAGAATTGGTAGTTCTGCAGCCATCTTATCTTGATGGAGCCTGGAGTGAGAGAAAGAAAAACGGTTCATTGTTCCTTATATGTTGTACTGCAACAGAGGAATGTGTGTATTAAACACCAAGTTAAGACCTAAGTAAGGTAAGGTGTAATGATCTGCGGGCGATTTCCAGTCAGCGCACACCACGTGCGCTGAAGCAGAAGGAAATTGCCACAGTCACAGAAGCAAAGTACCCAGTATATATTGGTAGAGGGGAATTCCAACCAGCAGGTGGAGCTGCTACTGAGAGTACAGAGGGTTAAGCCCTCTGTACAGCCACAGATGCCAGATTGAAATTGTACGATTAAGCAAGACTGAGCAACTCAGAAGAAAGCAAGAACAGAGACAGACTATGTGAATGTCTACCAATCTAGTCGCCACCCAGCGACGGTAGACATACCACATCAGAACAGACCAGAGTAAGAAAGCTAATCGGAAGAGGGGCGATTGCTATCAGCAACACAAGAATGAGGAAAGACAGAGCGTGAACTGAGTAAGGAAGATACAGCAAATAACCACAATCTGAACGCCAAGGAAAATAACAAATGAACTAGCTAAACACGGTCCCCGCACGATATGCGCAACAGAGACAAGCGCGTTTAATGGCACGGTCACCGCACGTTAAGCGCAACAATGGCAAAATGTACCAACCCTAACAAATGAACACGGAAAATGAAAACAAACAAATACCGCGAACCCTTGCTAATCGGTTTCCTCACACCAGACAACAGCAAGCGTTTGTTCCAGACAAGACAGACAGAAGGAGTAGTAACCAGTAGCAACCGCAGCTAAGGTTATACTCCAAAAGTCAGACAAGGGAGATCCACCGCCTCTACCGCTAGGGCGAATGCGATCTAGGAGCAAGACCGAACGATTCGCTGTCAGCCACCGCAGGTGACAGTACAATCGCAAGGACAGGACAAGACAAAACAGGAATAAACAGTACAAGTAATACAGAACCTGACTGCACTAAGGGGAGTGCAAAGTGCACTCGCTAGGAATTAACTGCACTAGAATATTCACAACAAGATACAAAAGAGGCTGAGGCTCCAAGGTAATCTCACCAAACAGAAACCATGTCGAGCAAGGAATTCTGGGAGGAAGTGACATTTATAATGGAAACCTTCAAAGGAAGCAGACAAGCAGCCTGCAAGATAAGTAGATGCAAATCAGTCAGCCTTGCAAACTGACAGAAAGGCCTCTTTTCCCTGGACTGCACTATATAACCTGCATAGGAAACAAAACTGTCCAGGGAATCAAGGCCAGCAGAGCGGATTCTGACATAAGGTCTGTTTTTTTATTTTTGGGAGGTAGGTGCGAGTGGCTCTTTCCGGCGTTGGCCACACTTGGAGAGGCCGCCTGCACCTCCCAGCCTCCCCCTCTGGGGTGCCGCTGTGTGGTTCCGAGCAGTGAGAGGGCTTGGAACCCCACGCCCCCCCCCCCCAGATGTATGAGGGCATGGGGGTGCCTCCCTGTGGCGCTCCTGGATAGTGCTAATGTAGCATGAACTAATCCCCGCAGGGCAACCGTTTTGCGGCATTTAGTTTTAGACCCTGCATATTATGGCATGTGAAAGTAAATACATATTTGCATGAGCAATGTCTCATGATTAAGCCAATCAGGCCGAATTTGCACAGCCAGATATATCCCGGTTTTAACTTGGTGTTTGATGCACACATTCCTCTGTTGCAGTATTACTACATTTCTGTCCTTTGGAGGCAGGTGGTGGATGGCTTTCTCCTGGTGGTGAGAGCCCTGGAGTAAGCTGTCTGCATCTATCCTCCCCCCTGGAGTTTGTTGCGTTGGAGCCACCTCTGAGCCCCACAAGCTTGCGGTGGCCCATGCTTCACTCCTTTCTTATGTGTTGCTCCCAAGTCGTGCTCATGTAGCAGAACGCAATGGATGTTGCAAGGTAAGTGTCTGTCTTTTATTTTTGGAAGGTGGGTGAAGGCCGCTCTTCCCGGCATTTGCCACGCTTGGAGGGGTCCCTGCACCCCCCAACCTCCCCATCTGGGGTGCCGCTGTGGGGTTCCGAGCAGTGAGAGGGCTTGGTAAGACTCTGCTGTGTGTAACACTCTGGATATGTAAGGGAAAAGAGGTGGGGAATAATGGGGTGCCTAACAATGCTTTTGGGGACTTATGATGGACCCCCCATTCCTTTAGATCACTGGTTCTAGACCTTTTTAAGCATATGTACCCCCTTTGTGAGTCATCCCCAAGCAAATGTACCCCATATGTTTTTTCGTAAGCCAAAGGCGTGTTTCTCGACATCAATTTTGTACAGTTGAAGATCCTAGAGTTTTTCTTTAAAAAAAAAAGTTAATGCAAAATCTGTTGTTGCATATTTGCAGCAATTTTGGTATAATCAGGTATCAGAGGACAGAGGTGACAGCTGACAGCGTATATCTGCAGAGGCATCAAGCTTGTTCCTCTTTTTAACTTTTGTGTCATTCGCACATATATGTTGTCACAAAAGGTAGAAGTTTACAAATAGCTGCATCTGGAAAACTTTCTGATAAACTAGCCCAGAATGCAGACAGCAGGGGGACAGTGTGAAATGTATCCTGGAGTGCAGAGCTACAAGAGATATCAATAACTTCCTCTTCTGCTTTTGCTGAGAGATTAGATGCATTTTGAGCTTTTGAAAAAGGGGTAGTTAGTTATACCTGTAGTTTTTTCAACGAAAAAGAGAACACAGGGAAACCGAGAGCCCAATATAGTGTAGTATGTATGGACACAAGGGAGGAGTGATGAAAGGTAAGTATAGGTTACTCACAAACCAGGGTTACCTCTCAGGCAACCACTGTAACAGACGGTAGAGAGATAAAGGGCCACTATCGCAAAACATTTAATTTTCCACACCCCCACAGTACGCCAAGCATACAGAAGATTCCCTGTGTCATTTATTTTAATTTCTAGTATAGTCCTTTAAACATTCAAATGTCACTGTATGCTATATACGTCAGTGCCCACACTTGCACTGACAGACTTCTGTAACTGTAATGCCTTTGTAGGGGTGGCCTGGTCAGGTGTTGTAAATAACAGATGGTATAGCCTTTTTTAACATGTCACCCAATTGCCATATCCCAGAGAAAGCTCACCTTGCCTAACCACTATTCCTCCTGCGACCATACTACAGAAAGGTCCCTGCACTCTCCCCAGGGCCAGAGCTACAATAGGAAAAAATGGGCAATTGCCCCAGAGCCTGTAGGGGCCCCCAAGGTGTCCCTCCCCCATCTTAACTGTTGCTTCCCAGGGACTCTGCAGAGTCTTTGGCAGAGTAGTGTCTCATCTGTGCTGTTGGGCAGGTGAGACACTACACTGACATAGACACTGCAGAGGTCCTAGGGAGCACAGTTAAGTTGGGAGGTGATTGGAGGAGGGTCAGCAGCCAGCTCAGGGGCCCAGGAGGGAAATTTGGCTGCAACAAAGGGCCCCTAACGATGCTTTTTGGGTAGGGGGTGTCTGTTGGGGGCCCCCCAGGCTAATTTTGCCCTAGGGCCCAATTGTTACTTGAACCGGCCCTGACTCTCCCTGTGCCCTGCAGGCATTCGGGAGGCAGCTCTCAGCGCGACACTGCTGGGTAATAACAAGCTGGAGCCGCTCTCCCCGTCCATTGAATCGCCGGTTCTCTGCCTGCTTGCAATGATTCATATGAATCATTGCAAGCAAGCAGGCAGAGAATCGGCAATGATTCATATGAATCATTGCAAGCAGGCAGAGAACCGGCAATGATTCATATGAATCATTGCAAGCAGGCAGAGAACCGCCAATGATGCATATGAATCATTGCAAGCAGGCAGAGAACCGCCAATGATTCATATGAATCATTGCAAGCAGGCAGAGAACCGGCAATGATTCATATGAATCATTGCAAGCAGGCAGAGAACCGCCAATGATTCATATGAATTATTGCAAGCAGGCAGAGAACCGCCAATGATTCATATGAATGATTGCAAGCAAGCAGAGAACCGGCAATGATTCATATGAATCATTGCAGAGAACCGGCGATGCAATGGACGGGGGAGATCGGCTCCAGCTTGTTATTACCCAGCAGTGTCGCGCTGAGAGCTGCCTCCCGAATGCCTGCAGGGCACAGGGAGAGTGCAGGGACCTTTCTGTAGTATCGTCGCAGGAGGAATAGCGGTTAGGCGGGGTGGACTTTCTCTGGGATATGGCAGTTGGGGGACACATTGAAAAAGGCTATACCATCTGTTATTTACAACACCTGAGCAGGCTACCCCTATAAAGGCATTACAGTTACAGAAGTCCGTCAGCGCAAGTGTGGGCACTGACGTATATAGCATACAGTGACATATGAATGTTTAAAGGACTATACTAGAAATTAAAATAAATGACACAGGGAATCTTCTGTATGCTTGGCGTAACTACTGTGGGGGTATTGAAAGTGGTCCTTTAAGCCTGTCCCTACTCAGGGATAAAAAGTCGCTCTCTGTAGATAGGAAGAAACGTATTACATTTTCCGCCCTTCCACCAGGGTGGATAGACAATCAATGCAAGTGAACAGAGGCGCCAAAAGAATAAAACAATACGATAAAAATTTTAAAACGTGGACGTGGTCGAGGTGCATACCGGCCTCTCCAAAGGACACTTGGAAACTGGTGTTTTTCCAGGTACATCACAAAAGGAATTTATTTAAACACTCCACAATTTCACAACGCGTTTCATGGACGTGACCCCACTTCTTCAGGCAATTCAAATAGGAGTATAAAGCAGTAGTAGTCCAGGTCTGCATTAAGACAGAGGCTCTTAAATGCAGAGCACACCTGTTTCCGAGTGTCCTTTGGAGCAGTCAGATATCCACCTCCACCACGTCCATGTTTTAAAATATTTATCGTATTGTTTTATTCTTTTGGCGCCTCTGTTCACTTGCACTGTAATTTTCAATGTCCATCATTGGTGGAAGGTATTATTTCTGGAAAGAAACAGTCAGCAGTGTAATATGCTCAATAATTGCTGCCTGTATGTCCGAGTTGATGGGTATGTCCGTTTCCATGAAGAATGTGTTCATAGTCTCAAATTCTTCAGCTCGCCTTTTCCAAGCAACCATTTTTTCTTTGAAGGCAGATGTTTTATCATGGGCAGTGAGCAGTGTGGTATTTTTACCATGGAGGGTCAGATTTAGGCGTACAAGAGAAATTGCCGGAGGCGTAAATTACTATTCCTCCTCCAGGTCCACGTGGATGGTGGTGAATGATATAATTTGACTTCCAGCTATTGCTGGAGGCCAAATCCGTCCTCTGACATCGCCAAAGTTACAAACTGTGCTCTGCTATAGCCGTAACTCTTATTACGGCCTATGGTGGCGCCGGGTGCACCCCCAAATCTCTTGCACTCTAATCGACGTGCTCGAGATTTAGTGTGTTCAGTTTTTCAAATATATCAGATAGGTATGCAATGCCCTGCAAATTGGTGTCATTTGACTTAAAATCAATACATCTCTGCAGTTTGTCTCATGTACTTTGATTGCTCGTTTTAGTTCTTACTTCATTCAAGTAAGTTCATTCAAAACATCAAGATTTCACTGCGTAATACCAACACTTTTCTTCGACCAACAAACCTCTGTATAAAACAGTAAGCAATCATAATCACTGCCCATTTCATTGCACAGTTGCTTGTAAAGTCTTGTGCAGTAGGAGAACAGAGGCGCCAGCAGAATAAAAGTGGATAAAACCTTTAAAATTTTCTAGGAGGAGGTGGTGGACTTACCTCCATAAAGCAGACACGAAAGACTGTCTGAAAAGTAGCAATCACATTTATTATACAGTACCCCAAAAGTGCAACGCGTTTCGCAGGCCGAGCCTGCTTCATCAGGCAATAAACGTCGGGACAAAACAGAATTCCAGCAATAGCAGGTGTAGCGCCATTAGGGCTCGGTGGAGAAAGCCAAGCCTGTCTGGCTCCATTGTAGTGCACATGCATGAGGCGATGGGCTTCAGCGGGTCTCAGAGGTGAAGAGGAGGGAGATTGGGGAAGCTTCTGCATTATCCAGAGGTTTCTCTCTACCTAGGTAAGTACACACTTGGAGCACTTTTTTTTACTACATGTACACTTTAAAGGAAAAGTGCGGAAATTAAACACCTCATCCCCTAGAAGATTTGCCATACTTAGCACATGCTCTCATTACATCACAGCTGGACTATTGCAGTGTCCTCTTCACTGGCCTTCTGCATGAGGACCTGTTCTGCCTGTAGTTACTACATAACACTGTTGCCTGGCTGATAACAAACCACCCCAGCGTGTGAGTATATACCCCGCCCCCCGCCGCACATCAATAGGGCCTGCAAATGTTTGCACTACCTTCCTACCCTTGTAACCCCCATGGCCAGTGTGTCCACCATTATGTTGCTAGAAGACGTCGGCACACCATCAATTGCTTTGGGTGCTTGACAAAGTGCCACAAACATAAGTACAGGTTGCAAGGATTGTCAGCACACCACTGGTTACAGCACACACTTTATTGTGCCGGTTTCCACAATGAAATCCAACAATTTTTTCGGGGGCCGCGCAATGCCCCCCTTTATCAAGGCATTGATAACAACAAAAGCGATTGTTATCGGAATGCCATGTAACCACATGCCTTGATTAAGGGGAACCCTGCACAGCCCCCGAAACAA
This sequence comes from Hyperolius riggenbachi, assembly GCF_040937935.1. Taxonomy (NCBI): domain Eukaryota; kingdom Metazoa; phylum Chordata; class Amphibia; order Anura; family Hyperoliidae; genus Hyperolius; species Hyperolius riggenbachi. Next base: position 40,830,234 of record NC_090653.1, on the reverse strand, counting down.
TTGTTGGATTTCATTGTGGAAACTGGCACAATAAAGTGTGTGCTGTAACGAGTGGTGTGCTGACAATCTTGCATCCTGTCCACCATGATGGCCTCCTTTAAAGAGACACTAAAGCAGAAAAAAATAATTATGATATAATGAATTGGTTGTGTAGTACGGATAACTACTAGAACATTAGTAGCAAATAAAATATTCTAATATTTTCAATTTCAGTTATATAGTTTTTTTTTTTATAACATTGCATCATTCTCTAATATTTGCAGTTTACACACTACTCAGCATTCTAAATTATTTTACAGAGCGGGCCAATAAACTATTGACCTGTCCTCTGCAGAGAAAAAGAAAATACAGTGACTGACAGCTGAGATAACAAGCTTCAGAAGACAGAGCTTTCTGTGACTTTGAAAGTCGTGGAGCTCAATGGCTCTTTTGCATAGATAACAACTGGAGTTTCTTTACTCTTCCTGTACTGGAAACAATAATAATGTTTTATTTCTTAGCTGTACTACATGTAAAATAATTATATAATTTTTTTTGCTTCAGTGTCTCTTCAATAGAGCAGCCACCATTAATTTCACCCATAACAAGTCTGTTCAGAACAATAGAATTAGGTCTGAACCCCTCCATAGGTGTTCCTTTATAACTTCCCCTGTTTCTTTCTCTCATTTTATGTAAAACACATTATACAACTTACCCGTGCTTGTGACTCGCAGGATTATGTGGACAGAAAAAACCAAAGGTGCGATAAACACTTTCATCTTCTTCTCAAGAATCTGCTCTAAGAAAGGTACTAATGAAGCAGATAACTACAGATAACGACAGAAAAGAGGAAGGCAAAAGCTGATTACGGTGCAGGAAAGTGATATGTGAATGAGAAGCGTACATCTCAAATGTTCTCATATCTTGATTCCAGAGAATATGGAAATATGTGGGTAGCAGACCACATACTTGTGCAGCATGACAGCCTTTGTGCTTCATTTGTGCTCTTTGTTTGTGCAAGCTGAACAAAGGTTACAATTGGGATCTGATCCAATCACGCAGTGTTTTTTGCTCTGTATTAAAATACAAGCATAATAATCTTTTGGTTTACATTACGAAACTGAGGGTAAAGGTGACGGACTGGCCAAGCATGGCTCCTGACCTGAACCCTACTGTGCAAATGTGGGGCATCCTCAAATAGAGAGTGGAGGAGCACGAGGTCTCTAGCAGGGTCGGGCCGAGGCAGAGGCGAGAGAGGCTCCAGCCTCAGGGCACAGTGTAGGAGGGGGCGCACAAATCACTCAGCTAACATTACCCTATTGTGTTTGAAGCAGAGAGAAATAATAAAAAGTGATACATGGCAGTGACTGAAAACCAGATAACTAGAGATTAAGGTGTGTGTGTGTGTGTGTGTGTGTGTGGGGGGGGGGGGGGGGGGGGGCATGGGGGCTGGAGTGCCTCATAGTCTAATAGCAATCAAAGTGTGACGGCTGGGGTGGGAGGGATTAAGGGGCACACTTTGGTTTCTCAGCCTTGGGTGCTGGAGGACCTTGTCCTGGCTCTGGTCTCTAGCATCCACCAGCTTAATCATGGAGGAGTGGCAGAGGATTCCTGTGGCAACCTGCAAAGCGCTACACTGAACTCCATGCCCAAGAGAGTTAAGGCAGTGCTGGAAACTAGTGGTAGGCACACAAAATATTGACACTTTGGGCACAATATTGACACTCTTCACTTAGAGGTGTACTCAGGATTTGCCATAATGCTCTGTAGGCACATGCCTACAGGCGCCTGATGATGGAAAGGCGGCACACTCCCCTCCCTGAGCGCCTCCCTCCTTCTCCATGCACAGTCCTGATGAGAGTGTAAATAAGTGGCTACTCACCTGACTCTCTGCATGTCTCCGATGAGATCTCTCTTCAGTTGGGGGTACCTCTAACTACTTAATACTTGGAGGCACCTCTAGTTACTTAATACTGAGGATAGCGCAGGCTGCCTAATGCTAAGAGACACCTGTAGCTACCTATGACGGGCAAGGGAGAAGTGACAGCTGGGCCAGTCAGCACACTTGAGGTGCACTTCGGGTGTTTGTAGGCTCATGGAGGGGATGTTGAGGGTGCCAGAACATTTGTGCATATAGGCTCCTGTGATGTAAATCCAGGCCTGGGTGTTTTTACTTTTGTTGTTAGAGTGCTGTGTGTTGAGTTATCTTGATGGGACAGCATATTTACACTGTTATACAAGCTGTACAGTGACTAATTTACTTAGTATCAGAGTGCCATATCTTCAGTGCTGTCCAATGAAAAGATATAAAAAAATATTTACAAAAATGCGAGAGGCGTATTCACTTTTGTGAGACACTATGTTTCTTTGCTTCCGTCCTGAAGGTGAAAAAACACCTGTAGGCTGAATTGGTTAATGAATGAACATGGCTTCTGGCTGAAGCCATGATCATTCATTCATCAGACACTCAGATTCGTAATGAAAATGATAGAGCTGTGACCGCGGAATACAGGAGGTTAACTTACCCATCCGCCCAGTGATCCTATGCATTCCAGTCGTGTCACATGTCGTGGATCACACATTTACTGTATCGTTTAAAGTGAATGGGAACCGCATTTAAAAAAATGAGACAGATACTTACCCAAGGAGAGGGAAGGCTCTGTGTCCTATAGAGCCTTCCCTCTCCTCTCCTGGTCCCCTCGTTCCGGTGCTGGCTCGCCCGGTAGCAGTATTTGACTACATTAGTCAAATACTGCTTTACCCGGCCGAAGGAGGCTTCAGAAGTCTTCAGGGAGCCCGAGTGCTCCTGAAGAAGGGTGGCCCTGTACTGCGCCTGCGCAAGCACGCTCTCTTGCACACTCACGCCTGTGCAGTATGGAGCCGCACGTCTTTGGGAGGACACGGCTCCAGAAGACTTCCAAATACCCTTTCGGCGGGGGAGCCAGCACAGGATAGAGGGCACCGAGAGAGGAGACGGAAGGCTCTATACAACCCAGAGCCTTCCCTCTCCTTAGGTAAGTATTTGCTTTATTTTTTTAAAAAATGCGGTTCCCATTCACTTTAAGTGCTGCACCTTTACACCTCAACATCCTCATTGACTGCTCAACTTTCCTCTGAACTACAGCAGTAAGTCTCCCTCACAGAAGATTCTGCTATCTAGTTTGTTAAAAGGGAACCTGAAATAAGATGGATAGTAGGCTGACATATTTATTTAATTTTAAACAATAACAGTTGCCTGGCTATCCTGCTGATCATCTGCCTCTAATGCTTTTAGCCATAGACCCTGAACAAGCATGCAGATCAGGTGTTTCTGACAAAAAATCTGACAAGATGATCTGCATTCTTGTTTCAGGTGTGTGATTCAGACACTAATAATGCCAGAGTGATCAGCAGTACTGCCAGGCAACTGGCATTGTTTAAAGAGAAATAAATATGGCCGCCTCCCTATTATTATTATTATTTTTTATTTATATAGCGCCAACATATTCCGCAGCACTTTACCTCTCCCTTCCAGTTCCCTTTAGAGAGGAAATTTACTGAAAGATAGTAGTAGGGAAAAAATAAATCTGTACAGTGCAAAGTGAGAAGTTAAAAAAATAGAACATGCGGTAGATCAAGAAATGATTTATATTAGCTTTGTAATTATTTCATGTTTGATGTATAATGAGACTGCAGGTCATCATTTCTACTGCTGGCAGACATGAAAACAACATACAGTGCCAAATTCCACTATCAATAAACATACCCACTAACAATGTGATAGGCTTAACCTGTGTAATAGGCACTACCTGTATAATATAGCAAAGAAATGAACAGCGCTACTTAAAAACAGATGAGTGCTTACCTGCAAAAAAGTGCACACCCCACTCATGGGATTCAAATACACAATGAGCATACACATGACCTGTCTACCACTTGGAGGATGTTAGTTTCACTAACAATTTGCAATTTGTTAGGTACTCGTCCCTCCCACTGTCGAAGAAGTCTTTCCTCCATGGGAGGGGACCTAACACTAACTAAATTCTACCTATGCATATGCATAGCCCGGCCGCGCTACCAGTAAAATTGAGAATTGCGCAAAAAAAAAAAGTGGGATCAGCGCATCACCAGGCCGCCTCTGAATGGCCTCAGCTCAGAGATGCGCTGAGCCCCCCCAGAAACTGCAAACGCACCTTGAACCCAAACAGAGGCTCTGCATATACACCAAAGGAAAACTATTAAGTGGGAGCAGCTGACCAGAAATAAATCAATCAAACATAGCAAAGAAATGAACAGCGCTACTTAAAAACAGATGAGTGCTTACCTGCAAAAAAGTGCACACCCCACTCATGGGATTCAAATACACAATGAGCATACACATGACCTGTCTACCACTTGGAGGATGTTAGTTTCACTAACAATTTGCAATTTGTTAGGTACTTGTCCCTCCCACTGTCGAAGAAGTCTTTCCTCCATGGGAGGGGACCTAACACTAACTAAATTCTACCTATGCATATGCATAGCCCGGGCGCGCTACCAGTAAAATTGAGAATTGCGCAAAAGAAAAAAAAAGTGGGATCAGCGCATCACCAGGCCGCCTCTGAATGGCATCAGCTCAGAGATGCGCTGAGCCCCCCCAGAAACTGCAAACGCACCTTGAACCCAAACAGAGGCTCTGCATATACACCAAAGGAAAACTATTAAGTGGGAGCAGCTGACCAGAAATAAATCAATCAAACATAGCAAAGAAATGAACAGCGCTACTTAAAAACAGATGAGTGCTTACCTGCAAAAAAGTGCACACCCCACTCATGGGATTCAAATACACAATGAGCATACACATGACCTGTCTACCACTTGGAGGATGTTAGTTTCACTAACAATTTGCAATTTGTTAGGTACTTGTCCCTCCCACTGTCGAAGAAGTCTTTCCTCCATGGGAGGGGACCTAACACTAACTAAATTCTACCTATGCATATGCATAGCCCGGGCGCGCTACCAGTAAAATTGAGAATTGCGCAAAAAAAAAAAAAAAGTGGGATCAGCGCATCACCAGGCCGCCTCTGAATGGCCTCAGCTCAGAGATGCGCTGAGCCCCCCCAGAAACTGCAAACGCACCTTGAACCCAAACAGAGGCTCTGCATATACACCAAAGGAAAACTATTAAGTGGGAGCAGCTGACCAGAAATAAATCAATCAAACATAGCAAAGAAATGAACAGCGCTACTTAAAAACAGATGAGTGCTTACCTGCAAAAAAGTGCACACCCCACTCATGGGATTCAAATACACAATGAGCATACACATGACCTGTCTACCACTTGGAGGATGTTAGTTTCACTAACAATTTGCAATTTGTTAGGTACTTGTCCCTCCCACTGTCGAAGAAGTCTTTCCTCCATGGGAGGGGACCTAACACTAACTAAATTCTACCTATGCATATGCATAGCCCGGGCGCGCTACCAGTAAAATTGAGAATTGCGCAAAAAAAAAAGTGGGATCAGCGCATCACCAGGCCACCTCTGAATGGCCTCAGCTCAGAGATGCGCTGAGCCCCCCCAGAAACTGCAAACGCACCTTGAACCCAAACAGAGGCTCTGCATATACACCAAAGGAAAACTATTAAGTGGGAGCAGCTGACCAGAAATAAATCAATCAAACATAGCAAAGAAATGAACAGCGCTACTTAAAAACAGATGAGTGCTTACCTGCAAAAAAGTGCACACCCCACTCATGGGATTCAAATACACAATGAGCATACACATGACCTGTCTACCACTTGGAGGATGTTAGTTTCACTAACAATTTGCAATTTGTTAGGTACTTGTCCCTCCCACTGTCGAAGAAGTCTTTCCTCCATGGGAGGGGACCTAACACTAACTAAATTCTACCTATGCATATGCATAGCCCGGGCGCGCTACCAGTAAAATTGAGAATTGCGCAAAAAAAAAAAAAGTGGGATCAGCGCATCACCAGGCCGCCTCTGAATGGCCTCAGCTCAGAGATGCGCTGAGCCCCCCCAGAAACTGCAAACGCACCTTGAACCCAAACAGAGGCTCTGCATATACACCAAAGGAAAACTATTAAGTGGGAGCAGCTGACCAGAAATAAATCAATCAAACATAGCAAAGAAATGAACAGCGCTACTTAAAAACAGATGAGTGCTTACCTGCAAAAAAGTGCACACCCCACTCATGGGATTCAAATACACAATGAGCATACACATGACCTGTCTACCACTTGGAGGATGTTAGTTTCACTAACAATTTGCAATTTGTTAGGTACTTGTCCCTCCCACTGTCGAAGAAGTATTTCCTCCATGGGAGGGGACCTAATACTAACTAAATTCTACCTATGCATATGCATAGCCCGGGCGCGCTACCAGTAAAATTGAGAATTGCGAAAAAAAAAAAGTGGGATCAGCGCATCACCAGGCCGCCTCTGAATGGCCTCAGCTCAGAGATGCGCTGAGCCCCCCCAGAAACTGCAAACGCACCTTGAACCCAAACAGAGGCTCTGCATATACACCAAAGGAAAACTATTAAGTGGGAGCAGCTGACCAGAAATAAATCAATCAAACATAGCAAAGAAATGAACAGCGCTACTTAAAAACAGATGAGTGCTTACCTGCAAAAAAGTGCACACCCCACTCATGGGATTCAAATACACAATGAGCATACACATGACCTGTCTACCACTTGGAGGATGTTAGTTTCACTAACAATTTGCAATTTGTTAGGTACTTGTCCCTCCCACTGTCGAAGAAGTCTTTCCTCCATGGGAGGGGACCTAACACTAACTAAATTCTACCTATGCATATGCATAGCCCGGGCGCGCTACCAGTAAAATTGAGAATTGCGCAAAAAAAAAAAAAAAGTGGGATCAGCGCATCACCAGGCCGCCTCTGAATGGCCTCAGCTCAGAGATGCGCTGAGCCCCCCCAGAAACTGCAAACGCACCTTGAACCCAAACAGAGGCTCTGCATATACACCAAAGGAAAACTATTAAGTGGGAGCAGCTGACCAGAAATAAATCAATCAAACATAGCAAAGAAATGAACAGCGCTACTTAAAAACAGATGAGTGCTTACCTGCAAAAAAGTGCACACCCCACTCATGGGATTCAAATACACAATGAGCATACACATGACCTGTCTACCACTTGGAGGATGTTAGTTTCACTAACAATTTGCAATTTGTTAGGTACTTGTCCCTCCCACTGTCGAAGAAGTCTTTCCTCCATGGGAGGGGACCTAATACTAACTAAATTCTACCTATGCATATGCATAGCCCGGGCTTTAGTTAGTGTTAGGTCCCCTCCCATGGAGGAAAGACTTCTTCGACAGTGGGAGGGACAAGTACCTAACAAATTGCAAATTGTTAGTGAAACTAACATCCTCCAAGTGGTAGACAGGTCATGTGTATGCTCATTGTGTATTTGAATCCCATGAGTGGGGTGTGCACTTTTTTGCAGGTAAGCACTCATCTGTTTTTAAGTAGCGCTGTTCATTTCTTTGCTATGTTTGATTGATTTATTTCTGGTCAGCTGCTCCCACTTAATAGTTTTCCTTTGGTGTATATGCAGAGCCTCTGTTTGGGTTCAAGGTGCGTTTGCAGTTTCTGGGGGGGCTCAGCGCATCTCTGAGCTGAGGCCATTCAGAGGCGGCCTGGTGATGCGCTGATCCCACTTTTTTTTTTTTGCGCAATTCTCAATTTTACGGGTAGCGCGCCCGGGCTATGCATATGCATAGGTAGAATTTAGTTAGTGTTAGGTCCCCTCCCATGGAGGAAAGACTTCTTCGACAGTGGGAGGGACAAGTACCTAACAAATTGCAAATTGTTAGTGAAACTAACATCCTCCAAGTGGTAGACAGGTCATGTGTATGCTCATTGTGTATTTGAATCCCATGAGTGGGGTGTGCACTTTTTTGCAGGTAAGCACTCATCTGTTTTTAAGTAGCGCTGTTCATTTCTTTGCTATGTTTGATTGATTTATTTCTGGTCAGCTGCTCCCACTTAATAGTTTTCCTTTGGTGTATATGCAGAGCCTCTGTTTGGGTTCAAGGTGCGTTTGCAGTTTCTGGGGGGGCTCAGCGCATCTCTGAGCTGAGGCCATTCAGAGGCGGCCTGGTGATGCGCTGATCCCACTTTTTTTTTTTGCGCAATTCTCAATTTTACTGGTAGCGCGCCCGGGCTATGCATATGCATAGGTAGAATTTAGTTAGTGTTAGGTCCCCTCCCATGGAGGAAAGACTTCTTCGACAGTGGGAGGGACAAGTACCTAACAAATTGCAAATTGTTAGTGAAACTAACATCCTCCAAGTGGTAGACAGGTCATGTGTATGCTCATTGTGTATTTGAATCCCATGAGTGGGGTGTGCACTTTTTTGCAGGTAAGCACTCATCTGTTTTTAAGTAGCGCTGTTCATTTCTTTGCTATGTTTGATTGATTTATTTCTGGTCAGCTGCTCCCACTTAATAGTTTTCCTTTGGTGTATATGCAGAGCCTCTGTTTGGGTTCAAGGTGCGTTTGCAGTTTCTGGGGGGGCTCAGCGCATCTCTGAGCTGAGGCCATTCAGAGGCGGCCTGGTGATGCGCTGATCCCACTTTTTTTTTGCGCAATTCTCAATTTTACTGGTAGCGCGCCCGGGCTATGCATATGCATAGGTAGAATTTAGTTAGTGTTAGGTCCCCTCCCATGGAGGAAAGACTTCTTCGACAGTGGGAGGGACAAGTACCTAACAAATTGCAAATTGTTAGTGAAACTAACATCCTCCAAGTGGTAGACAGGTCATGTGTATGCTCATTGTGTATTTGAATCCCATGAGTGGGGTGTGCACTTTTTTGCAGGTAAGCACTCATCTGTTTTTAAGTAGCGCTGTTCATTTCTTTGCTATGTTTGATTGATTTATTTCTGGTCAGCTGCTCCCACTTAATAGTTTTCCTTTGGTGTATATGCAGAGCCTCTGTTTGGGTTCAAGGTGCGTTTGCAGTTTCTGGGGGGGCTCAGCGCATCTCTGAGCTGAGGCCATTCCGAGGCGGCCTGGTGATGCGCTGATCCCACTTTTTTTTTGCGCAATTCTCAATTTTACTGGTAGCGCGCCCGGGCTATGCATATGCATAGGTAGAATTTAGTTAGTGTTAGGTCCCCTCCCATGGAGGAAAGACTTATTCGACAGTGGGAGGGACAAGTACCTAACAAATTGCAAATTGTTAGTGAAACTAACATCCTCCAAGTGGTAGACAGGTCATGTGTATGCTCATTGTGTATTTGAATCCCATGAGTGGGGTGTGCACTTTTTTGCAGGTAAGCACTCATCTGTTTTTAAGTAGCGCTGTTCATTTCTTTGCTATGTTTGATTGATTTATTTCTGGTCAGCTGCTCCCACTTAATAGTTTTCCTTTGGTGTATATGCAGAGCCTCTGTTTGGGTTCAAGGTGCGTTTGCAGTTTCTGGGGGGGCTCAGCGCATCTCTGAGCTGAGGCCATTCAGAGGCGGCGTGGTGATGCGCTGATCCCACTTTTTTTTTTTGCACTACCTGTATAATAAATATATGTCTGAACAATTTCAATCAGGGATGAGCAGAAACTACGCCAGTGCGAATTTACGCATCGTAGTTCGCATCTATGCATCGTAGTTCATAGTTGAAGTTTCAAAACTACGCATACGAATTTATGCGTAGCGAAGTACCGCTACGGGTAGCTTATGCCCACTATGCGTAGTTAACATGTGTATTGTGTAGTGAACTACGAATGCGTTACTCGCGTCTAATTTTCCACGTGCGATTGTATTCTTACAAATGTATGCATTGGAAAGGGGAATGTACGCATAGAAGAGTTCCCAGTATAAGCATTTACAGAGGGATTAATACGTAAAATTTTCTGCATGCAGGCATAAGCATCCGCATACACTACGCTTACACTACGCATAATTGCGTATTTTATCGCATAGTCTACGAAATGCATACGAAGCGAATATTTGATTTAGAAGCTGTAGTTTGGTGAAGCGTAATTGTGTAAAACTACGCGTAGTTCCAGCGTAGCGAAGTTGGCTGAATACGACCATCCCTGATTTCAATGCAATAATGAACCATGGCAAGAAATAGAAGCTGCCTCCGATATCCTGCATTGATGGCTGTAAGATGTCCGGACTGATCCTCGCATAGTATTCATAAGTGATTAGCACAATTTTCATGAAACGGTCACATTTTACAACAAATAAGAATTATTTGCAAAAATATGTGGGCACAAGAAAACCCACTTTTGCCAAATGCATTGACTTTTATAGATATGAGGAAATGCAGTTTTTGCACAGACGAGAATTTGTGCAAAAAGACATGGCCATGCATGAGAAAATACATTTCCCCCAAGTGCATTGAAATCATCAGACACGAGACAACACATTTTCAAGAAAGTTCTGACTTTCACAAAAAAATGTTAATATCCACTATATGTTTTACAAAAATATTGAATCAGGCAAAAACGCTAATTTGGATGTGTGAGGGACGTTTCAGGCTCATGCCTAATGTTCAAATTAAAACACAACATCCATTGAAAGGTGACATTTATTCTTAGAACTGCAGTTACAAATGCACATGTACAGATTTTTATGTTTTTCACACTCTTGTTCACACTTTTTCGCTTCCTCATTTTGAAAGGTTACATGGGTTTCAGTTCACAAAGACTGTGACAAGGTGACCACCAGCACAACAAGTACAGGAGCATTTCTTCCGCAGCACAAGGAACTGCTTTAAAGAGAACCAGAGACGAAGCACCCTCATGTATTTTACCGTAGAAATCAGTGGGAACATTAGAGAAAACATTTACTCTGCTCTCTGTTTCAGCCTCACTGCTAAAAGTGTCTGTTATCTAGCTGAGATAAGAATCCCGGACTGAGCATTGAGTCTGGCTTTGCTATGACTCAGCTATAATGATTCCTGAGCACAGCCAGCAGGGGGCAGGCTTGGGCTTGAAAAGACACCAAAGAACACAGTCTCAGCTATAATTATTCTGTAGCAAAGCCAGCGGACTGCTCAGTCGGGATTCTTATCAGAGGTGATAACAGGCAAATTAAACAGAGAACAATGAAACAAAGAGCAGATTAGGTGTTTACTGTCATGTTCCCACTGATTTATAAGGTAAAATACATGAGGGTGCTTCATCTCTGGTTCTCTTTAAAGAACTGATGTTATTTATTTATTTTTTAACTCAGGGTTTGGAGATAAAATAATAAAGAGCCATGTGTGATTTGTAGGGATGAGCAGGAGACATTTGCTGACTCAATTTCTCTGTGAATCAGGCTGGTGTTTGCTTAGCAAACATTTTATTTTATTTTCAAAATGAAAGCCAACATTTGCAATTTTTCCACTAAAATCTATTGGGCCAATTTTTGTGGTTGATTGTAAAGTCCCCATACATTCAATTTGGTATGAGTATCAAGGCTACTCCAGAGAACATGCCAAAAAGGGAAACAGTAAATTCGGGCGCCTGAGGCTAGTGGACAAATCGGGCGCCGCCATTCACTCCTATAATAAATATCGTTTAATGGGCGCCCGATAGGAAAAAAGGGCGCCGGTGAAAAATAACGTTTTAAAAGCGGCGCCCGGAGACTTAATGTTTTATTACTGCTTCTCATGATTACACATTATTTAATGATTTATACATTTTTAAATATTATTTTTAAACGAAAAACAGTACAATATTTTTTTCAAACATTATTTTTAAACGAAAAACAGTACATTTTTTTTACATTATTTTTAAACGAAAAAACCAACAGGGGGGTCTTAGGTTTAGGCACCAACAGGGGGGTCTTAGGTTTAGGCACCAAAAGGGGGGTCTTAGGTTTAGGCACCAACAGGGGGGTCTTAGGTTTAGGTACCAACAGGGGGGTCTTAGGTTTAGGCACCAACAGGGGGGTCTTAGGTTTAGGCACCAACAGGGGGGTCTTAGGTTTAGGCACCAACAGGGGGGTCTTAGGTTTAGGCACTAACAGGGGGGTCTAGGGGTTAGGGGTAGGTACAGGGAGGGTTACTTAGTAATTTTTTTTTTAACGTTATTATACGTTTCAGTATTTAAACGAAAGATTAACGTTTTTACAATTGCCGATTTAATGCACATTATTTAATGATTTATAACTTTAAAAAACATTAATTTTAAACGAAATACAGTACAATACATTTTTAAACGTTATCCATGCTTATCGTTAAAAACCCGGCGCCCTTTTTTCCCAGCGCCCCTTTTTAACGTGACCTTTTTAAGAAATAAAAACAAAACAAAAAAACAATCAACAATGGAAAAAAAAATGGCAAAGGTGGTTTGAGCAAATTTCCCTATACTTAGTGACATGTCTTGGAAAGAATGTGAAACTGTTAGTTGTTTTGTAATTTAAATGAGTTCCAAGTTGGTGCAGTAAGAGAAATACTTTTATAATTTTGGAATATTTTATACTGAAAAGGCACATATAAAACAGCCCTATGTGCTTATTAAATTCAGCCTCTCACAAGTCCAGATGCTTTTATACAAAGGAAGATAAAGCAAAGCCTGAAACCAGTGCCTTGTTTGTGTGATAATATACAGTAGGTCTGATCCATCTCCCACATCACTCTATGAAATCAACGCATATCACTTTGACGGTTTGTAGCTGTAAAAAAATTATTTTAGTCTGTTTGTTTTTTAAATTTCACTTTTGACTTTGCAAAAACTTCTTTGGTAAGGCCTTTGAGTTTTGTAATAAAACAATAGTGAATCCAACCCCAAGAAAGCAAACTTTTGTTTTCCATAGTATTTTAGTAAGGGGGCTTTTAGGACCATTGTAGCCCCTCACACACTCCTAGGAGTTCTGGTTCTGGTGAGCTTGCTGGGCAGGGATGCTCAAATCCGAATTCGGGTGAAACCCGGATAGTAGCTATCTGGATTTCACCCAGTAAACCTGTGCGGGGTGGGCGGAGGGGTCAAGCTTACCTCTCTGACGTCTTCTTCGTCCGTCCCTCGACACCTCCCACGATGCGGTTTATGCGCATCACGTGACTACAAACACTTCCTCCTTCAACCCAGGAGGAGGAAGTGTTTGTACTAACGTGACCGCAGCGTGGAACGCATCGTGGGATGGACCGAAGAAGACGTCAGACAGGTAAGCTTGATCCCCCCGCCCACCCCGCACAGGTTTACTGGGTGAAATCCAGATAGCAGCTATCCGGGTTTCACCCGAATTCGGATTTGAGCATCCCTGTTGCTGGATACTCTGTACCTCTGGGTGTTTCAAGTCCTACCCAATAGAGCTACATTAATCCATGCCATGCACTGATGAGGATCAATCAACTGGAACAGTCTGTATGCATGTTGGATTATTATGGCTCTGTTCAATTAACAACCTGACACATCATTGCATTCCAGTGGATCTGGAGGTGTGGCTAGCTTCCAGGGACAACAATGGTTGATTTGCATATTTCAGCAGTGATGCATTGTGGGAGAAATTGGAGCGCATTCCAACCTGAATTATCGCAAATTCTTTCTGTTTTAAGAAAGCAAACTCTTGTTTTCCATAGCATTTTAGTAAGAGGGCTTTTAGGTCCATTGTAGCCCGGCCCTCACACATGCCAATGAGTTCTGGTTCACCATGAGCTGGCTGGGTGGGTACCCTCAACCCCAGTACTGTTACTGTCACATAACAGGAACATTATTGGTTTAGGCAATAGTAATTAAAGAGACACAGGGCCATATGCAATTTTCGTTTTCACCTGAGTTTTCTCCTAGGAGATATTTTATTATCTTCAATTTTAAATAATTTGCCAGCACTTTTCAACTAAAAAAGTACCAAAAAGCAGGTGAAAAAGTACTATGAAAATTATTTTGAGTATTTTCTTGCTTGCTGGTGGCTTAAAAGGCATTTTATTGACAAGTTTAAAAATATCACCTAGGAGAAAGCTCAGGTGAAAAAGTGAATTGCATATGGGCCAATCTGAAGCGAAAAAAAATAAAATGATATAATGAATTGGTTGTGTAGTACTGTACAGTTAATTACTAAAACATCAGTAGCAAAAAAAAATATTCAGATATTTTTATTTTCAGTTATATAGTGTTTTTTATAACATTGCATCATTCTCTAATATTTGCAGTTTACACACTACTCAGCATTCTAAATGATTTTACAGAGCAGGCTAGAGAACTATTGAACCCTTCTGTGCAGAGAATAAGAAGATACAATGACTGATAGTTGAGATAAAAAGCTTCAGAAGACAGAGCTCTGCAACTTTGACAGTCGTGGAGCTCAATGGCTCTTTTGCATAGATAACAACTGGAGTTTCGTAACTCTTCCTGTACTGGAAACAATATTAGACATATGTCTCTGCTCCTAATGTTTTATTTCTTAGTTGTACTACACATACAAACATTATATCATAATATTTTTTTTCGCTTCAGTGTCTTTTTAACACTATATTAACCACTTCACCCCAAGGCGGTTTTTACCTTAGCGGACAAGAGTGATTTTCACCTTTCAGTGCTCATCCCTTTCATTTGCCAATAGCTTAATCATTACTAATCACAATGAAATGATCTATATCTTGTTTTTTTTTCACCACAAATTGGGCTTTTTGAGGTTGATATTTGTTTTCAGTAATTACTTTATTTTCTATGCATTTTAAAGGGAAATACAAGGAAAAAAATGAAAAAATACACTATTTCTCCAATTTCATCTCCTATAGTTTCAATATAAACACTGCTACTGTAAAACCCACACATTGTATCTGCCCATTTGTGCTGGTTATCACAAGATTTTAATTGTGTCCCTAGTACAAAGTATGGTGACAATATATCATTTCGAAATAAAGGTGTACTTTTTTTTTGTTTGTTCACAATTTTTACGTGCACGGGGATGCACGTGCACCCGCGGGAGCGTGCACGCGCACAGTGGCAGCAGCACTGTCTGATTTATAAAAAAGTCCTGGAGCCATTAAGAGGCTCTAGCAGGACGTTTTTATAAGTCAGGTTGCCATAAAGTGGTTAATTTGTTTTCGATGAATATCTTTGAAGATTTAAAAAGAATTAGAGTTTGAGAAATAAAAGTGAATGAAGATTAGAAGAACTATAAGACAGTTTATAGTCCAGATAGGTAAACATTAACAAGTTCTTTTTGTGGCAACTGACATTTTCTAATTACTGTATGTGTGTCCATAAGTCACCCCCCCCCTAAAAAAAAGGGAGGGGGGATTTGTTGTTTGTGTGTCTTAGGGCCCGTTCACACTGCACGCGTTTCCAGCCGCGTTTTGGAAACGCGTGCAGGTGGCCAAAACGCACGACATCAGACATTGCATAGAGTGCAATGTCTGATGTTCACACTGCATGCGTTCCAGGCCTGTGCGGTCCGGGAACGCATGCTGCACGCAGATTTTGCAAAAACGCGTGGCTGTCCCATTCACTTTTCAGTGATGGGATCAGCCACGCAACGCACACAAACGCGGATGGCCATGCGTTCGTACGCGTTGCGGTCCGCACGCGTTCCGCACGCATGGCCATCCGCATTTCTGATCTGAACGGGCCCTTAGGGCCTGTACACACTGAAGAACGCAAGCAAAACGCAAGCGCATGCGTTTTTAAAGTGCCTGTAGTTTTAAAAACGCATGCGCTTTTGCCTGCGTTTTTTGTGCGTTTGCGTTTTTCTTGTAATTGCTGATTGGCTAAAAAATCCTTTGTTTTTTTTCTAGTTTACATTTCAACAGGAATCAGGAGATTGCAGAGTCTTCTGGGATACTGACTTCTGAAAAACGCAGGCAAAAACGCAATGCGATGCGTTTTTCATGCGCTGCGCTTAAAAAAGCGCAGCAGGCACTGCGATTGCGTTTTTCTAAAAACGCATCGCACCAGTGTGTACAAGTCATCACGATTTTCATTCTTTTTCAAAAGACCTTGCGTTTTTAAAAACGCATGCGTTTTTAAAAACGCAACGCAAGCGCAGCAGTGTGTACAGGCCCTTATGGACCAAATAATATGTTACAGTAGGGCAGGTGCCATGGTCCTGCAAAGAGGTATTGTCACTTGTGTTACTGCTTGCAACTTTTCAACATGTCCTGACTGTTTTCACCAACACTTTTTGCCTGTGTGAAATTTGATTATTCAAGACATTGTCCATTAGTAATTTTGTTTAGCCAGAGTGTTTTCGGAATCTTTCTTAATGATTTATTTTGGAAGGTTTTTAGAAAACATACATAATATTGTCCACAATCTATCATGCCAGGGGCGTAACAATAGACCCTGCAGGGGATGCATCCGCAGGGGGGCCCAGAGGCCGTAGGGGCCCCATGGGGGGGGGAGGGGGAGAAGTTTCTTTTGCCTGTCCTGACACACTGACAACTAAAGGCAGGGAGAGAAAAAACTTTCTGCTCTCTGCACAATTGTTGTAATGACTGCATCTGCTCAACTACTAATAAGAAATCATTCAAAGATTTGTAGACAGTTCCTATTCCGCGTGCAGCAAGCTCTTGTGTAAAACGCCCTCTGCCCAGCCTCTCTACCCTACCTATAGTGATGCTGGAGTAGTCTGCAGAGCCAGTTCTGCTCCATCAGAGATGGACAGAGTGAGTGTAATAAGCTGGGACTGGGAGCACACTCGTCTGTCAGTTTTCTATATGCATTTTCTGTACACCATGTGTGTCTGTAGGTGTGAAAACATGCGCGTTGTTTTATCACAGAAGCTAATGTAGAGAAGATGTGTGAGAAAATGCCTTCAGTGCTTCCCTGCTTTTTATCGGCATGGGGAAAACACATTCAAGTGTTCAATAGCCAATAAAATAACATTTGTTCTTAATTTACCTGTGCAGAAAGCGGTGATGGTGGTGGTGGGGTGGCGGGTGGGGGCCCCATCCAAAATTTTGCAGGGGGGCCCAGTGATTTCTAGTTACGCCCCTGTATCATGCACTCATCTTTTGCTCGTAAAACACTTGCTTCCTTTATATCGTTCAACATACCACTAACTTGGTTTGCTTTGTTAATTTCATTTCTTGCATCTTTATCTGTATCTCCAACTAATACTACAACACTGTCATTGTAACTAAGTTCTTTTCCACTTCTATAGTCACTGTGATAGGCTGTAGTGTAACATTATGCTGAATTGTCTTTTATTGTCCAGACAGGTTCTAAAGTTCCACCATCTGGTTGTCTGACTCTTCCATAGATGTTCCACTGATGGATGTGTATCTTCCAGTGGATGGAAAAAAAAACAGAAGCGCGTGTTACATCACAATATCAGCATGTCATAGAAATGAAATATGATCCAATAACCAGAGATGAGACAAAATTATATGAAAATTCATAATTTTGTACTGTAATTTCGCATTCAATCGTAATGTTGTGTTTACTTTCAGGGGCGTTGCTAGGATCCTAAAATATCTGGGGCACTTTTGGGCAGCCAAAAAAAAGGGTGTGGCCATGCACCTGAATGTGCTTGTGGCCATGGGCGGAGTCAAGTTTACATTAACTTAATAACAGTCTGAGTAGGCATGCCCAGCAAAATGTTGGATGCAGCAAATCACATTAATAGGAAGTGCCACTTAAACATAACTAGGCAGAGCTACCTGGCTTCTGTGCTGGCTGGTCTGGTTTTCTCCTGGGCGAGCTGGCCTGCTGGCAGGTTGTCTGGCAGTTCCCCCATAGCATTCCCTGACCTTCTATTGGACCTCCTCTCATGCTCCCACGGACCTCCCATTGAGGCATCACAACTCCTAGCATGCCCCCATAGAAGAACCACAGCTCCCTTCCTGCTCCACAAAGGCACCGCAGCCAGTGTTGCTAACCGCCCATAAACTTACGGGCATACCGTAAATTTTAATAGAAATTTAGCTGTGAGCAGGAGGGCCGCCCTGTGAGCAGGAGGGGAGCAGCGCAGAGAAGAGGGAGAGCTGTGGGATCAGCGGTGGAGAAGGGCCGACGTCTCCCCCCTCCTTCCCTCACCTTAGGGCTCTCCCTCCCTCGCTCTCCCCTCCAGAACTATTTGTTGCCACATTAAGTTGCAGGCACAGAGTACCATTCCAGTGCATTATTAGTAGGAATGTAATATGATTTCTGCCCTTTAGGGATTAAAACCCGACTTTGTGTCAACTACTTAATTTTTGGTTGGACCTTTGGCATGGATCCCCCACCGCCATGCCCCTTTCCAGGTGTTAGGCCCCTTGAAACAACTTTTCCATCACTTTTGTGGCCAGAAACAGTCTTTATAGGTTTTAAAATTCGCCTGTTCGCAAACATTTGCGGAAGTTCGCGTTTGCTGTTTGTGAACGGAAAATTAGACGTTCGCGACATCTTTAGTAAAGTCACACTGAAGTACATAAGTCATCCTGTGAGATGATGATGTCATCTTACCTGCGCCTGTTACACAGCTCCACAAAGTACACCAGCCCAACCATACAGGCAAGGGCGGCCACTACTGCGATACATGCATCCAGTATACCTGCTGTGTGATGTTTGGAATCTGCAAGGATGATGAACTGAAGTCAGGATTATACAGTAGGGAATACTCAAACACAAACCCTCTTTAACTTTTTTGAGACCGGACGGTTCTTTCCTCTTAAGGACCAGAGCCGCCCTTTCCCTATTTGGACTCTGTGATTACTTTGATTGGTTCCCAGTAATCACGAAGTCAGAAGCCAATTAAATTGGATCCTGACCACCGTATGGAGCTCATCTGTCACTAGGACAGCTGAGTAAGGTGGTTGCAGCGGTGCCAGAGCGATGGAAGCAATGAGAATGGCATAAGTGTGCAGCAGTGAATAGTTGAAATCAACCTCTTGTCAGAGACTGAGAGCCACCAGAAGGATATATATTTCAACTAAGTCAGTCTGGAACAGAACAGGTTAATTTATATAAAAGGGCCACTTCCAGACGCTTGAGAGAGGTCATATAATGTAATGACGGTCCCAGAGAAAGAGAGCTTTCTAGTATGAATGAATACTGGCAGCAGTAAAAACAGAAATTTGGCAAATCTAGTTCACTTTTTCTCCTAAGTTTTATCTTTTCAATAAAATGCCTTTAAAGTGTACCCGAGATGGCCCAAAAGAAAAAAAAATTATACATACCTGGGGCTTCCTCCACCCCTCTTCAGGCTGATCAAGCCCTCAACGTCCTCCTCTGCCTCCTTGATCTTTCGCAATTTGGCCCGGTAATTTGGACAGTTGTTGCACGCACAGTCCGGCCACACGTGCCCCACCATCGGGAGTGTTTTCCGTTACAGTCGAAGTGTTCTCCTGCAGCCGGACCATATGGCCCACCAGGCTGAATTGCAGAAGATACAGGAGGTGGAGGAGGACGTCGGGGTCCATCATCCTGAAGGGATCTGGAGGAAGCCCCAGGTATGTATATTTTTTTCTTTTGGGCCATCTCAGGTTTCCTTTAAAGCCAGTAGCAAGCAAGAAAATACTCAGAATTATGTGGACAGTCATTTTTCACCTAGTCATTCCTCACTTTTCCTATTGCACTTTTCCAATTGCAGAGTGCTGAAAGGGTATTCAAAGAGAAGATGAAAAATTATCTCCTAGGAGAAAAAAAATGAATTGAATCAAGCCCATTATATTTTACTCTGTCCACTCTGTTCAGCACTTAAATAATTACCCCCTGAAGTTGGTTTTTAATGAATTACTCACTCAGGCGGACTATGAGTGGCTCTTGCAAGCTAATGTGCTCTACGTGGCAGGAGAAATGTTCTTCTTCAAACAGATTTGCAGTTGTCATCACTGTTATCTGGTAAGTACTGTCTCCATTGGGCAGAGTCTCTGTTGACATCCCGTCCTCCATTTTGTTCTCTCTCCACAGGCTTACATTGATTGGCTTTGGATAGAAGCCAGTCACCATGCAGAGGATCTCTGTTTTTGATAATAATGGTTTCCTGACGAGGTACACCTGTGGCTGGACTGAAAATATAGGGGTTCAGAAGAAAGGCAGATGCGATGTACAGTAGGTGCACATAATTACACCCATTTCTATACTTAATTTCCCAAACTTTGCCCTTTTTACCTCCAATGCACTTTCTGTAGTGAAAAAACGTTGTTTTAAGAATTTGATGACTTTAAAGCAGACCTACTCAGAACTTTTCTTATATTTTTTTTTCATTGCAAGGGTGAATAAATCAGTGCTTAATATCTGCAGATGGGAAAGCCAAACAGCAGCTCTTGAGTGGTAATTAGAAGCCAAGACACTTATTGCTGGCTGAACAGACGCTGCTGAAAGCAGGATAGTGATGAAAAGTTCACATGTTAATTATTTCTCTGCGTGGGAGCTGAATTTTGATTTTTTTTTATTGAGGTGTTATGTGCATTTGCTGGCTTTATGCGAGGTTTGAACTGAGGTCCCATAAAATGTTTTTCTATGTGCCTTTGCCCCACTTCATGAGTTCCTCACATGTTAGTTATCAGCAGGATTACAAGGATTACCATTTCTTTGTTTGACATGGTGAGGTCGGTAACACAGGGGGGTTCCACTCATGGTCCTGTTCCTCTTAATGCTACCCCACAAGGTTTGGAAACCATGGCCCTGACAAAGAATTTGTGTAAAGGTCTGTACACACTCATCAATAGTCACTGAAAACAGATGACCAACATCAGGGTAAAGACTTTACCGGCGACATAGTTGAAAAGACTTGTCATTTTTGCACGCTGATATTGCAAACGACTTTGCTCGCACAAGCGGAACTGACATTATGCCTGACATGCGCACGATCAGTAGAACAATGTCATTCAAATGTGGCCAACTGCATCATATCTACCCAACAGTCATCTGAGTTGATCCACCAGATTGATCTGACAAAGTGCCCGGATGTCGGTTGCTCATCATTGTTGTTTGGCTACATTTTTGCACACCGTTGTCGCCCAATATGGCAAAACCTATAATTTGTCAGACATTTCAAACAACTTTTGTTGAGCCTGTGTTTGAGACTTTAGTCTGCTCTCAGACTATTTATCTATTTAGATATGTATTTAATCATGATACGCTAGTTGAATGTGTAGGATGCATCATCAACCATTAATGTTGATGATGCATCCTACACATTAGACTTGACTTGATGCAGGCTGAGGAAGGGGCTGACCCACAAATCTGTGGACACGTGGAACCAACAATCTCATTTTTTCTTTCTGAATTGTTAAATGCATCCGCAAGCTTTGAGCTGAGGTCCCTGTATTCCTTGTATATTTTTCTACAGTATCTGAATAAACTAGCTTATACGTCACACTGTCATGGCTGCTCTTTACAACTCATGTTATAATTTCAGACCTAAAATTGAAAATGACAATGTGTAACTCTAGGAGAGTTCTAGTTACCATTACTACTACACATACAGTTAATTACCTCATGAGTTTATTTTCACTTCAGGTTTGCTTGTAATAGCCAAGTTGAAGGACTTCACAGAGTAGCTGTGTGTGGTTAGTGGTGCTAGTCGTAATGGGTCAATTACGATTATGCAAAATTTCATGTAATTTTTCACAATTATGCGATTACGTTAGGTACAGCATACTACGTTTCTGAATTGTAATTACGCAGTTAGGCGTAATTCACGCTTAATGCGTAAAAATATTTGCATCCTCCGGTCCCCCACCACAGCTAACTTTCAGTATCGTCGACTTGCAAGTTCACGGCCACTGTGCCTACGTGGCTCTGGCTGCTCACACCCTCATTCCTGGTCCCGTCGCTGGGAGCATCCTACACAGGGGCAGTACAAGGTTTTCCAGGGCACCAGGCACAATGGCCATCAACTTGCAATACCAAAAGTTAGCCGGGGAGGAGGCCCAGAAGATTATTCAGAGATGGCCCAGGCACAGGGAGGCTTCAGGGGGCTGGCAGAAGCCCCAGGTAAGTTAAACTCTTTTTTTCCTTAAGTGTTTTTATATTTGTACTGCTTCTTTTGTGATCATCTTACTTTATGCACAATATTTTTTGGACTATAAGACTCACTTTTTCTTTCTCAAAAGTTAGGAAAACAAGTCACTGCGTCTTATAGTCCAAATCCAGTCCCAAATGAGTCAGCACCGTCTCTGTATAAAATAGCTCTTTTATTCCATATCAAAGGTTAAAAGAGGAACAGCATGATGTATAGCAAGACAGCTGCTGTCTTGCTATACATCATGCTGTTCCTCTTTTAACCTTTGATATGGAATAAAAGAGCTATTTTATACAGAGACGGTGCTGACTCATTTGGGACTGGATTCTGTTTATCACCTGAGACTGCACGGGTGATTCGAGTCTTGGCACGTCAACTCCTTTGATTGTTTTTTTCCCCCATTGGTGCATACCATACACAGAATTGTCTTATAGTCCAAATGCAGGGAGTTCCTGACTTGTGAATGCCTGCCGATACGAACCTCCAACCCACCACAATGTCGGGGACTCCATGTATTGTGCCTATGCAGAGGAGGACACAGGGGACAAAAAGGGGCATATAGGAGGACACAAGGGGGACACAAAGGGGCATATAGGATGACACAAGGAGGACAGGGGAGGACACAGGGGGACAAATGGAGGACACAGGGTCATAGATGAGGACAGAGGCAGACACATGGAGGATACAAGGGGGACAGAGGAGGACACAGGGAGGCACAAGAGGTACAAAGGGGAATGAGGTACAAAGGGGGCATAATCCACAAAATGCCCCTTCACCATGGATGTACCAGGTTTAGTATATATTTTTTCCCCCAGTTTTCGCCCTCTAAACTTAGGTGCGTCTTATGGTCAGGAGCATCTTATACTCCGAAAAATACGGTAATTGAAGATGAATGAAATATATTATCATGGTAGTCTAGCCATTTTCTGAGGGGTCCCCCTTTTTTTTTTGCTTTTGTTTTCCATGCAGAGGACTGATCAACCTGTGTCTATTAATAACCCATTCCAATACAATACTAGTAAAACACATGTGCATGAAATAGACTTTATTACGTTTTTACAGAGTGACTTACCTTTTCTAGAAAAGGCTTCCCTCCCAGTAGTTGCATATGCAGCAGCCAGCGACTGGCAGTGCTTGTTCAGCCCGTTTTCAAGAGATCGCAGAGTAATGGGGTCTTTCTGCATGATTTCTCTGATAGCCTGGGAGTAAGGACTATTCCCAGCAACCCATGCTCTCTCCGTGATGTTCAGATACACGAGATCCACCCCATCTACAGCCACTCTATAGCTGTAACCATCAATGTCATCTGCAGAGGAGGGACATTCTGTCCAGCACTGAAGTGTAAAAGCACCTGAAACAGATTTAAATAAATGTTTATTATTATTACCAGGCCCGGATTTACCTCACAGGAGCCTATAGGAACAGATGTCCTGGCACTCTGTACTTCGCCCTCCATGATCCTACAAACCCCCAACAAACCACGCCACAAGTGTGCTTGCTGTTATAGCTGTCACTTTTCCCTTACTTCCCTTAACTGTCATAAGTACTTACTGGCGCCCCTTAGTGTTAGGTAGCCGGAAATACCCTCAATATTAAAGGGAACCAGAGACGAAGCTACCTCATGTATTTTACCATATATATCAATGGGGACATTAGAGAAAACACCTACCCTGCTGCCTGTTTCATCCTCACTGCTAAAAGTGTCTGTTATCAGCAGTGATAAGAATCCCGGACTGAGCATTCAGTCTAGCTTTGCCGGTAATGATTATTGCTGAGTCATTATGGCAGAGCCACAAGGGGCCAGGCTTGGGCTTAAAAAGACACCACAGAAGACAGACTCAGCTATAATCTTTCTGTAGCAAAGCCAGACTGAGTGCTCAGCCGGGGATTCTTATCAGAGGTGATAACAGTCAGATTAAACAGAGAACAATGAAACAAAGAGCAGATTAGGTGTTTACTGTCACGTTCCCACTGATTTATAAGGTAAAATACATGAGGGTGCTTCGTCTCTGGTTCTCTTTAAGTAACTAGAGGTGCCCCCAAGTATTAGGTAGCTAAAGGTACCTCAGTATTAAGTAGCTAGAGTTGCCCCTGACTGAAGGGAGATCTGGTCAGTGGAATGCCGGTCAGGGAACTTATCCGCCTTTCCATCATCGGGTGCCTGTAGGCATGTGCCTACAGTGCTTTATGGCAAATCCGGCCCTGATTATTACTATTCATCTACCATGCTCCAAAAGGGTTTAAGGCTCTTGGCTATTTATGGGTGGAGCTATAGGTTTAGGACAGTCTGCTACTATTATCATTAGGGATGAGTAAATTAAATTGATAAAAATACAGCAACTTGCAGCAAATCATCCCTAATCTCGCTAAAGGCGCGTACACGCGCCATACTTCCGCAAAACGACGGGTCCGCCAGACCCTCCTGCTGGGCGGACGTTGTGCCGACAGTAGCACTTGTGTACGCACTGTCGGCAGACTGATAAGGCTGTTTCTGAACGATCTGCTGAGCTGACGGCAGAACGTCCGCCCAGCGGGAGGGCCTGGCAGACCTGTCGTTGGCGGACTAATGTAAAAACTACACAAGGGGGCCCAAGGGTCAGTCAGACGGGAAAAGATTGAGTGACAAATATAGGAAGCTCCTTCTAATCAGCTAATAACTTTTTCCCACAATGCACCCCTTGCCCCATTAACCAAACATGAGTTCACACCACAAGCCTTTGTAAAGCGGAGGAGTTTTGTATTCTGTCTTGAGATTTCATGCTGTTAGCAGAGATAAAGTGATAACGAGAGACAGGGACAGAGCTGCATCCATTGTAGGGAAAGTTAGATCAGGTTGTATTGCAGATAGAATTGCTTTGCTATATCATTGTGTTATAATGCATGCATATAGAAAGTCATCTGTGAAGTTTAGAGTGGTTTATCTGTTACTGTTCTAGAAACTTTTCCAATAGATCAGTTTTACACATAGACACTCTACTGTCATCTGCATTGCTTAAAGACACACTGAAGCGAAAAAAAATTATGATATAATGATTTGTATGTTTAGCACAGCTAAGAAATAAAACATTAGGAGCAGAGACATAAGTCTAATATTGTTTCAAGTACCAGAAGAGTTAAGAGAAACTCCAATTGTTATCTATGTAAAGGAGACATTGAGCTCCACGACCTTCACATTCACAGAGAGCTCCTCTTCTGAAGCTTATTATCTCAACTGTCAGTCACTGTATTTTTTTTTCTCTGCAGAGGACAGGTCAAAAGTTTGCTGGGCTGCTCTGTAAAATCTTTTAGAATGCTGAGTAGTGTATAAACTGCAAATATTAGAGAATGACGCAATGTTACAAAAAAAAAACCTTATAATTGAAAATAAAAATATGAGAATATTTATTTGCTTCTAATGTTCTAGTAATTATCTGTACTACACAACCAATTCATTATATCATAATTTTTTTTTTCGCTTCAATTGCAAAGTGGGGAAAAGTTATTCTGAATACAAGTTGAAAAATCTCTTACTCCTGGGAGAAATCTCTTTTTCTTTCTGCTAGTAAACAACTCAGGAGAAAAAGTTAATTGCATATGGGCCATGATATCTCAGGCAGTCATTTCCCTTCTCCATATAACTGGAAATTTTCTGTGTTTTTCTGATGCCCACTTACCTTTCAACCCAACTTCTTTGCCGATTTCATCCACATGTATGTCTAGATAATATAAGTAGCTGCTTAAGAACATATTGTAAAACATCCATTCTGTTTCACTGAAGTTTCCCTTTGACCAGCTCTGCTTGAAAACAATCAACCAAGTATCATTGTATGCAGCCAATACTTCAATGTCTTCCACCATGACGGAGCATGAGAAAGTCAGGTCTCGATCGCTGGAGAACTGGTACGTCTGCAACCATCTCATCCTGAGAGAATCTGGGGAGGGTGAGAATTTATTACACTTTATGACTTGCACTAAGCAGACACTGGCCTCAATTCACTAAAGGCAGTTCAGTAAAAGAATTTAGGTCAGCAAAATACCGCAATCTGTATTTTACACTTTTTTTTTTCAAAATTCACGAACGCATGCGGTAAAAGTTTGGTAATATACAAAATGCTTCAATTCACTAAGCCTTGCTCGGCAACTCTCACCAGCTGT
This sequence comes from Hyperolius riggenbachi, assembly GCF_040937935.1. Lineage (NCBI taxonomy): Eukaryota > Metazoa > Chordata > Amphibia > Anura > Hyperoliidae > Hyperolius > Hyperolius riggenbachi. Next base: position 40,804,288 of record NC_090653.1, on the reverse strand, counting down.
GGAGCAGGTCAGGCAGGAAGCTGCGTCTTCCCACAAGTGGTGTGCGTGAGTCAAGGTTTTTTACTATCCAGTGCTTCCCTTTAGATGTGCATGCGGTCACTAGAGGGAGCTATTCTGTGTATCAGTATACAGATATGTACTGTGCATCTAAAAGGATACAGAAAAGGCTGAAGTCCCGCCCTCCAGAGTATCAGATCAAATTGGCTGAGAATCAGGGCTGTATGTCTCTCCCTATTGGCTGCTGTCTGGCTCTCTCTATTGACTCTAACACAAAAAAAGCATACTTCCAGTTAACACATTCCTACCTTTATCTGGTTAGCAGGCAGCCTGTCAGACAGCCAATCAGGTGCACCCTTTTCTGCTGTATCAAATCTAGCAGGAATTGCATATATTTAGCAGCATTTAGGTGGGAGGCTTCGGTCAGCCGTAATAAAAGGTTGTCACTAGCAGGGCCGCCCCCTGCAGGCATCCCTCCCACAAGGGTCCCCCCTTCCTAACCACTCACCTATCAACCACATCCTTGAAGCTGCAAAAAAGAAATTTAAAACTACAAACACTGGTTCACACGACAGTCCGGGGTCCCGGAATCTGCCACAGACCGGGACACCTTAACCACCATGCGATACATAGAGGAAGATACAGGTGAGCCCTTGAACTCTCACCACCAGGGGAATCACCTTCACAATTGCCCTGCCCTGTCATGGGTGATTGGATCAAAGATTCATGATCATGAAGGTGGATTGGAATATGACACATAAATTTGTTTTGTTTAGCAAGTTTCACTGAAGGCAGCCTCTGATATTGCTCAGTAGTGTAGTGGCTGGCACTTTAGTATTGCGGTGCTGGAGTTCCAGGTTTGAACTCCGGCCTAGGCTTAAATCCGGCCCTGGCAGTGGATCCATTGGGAGGCGAGTTAAAGTGGACCCAAATTGAAAATACAACATTTCAGAAATAAAATCTATTTTCTAAATTATAATAATAAATAGCAGCCTTTTTTCAGCTGCATGATGACAAATATAAAATATTTTACATTTATTGGAGGAACCCCTCCCTTCCTTTCAAATTGCCGGGATTTTTCCGGCAAACTGGTGGAGTAGATGGTGTCTGGTAGTGTTGGGCGAACACCTAGATGTTCGGGTTCGCGAACGTTCGCCGAACATCGCCGCGATGTTCGGGTGTTCGCGCCGAACTCCGAACATAATGGAAGTCAATGGGGACCCGAACTTTCGTGCTTTGTAAAGCTTCTTTACATGCTACATACCCCAAATTTGCAGGGTATGTGCACATTGGGACTCGGGTACAAGAGGAAAAAAAATATTTGAAAAAGAGCTTATAGTTTTTGAGAAAATTGATTGTAAAGTTTCAAAGGAAAAACTGTCTTTTAAATGTGGAAAATGTCATGTTTCTTTGCACAGGTAACATGCTTTTTGTCGCCATGCAGTCATACATGTAATACAGAGAAGAGGTTCCAGGAAAAGGGACCGGTAACGCTAACCCAGCACAAGCAGCAGCACACGTGATGGAACAGGAGGAGGCGCAGGAGGAGAAGGCCACGCTTTTTGAGACACAACATCCCAGGCCTTGCATGAGGACAAATAGCGTGCGGATATAGCAATGCTTTTTGCCGCCATGCAGTCATAAATGTAATAAAGATGAGAGGTTCAATAAACAGGGACTGGAAACGCTAACCCAGCAGCAGCACACGTGATGGAACAGGAGGAGGCGCAGGAGGAGAAGGCCACGCTTTTTGAGACACAACATCCCAGGCCTTGCATGAGGACAAATAGCGTGCGGATATAGCAATGCTTTTTGCCGCCATGCAGTCATAAATGTAATAAAGATGAGAGGTTCAATAAACAGGGACCGGCAACGCTAACCCAGCAGCAGCAGCAGCACACGTGATGGAACAGGAGGAGGCGCAGGAGGAGAAGGCCACGCTTTTTGAGACACGACATCCCAGGCCTTGCATGAGGACAAATAGCATGCGGATATAGCAATGCTTTTTGCCGCCATGCAGTCATAAATGTAATAAAGATGAGAGGTTCAATAAACAGGGACCGGCAACGCTAACCCAGCAGCAGCAGCACACGTGATGGAACAGGAGGAGGCGCAGGAGGAGAAGGCCACGCTTTTCGAGACGCAACCCAGGCCTTGCATGAGGACAAAAAGTGTGCGGATATAGCAATGCTTTTTGCCGCCATGCAGTCATAAATGTAATACAGATGAGAGTTTCAATAAACAGGGACCGGAAACGCTAACCCAGGCCAGCAGCAGCAGCAGCACACGTGATGGAACAGGAGGAGGCGCAGGAGGAGAAGGCCACGCTTTTTGAGACACAACATCCCAGGCCTTGCATGAGGACAAATAGCGTGCGGATATAGCAATGCTTTTTGCCGCCATGCAGTCATAAATGTAATAAAGATGAGAGGTTCAATAAACAGGGACCGGCAACGCTAACCCAGCAGCAGCAGCAGCAGCACACGTGATGGAACAGGAGGAGGCGCAGGAGGAGAAGGCCACGCTTTTTGAGACGCAACCTAGGCTTTGCATGAGGACAAAAAGCGTGCGGATAGAGCAATGCTTTTTGCCGCCATGCAGTCATAAATGTAATACATATGAGAGGTTCAATAAACAGGGACCGGAAACGCTAACCCAGGCCAGCAGCAGCACACGTGATGGAACAGGAGGAGGCGCAGGAGGAGAAGGCCACGCTTTTTGAGACACAACATCCCAGGCCTTGCATGAGGACAAATAGCGTGCGGATATAGCAATGCTTTTTGCCGCCATGCAGTCATAAATGTAATAAAGATGAGAGGTTCAATAAACAGGGACCGGCAACGCTAACCCAGCAGCAGCAGCACACGTGATGGAACAGGAGGAGGCGCAGGAGGAAAAGGCCACGCTTTTTGAGACACAACATCCCAGGCCTTGCATAAGGACAAATAGCGTGCGGATATAGCAATGCTTTTTGCCGCCATGCAGTCATAAATGTAATAAAGATGAGAGGTTCAATAAACAGGGACTGGAAACGCTAACCCAGCAGCAGCACACGTGATGGAACAGGAGGAGGCGCAGGAGGAGAAGGCCACGCTTTTTGAGACACAACATCCCAGGCCTTGCATGAGGACAAATAGCGTGCGGATATAGCAATGCTTTTGGCCGCCATGCAGTCATAAATGTAATAAAGATGAGAGGTTCAATAAACAGGGACCGGCAACGCTAACCCAGCAGCAGCAGCAGCACACGTGATGGAACAGGAGGAGGCGCAGGAGGAGAAGGCCACGCTTTTTGAGACACGACATCCCAGGCCTTGCATGAGGACAAATAGCATGCGGATATAGCAATGCTTTTTGCCGCCATGCAGTCATAAATGTAATAAAGATGAGAGGTTCAATAAACAGGGACCGGCAACGCTAACCCAGCAGCAGCAGCACACGTGATGGAACAGGAGGAGGCGCAGGAGGAGAAGGCCACGCTTTTCGAGACGCAACCCAGGCCTTGCATGAGGACAAAAAGCGTGCGGATATAGCAATGCTTTTTGCCGCCATGCAGTCATAAATGTAATACAGATGAGAGTTTCAATAAACAGGGACCGGAAACGCTAACCCAGGCCAGCAGCAGCAGCAGCACACGTGATGGAACAGGAGGAGGCGCAGGAGGAGAAGGCCACGCTTTTTGAGACACAACATCCCAGGCCATGCATGAGGACAAATAGCGTGCGGATATAGCAATGCTTTTTGCCGCCATGCAGTCATAAATGTAATAAAGATGAGAGGTTCAATAAACAGGGACCGGCAACGCTAACCCAGCAGCAGCAGCAGCAGCACACGTGATGGAACAGGAGGAGGCGCAGGAGGAGAAGGCCACGCTTTTTGAGACGCAACCTAGGCTTTGCATGAGGACAAAAAGCGTGCGGATAGAGCAATGCTTTTTGCCGCCATGCAGTCATAAATGTAATACATATGAGAGGTTCAATAAACAGGGACCGGAAACGCTAACCCAGGCCAGCAGCAGCACACGTGATGGAACAGGAGGAGGCGCAGGAGGAGAAGGCCACGCTTTTTGAGACACAACATCCCAGGCCTTGCATGAGGACAAATAGCGTGCGGATATAGCAAAGCTTTTACGCCGCCATGCAGTCATAAATGTAATAAAGATGAGAGGTTCAATAAACAGGGACCGGCAACGCTAACCCAGCAGCAGCAGCACACGTGATGGAACAGGAGGAGGCGCAGGAGGAAAAGGCCACGCTTTTTGAGACACAACATCCCAGGCCTTGCATGAGGACAAATAGCGTGCGGATATAGCAATGCTTTTTGCCGCCATGCAGTCATAAATGTAATAAAGATGAGAGGTTCAATAAACAGGGACTGGAAACGCTAACCCAGCAGCAGCACACGTGATGGAACAGGAGGAGGCGCAGGAGGAGAAGGCCACGCTTTTTGAGACACAACATCCCAGGCCTTGCATGAGGACAAATAGCGTGCGGATATAGCAATGCTTTTTGCCGCCATGCAGTCATAAATGTAATAAAGATGAGAGGTTCAATAAACAGGGACCGGCAACGCTAACCCATCACAGATGGTCATTGTTCATGTTACTTGGTTGGGGTCCAGGAGTGTTGCATAGTCGTTTCCAATCCAGGATTGATTCATTTTAATTTGAGTCAGACGGTCTGCATTTTCTGTGGAGAGGCGGATACGCTGATCTGTGGCGATGCCTCCGGCAGCACTGAAACAGCGTTCCGACATAACGCTGGCTGCCGGGCAAGCCAGCACCTCTATTGCGTACATTGCCAGTTCGTGCCAGGTGTCTAGCTTCGATACCCAATAGTTGAAGGGTGCAAATGGATTGTTCAACACAGCTACGCCATCTGACATGTAGTCCTTGACCATCTTCTCCAGGCGATCGGTGTTGGAGGTGGATCTGCACGCTTGCTGTTCTGTGGGCTGCTGCTGCATGGGTGTCAGAAAATTTTCCCACTCCAAGGACACTGCCGATACCATTCCCTTTTGGGCACTAACTGCGGCTTGTGTTGTTTGCTGCCCTCCTGGTCGTCCTGGGTTTGCGGAAGTCAGTCTGTCGGCGTACAACTGGCTAGAGGAGGGGGAGGATGTCAATCTCCTCTCTAAAGTCTCCACAAGGGCCTGCTGGTATTCTTCCATTTTGACCTGTCTGACTCTTTCTTCAAGCAGTTTTGGAACATTGTGTTTGTACCGTGGATCCAGAAGGGTATAAACCCAGTAATTGGTGTTGTCCAGAATGCGCACAATGCGTGGGTTGCGTTCAATGCAGTCTAGCATGATTTGAGCCATGTGTGCCAGAGTCCTGCCAGAATCCTCATCATCCTCTTGTGAGCGTTGTGATAGTTGTTGTGATGCATCATAGTCGTCACCTTCTTCCTGGTCTGCTTCTGCTGACCATTCGCGCTAAATTGTGGAAGTCCAACGTGCACCGCTCTGGCCCTCGTCAGTGGTGGCAGGAAATTCCTGCTCCAACTCCAGCTGTTCCTCCTCCTCTTCTTCGTCATAGCTGCTGGGGCCAGCGTTTCCTGAGGTGGATGGCCTGATGTTGGTACCATCACGCTGATCGTTTTCTCCTTCAGATTCCCCCAGTTGCATCATGACAGCTGTTTCCTTGATTTTCAACATTGACCTCTTCAGTAAACACAGTAGTGGTATGGTAATGCTGACTGAAGAGTTGTCACTGCTCACAAGCAACGTGGATTGCTCAAAATTTTGGAGGACTTGGCAGAGGTCCAACATGTTGGCCCAATCGGATCCACAGAAGCTTGGCAGCTGTCCGGATGCGCCTCGGTATTGCGCCGTCATGTACTGGACCTTTGCACTCTTCTGCTCGCAAAAGCGGGCTAGCATGTGCAGCGTAGAATTCCAGCGCGTAGGGACATCACACAGCAAGCGATGGTGGGGGAGATTGAAGCGCTCCTGCATCTTGGCGAGTGCCCCCGAAGCAGTACTGGAATTTCTACAATGTTTGGCCACTCGTCGCACCTTCAACAGAAGATCGGCCACGCCTGGGTATGTTCTCAGGAACCGCTGAACTACTAGGTTCATCACGTGCGCCAGGCAAGGGATGTGTGTCAGCTTAGCCAACCTTAAAGCGCGAATGAGATTACTCCCATTATCACACACAACCATGCCCGGTTTCAGGTCCAGCGGTGCCAGCCACAAATCCGTCTGTTCCTTTATTCCCCTCCAAATTTCCTCCCCTGTGTGCTGCTTATCCCCAAGGCAGATCAGCTTCAGCAATGCTTGCTGACGCATGCCAACAGCTGTGCTGCACTGCTTCCACCATCCTACTGCTGCTGGGTTAGCGTTTCCGGATAAAGTACAGCTTTGAGATGCGTTGGAGGAGAAGGAGTCAGAGAGGTAGGTGCTGCTGTTGTTATCCAGTGGGAGGGACGGCGGTGCAGCTGTTTGCGGCGTGGGCAACACCCGCGCCGTAGCAGGTGAGGAATCGCTGCCAGGCTCCACAAGGTTCACCCAGTGCGCGGTAAGGGAGATGTATCGACCCTGGCCGAAAGCACTCGTCCAGGTGTCAGTGGTGAGGTGAACCTTGCAGGCAACGGCATTCTTCAAGCTTCGGGTTATTTTGCTGACCACGTGCTCATGCAACTCAGGCACTGCAGAGCGCGCAAAGTGGTAGCGGCTGGGAACTACGTAACGTGGGATGGCCACTGACATCATGCCCTTGAAGCTGTTTGTCTCCACCACTCGATATGGCAGCATTTCGCAGGCCAGAAGCTTGGCTATGCTGGCTGTTACTGCCACGGCCCGGGGGTCATTTGCTGGCAATTTCCTCTTGCGCTCAAACATCTCCGAGACAGACAACTGAACCGTAGGGCTGCACACTGAAGGGCTGTTGGTTGTTGTGTTTGATGAACACTGGGAGACCTCAAGAGCACTACTCCGGAAAGTGACAGTGTCAGCGTCGTCTGATGTTTGTGAATGTTGTGAACCACGCAATGGCTGGGCTACTGCTGCTGCTGAGGCCGGTCTGGTGGTGAGTCTGGTGACCCCAAGGGAGGCAGTGTTGCTGGTACCCTGTCCTGCCGCGTTTGCCCACAGAGTGGGATGTTTGGATAGCATGTGGCGGCTCATGCTGGTGGTGGAAAGGTTGTTAATACTTTTCCCCCTGCTCAGGCGGGTCTTCCACACCTTGCAAATCGCCATAGTACCATCCTCAGTGCAGTCTTCAAAGAAAGCCCAGACTTTGGAGCACCTGCCTTGCTGGCGATTTCTGTTTGCTCCTCTTTTGCCTCTCACTTGAACTTCCACGCTTGTGGTGCCTGAAATTGCGCACCGCCTACCTTGTGGCACAAGGCGAACTCGTGCAGCAGTGGGTTCTTCAACAGACTCATCTGTGCTGCTGCTACGACGGCGATGTTCTCGTTCACAAACAAAATCTGGGTCTATGTCCACATTGTCCATACCCTCCTCTTCCATCTCCTGAAACTCGTCATATGTCATTGTGGGGGGCCGCCGCCGTGGAGTAGAGCTCCCCAGAACAACCTCTGCGCAGCTCACTCCAACGTCGTCTTCCAGATCTTGTCGGCCGACCTCCTGCAATTGCAACCCCTCCTACCCAACTTGCTCTGGGATTTGGGTTTCAAAGTCCTCGGACTCGCCTTGTATTTCAGTGCGCAGTGCATTTCCCACAGTTAATGGTTGTGAATCCGGGCACAACATTTCTGGCTGTTCCTCCATTGACCTTTCAAAGGTGGAAGTTTGTTGGGCTGGGAATAGCTCCTGCGAATACCCCATTGTGTCCTGAGGTAATTCATCGGACTGGTTATCTGGCAGTTGTGTGCGTGGTGTCGCTGCCGGTTGTGTCAGCTTTGTGCCCACTGGCTCCTTGTAACTGGCTGAGGACTCGGACCTCGTGCTTGATGTGCTGGTGCTGCTTAACCCACTGCTGGACGCTTGAGAGGTCATCCAAGTAATTATCTGGTCCTGTTCTTTTGGATTTGTGAGGGTTGTTGTCCTGGACAACATGGGCGGTATTGAGTGGGTTTTCTTGGGTGCTCCCCTGTGGCCTGTACGTGAACCGTCAGGGGAAACACCTCTTCCCTTGCCCCTCCCTCTTTCACCGGATTTCTTCCTCATTTCACTTATCCTTAAAGTACACGCTGACTGGCAGCAGTACAGTGGCAGTACAGAAATGCTATACAGTGGTGGGTGAGCAGTGTACCACTATTCTCAGCAGCGACACAGAGCACAATGCTATACAGTGGTGGGTGAGCGGTGTACCACTATTCCCAGCAGCGACACAGAGCACAATGCTATACAGTGGCGGGTGAGCGGTGTACTACTGTTCCCAGCAGACACAGAGTGGCAGTAAACACAATAATGCTATATAGTGCTGGGTGAGCGGTGTACACAGAGTGGCAGTAAACACAATGCTATATAGTGTGGCTAAGCGAGCGGTGTACTACTGTTCCCAGCAGACACAGAGTGGCAGTAAACACAATGCTATATAGTGTGGCTGAGCGAGGTACACAGAGTGGCAGTAAACACAATGCTATATAGTGTGGCTGAGCGAGCGGTGTACTACTGTTCCCAGCAGACACAGAGTGGCAGTAAACACAATGTTATATAGTGTGGCTGAGCGAGGTACACAGAGTGGCAGTAAACACAATGCTATATAGTGTGGCTGAGCGAGCGGTGTACTACTGTTCTCAGCAGACACAGAGTGGCAGTAAACACAATGCTATATAGTGTGGCTGAGCGAGGTACACAGAGTGGCAGTAAACACAATGCTATATAGTGTGGCTGAGCGAGCGGTGTACTACTGTTCTCAGCAGACACAGAGTGGCAGTAAACACAATGCTATATAGTGCTGGGTGAGCGAGGTACACAGAGTGGCAGTAAACACAATGCTATATAGTGTGGCTGAGCGAGCGGTGTACTACTGTTCCCAGCAGACACAGAGTGGCAGTAAACACAATGCTATATAGTGTGGCTAAGCGAGGTACACAGAGTGGCAGTAAACACAATGCTATATAGTGTGGCTGAGCGAGCAGTGTACTACTGTTCCCAGCAGACACAGCGTGGCAGTAAACACAATGCTATATAGTGTGGCTGAGTGAGGTACACAGAGTGGCAGTAAACACGATGCTATATAGTGTGGCTAAGCGAGCGGTGTACTACTGTTCCCAGCAGACACAGAGTGGCAGTAAACACAATGTTATATAGTGTGGCTGAGCGAGGTACACAGAGTGGCAGTAAACACAATGCTATATAGTGTGGCTGAGCGAGCAGTGTACTACTGTTCCCAGCAGACACAGAGTGGCAGTAAACACGATGCTATATAGTGTGGCTAAGCGAGCGGTGTACTACTGTTCCCAGCAGACACAGAGTGACAGTAAACACAATGCTATATAGTGTGGCTGAGCGAGGTACACAGAGTGGCAGTAAACACAATGCTATATAGTGTGGCTGAGCGAGCGGTGTACTACTATTCCCAGCAGCGACACAATGACCGGGGGACCCTGGCTAGCGTGGCTGGAGCGCGAACTACCCTGCCTGCCTACCCAAAGCTAAACCCACAGACAAATGGCGGAGATATGACGTGGTTCGGGTATTTATTTACCCGAACCACGTGACAGTTCGGCCAATCAGAGCGCGTTCGGGTCCGAACCACGTGACCCGTTCGGCCAATCACAGCGCTAGCCGAACGTTCGGGGAACGTTCGGCCATGCGCTCTTAGTTCGGCCATGTGGCCGAACGGTTTGGCCGAACACCATCAGGTGTTCGGCCGAACTCGAACATCACCCAAACAGGGTGATGTTCTGCAGAACCCGAACAGTGGCGAACACTGTTCGCCCAACACTAGTGTCTGGCAATGGAGGAATTGCTAATGGCTGCCCCCAGTATAACCCTGGCTATGGAAAGAGAAGGGTGAATAGCATGAACTGAAATGATCATAGGTTTGAAGGAGTGTTTATTTATCTTTGTATGTGTCAGAGTGGTGCAACTAAATATTTTTAATTAAAAAAATGTTTGGTTTGGGTCCGCTTTAAGCAGTTTTTCAATACGTTGTTGCTGAGTCAGTGCTGTTAAGAAATACCTGAGCAGATTGTGTACAATGTCTGTGAGACTGAAATTCACCACATCCTCTTTTAGCGGCTCTCCTGCAGTATTAGACTAGGAAGTTGTTTTCTCTTTGGTTAAGATTCAGTTCCTGGATTTCATCCTGGACTGTGAGAGTCTCTATCCAAATTGTTCTCCTGTTTCAGCCTCAAAACAACTTATTTTGTGAGCAAGTGTGTGTATGTGTGTTTGTGTGTCTTTGTGCATGTGTATTTTGTATTTGTGTATTCTGTGTGTGTTTGAGTATTTGTGTGTGTTTGTATATGTGTTTTGTTCGTGTGTGTTGTGTACCAGCTTGTGTACAGTATGTGTGTTTTATGTTTTATGTGTCTGTGTTTGCATATGTATGTATTTGTGTTTTGTCTGTGTGAAGTATGTGTTGTTTTGTGTCTGTGTATGTGTAAAATGCAAAAGGCTTAAGCGGGGGGGCCTAATAGTACATAAAACTAATTAAAAAAAACAACAACTAAAAAATAGTAAAACTAGATGTCTTTCTTTAATAATGACAAGTTCATATAAATATGAATTTTAGTAAGCACAGGCAATGCGTTTCGTGAGTCTAAGCCCACTTCCTCAGGCCAAATATAGTGCCAAAGGTAGGAAAATTGTTCATTCAGTGTAACGTAACCATGTAACCTAGAAATAGGGGACACAGATGTTGAGGCCACACTGGGACTCATGGGCCCTCCATCCTTAGCTCTTCATTGATGCTATGCTGTTAATGACCTCTTTATGTGCTTTGAATGGTGGTAACAATTAACAAACTGTTCCCCTCCTCTGCGGACACTACGGCTGTTCATTGGCAGGTTTATATTGTTCTGTGTGGAGTAAACTCATACTGGAGCCCATAGCCATAGCTCCTTAGTTATGCCACTGTAGTTATTCAGACAAATATCTCATTATAAGAAATGGAAGCACCTTACTGACCAGGACATAAAGGAGTAGTATATAAAAGTTTACATTATAGAGTGTCCAACTCAGGTGCAAAGTGGGCTGAAATTGAACTATGGGACCAAGTTGCAGGCCAACCTCAATATCTAGTAGCCACCTTCCTCCCTTATAAAGTTCTCTGGTGTCTAGTGTCCCCCCATACAGTTCCCTGGTGTCTGGTGCCCACCCTCCTCTATACAGTTCTCTGGCTTCTAGTGGTTCCCCTCCCTCCATACAGTTCCCTTGTATTTAGTGGTCCTCCATCCCCTATATAGTTCCCTGGTGTCTAGTGCCTCCTCTCTCCCACATACAGTTCCCTGGTGTCTAGTGGTCCCCCTCCTTCTATACAGTTCCCAGGTATTTAGTGGTCCTCCCTTCCCTATACAGTTCCCTGGTGTCTAATGCCTCCTCTCTCCCATATACAGTTTCTTGTGTCTAGTGCCCCCCCCCCCTCCCTCCCCTATACAGTTCCCTGGTGTTCCGTGGTCCTTCCTCCCCAGTTCCCTGGTGTGGACTCTAGTGAACTCTCTTCCACCTCTAAACAGTTCCTTGGTGTCTAGTGGGGTCACAGTAACATAGTAACATAGTTTGGTTTAAAAAAAGACATCCATCCACCAACTTCAACCCCTGTACAGTTCCCTGGCGTCTAGTGTCCTCCTACCTCCCTTATAAAGCTCCCTGGTGTCTACTGCTTTCCCCTTCCTTCCCACACATAGCTTCCCTGGTAGTCTAGAGCGGGCCAACAAAATGCAAAGTGGGAAACCACTTGGTGGGCAGATTTGATGGCTCTGTGGGCCAGATTAGTTTGCCATGTATGCATTATGCTAAGACATGTCCATGAAATTGACTTACCTGCGACCGTGACACTTGAGGATAAGTAAAGAGTCATGAATGGGATCAGCTGCTTCATTTCTCTATTCCAGAGTCAGTGTGTGAATAAAACTTAGCAATTGAATAGGCAGAATGAGAAGAATAGACAGTAAAGGCTGGTGATGGAAACTGTCACATATATATTCAGAGCTTCTCACAGATCCTCTCCCCTCCTGACTGTGCAGAGCAGCTGTGGAGCGGTAAAGCTGTGGTTAAACTGTGAGCTGACAAAGAACTGGGTTGGATGCTGTATGTATAGAACACCTGCAGTGCACACTTGTGAATAAGGCTTTCTTCTTGGCAGATTTCATCCCTCGACTCACAGTGATAGGGGGCTGCCAGGGGCGTAACAATAGACCCTGCAAGGGATGCAGCCGCAGGTGGGCACAGAAGCTTCAGGGGGCCCCGTGGGGGGAGAAGTTTATTTTACCTGTCCTGAGAGTCTCATAACTAAGGGTACAGAGAGAACAAAACTTTCTGCTCTCTGCACAATTGTTCTAATGACTGCATCTGCTCAGCCACTGATAAGGAATCATACAAAGTTTTGTAGACAGTCCCAATTCTGTGTGCAGCAGGCTCTTGTGTACAGTGCCCAGCCCCCAACTTCTCCACCCCCTCCCCAAGTGCTGCGTACTGTACATGGGGAAAACACATTCAAGTGTGCACTAGCCAATTGAATAACATTGGTTCTCAGTCTACCTGTGCAGAAAGCGAGGGGGGAGGGGCACCATTCAAGGTTTTGCAGGGGGGCCCAGTGATTCCTAGTTACGCCCCTGGGGGCTGCCATCTTTGTTTCCTTTTAACCACTTGAGGCTAATCCCCCCCCTCCCCCCCCCCCGGTGACCAGGCTATTTTTTACAATTCAGGGCTCTGCAGCTTTAAAAGCTCGCTGCAGAGCCACACAACTGAGCACGCAAATTAATCCGAATCCCTTTTCTGCCCACCAACAGAGCTTTCTGTTGGTGGGCTCTGATCGCTGCTGGGATGTTTTTTTTTTTATTTAATTGGTTGTGTTTTTTTTTTTTAAATAAATTCCTCTATTTTTTATTTATTTGCCCTCCCCCCTCAATGATGATGCCAATTGGCGTTACGCGGTCCTGGGGAACCACCTTGCGAATGCCAATTGGCGTTAGGCAGTTGTAAGGTGGTTAAACAGCGCTGATTGCCCAGGTTAATCTTTTGGCTGAGTGAGGGCTTGTTCACACTATGAGTTTTTGCGGATTTTTTTAAGCGCTGGCGATTTTAGAAATTGCCCTAAAAGCACTTGTGCAATATTTTACAATGAGAGTGTTCACATGTGAGCGTTTTGATTTCTTTGAAATCCCAAATGCGCTACACGTACCATTTTCTGAGCTCTTGGGCTCAATGGATAGTATAGGGAAGTCGCAAGACTCGCAAAGCGCTTGAAAAAGCACTTTGTATAGCGATTTCCCAAGTGCTTTTGTGAATAAATACATTGTGTTTATTCATTTCCGGCTACAAGACTTCACTTCCTGACTGACGTCAAGAAGTGAAAATCTTAATCGCTCAGCAAAAGTGCTTAGAAAAGCTCAAAGCGCAGGGAAAAGCTCTTTAAAGTGAATGTGTACCGTTTAAAAATAAAAAAGTCAGATACTCACCTAAGGAGAGGGAAGGCTCGGTCCTAATGAGCCTTCCCTCTCCCTCCCCTTGCCCAGTCCCGCGCAGGATCCCCCGTAGTAGTATTCGACCAGTTCGGTCAAATACTGCCACTTCCGCTGCCGAAGGGATGTTTTGGAAGCC